>NW_025423386.1:241604-560196 GCF_020740685.1 Jaculus jaculus
AATATAATAAAGGCAATATACACAGCTCCAAAGGACCAAATAATACTTAATGGAGAGAGACTGGAGGAATTCCCATTGAGATCAGGAACAAGACAGGGATGTCCTCTCTCACCTCTGCTTTTCAATATAGTTCTGGAAGTCCTAGCTCAAGCAATAAGGCAGGAGAAGGAAATAAAAGGGATACAATTTGGAAAGGAAGAATTAAGTTAGCGCTATTTGCTGATGACATGATTGTATATGTAAAAGACCCGAGAGACTCCATCCCAAAACTTCTGAAGGTGATTAACTCCTATAGCAAAGTAGCAGGATACAAAATCAATGCACAAAAATCGGAAGCATTTCTGTATGCAAATAACAAAGACACAGACAAAGAAATAAAGTACATAGTCCCATTTTCAATAGCAACAAAAAATAAAATAAAATACCTTGCAATAACATTAACCAAGGAAGTAAAAGATCTATACAATGAAAATATAAAAACTCTCAAAAAAGAAATTGAGGAGGACTTGAAATGATGGAAAGACCTCCCATGCTCCTGGATAGGCAGAATTAGCATTGTGAAGATGACAATCCTACCAAAGACAATATATAGATTTAACGCAATTCCAATTAAAATCCCTACAGTGTTCTTCACAGACATAGAAAAAATGATTTCAAATTTCATATGGAAAGGCAGAAGGCCTTGCATATCCAAACATATCCTCAGCAAAAGAAATACCTCTGGTGGCATCACCATACCCGATATAAAGTTATACTACAAAGCCATAGTAATAAAAACAGCATGGTACTGGCATAAAAACAGGAGTATAGACCAATGGAATAGACTTGAGGACCCGGATTTTGGGTCAAGCAACTATAGCTACTTGATATTCGACAAAGGCCCAAACAATATAGGCTGGAAAAAAGATAGCATCTTCAACAAATGGTGCTGGACAAACTGGATAACCACATGCAGGAAACTAAAACTTGATCCACACATTTCACCATGCACAACACTCAAATCCAAATGGATCAAAGACCTCAACATAAGACCAGAAACTCGAAAACTACTGGAAGAAAATTTAGGAAGTACCTTCCATGATATAGGAATGGAAAAAGACTTCCTGAATAAAACCCCAGTGGCTCAAGTTCTTAAACAGTCACTCAACCACTGGGATCATATGAAGCTGAAGAGTTTCTTTACAGACAAGCATATAATAAGCAAAGCCAATAGAATACCCACAGAATGGGAGAAAATATTTGCAGGTTATCCAACTGATAGAGGCCTTATCTCTAGAATTTACAAAGAACTCAAAAGTCTAAACAATAAGAAGACAAATACCCCACTCACAAAATGGGGCACAGAGTTAAACAGGCAATTCACAGAGGAAGAGATACATTGGCAAACACACACCTAAGAAAATGTTCATCATCCCTAATAATCAGAGAAATGCAAATTAAAACAACTATGAGATTCCACCTTACCCCAATAAGGATGGCCAACATCAAAAGGTCAAATGAAAATAAATGCTGGCGAGGATGTGGAGAAGCAGGGACACTCATTCACTGTTGGTGGGAATGCAGGATGGTACAACCACTTTGGAAAGCAATATGGAGACTCCTGAAAAAGCTGACTATAGAAATACCAACAGACCCAGTTATACCATTACTGGGCATATACCCTAAAACCTTCAAACCAAAAGCCAGAGAGATTTGCTCAACCATGTTTGTAGCAGCTCAATTCGTAATAGCTAAAAGCTGGAATCAACCCAGATGTCCATCATTAGAAGAATGGATAACAAAGATGTGGTATATCTACACAATGGAATTCTATACAGCAGTAAGAAAAAACGACATAAAGAAATTTGAGGAAAAATGGTTGAACCTGGAACAGATCATTCTCAGCGAACTTACCCAATCACAAAAAAAAAAAAAAAAAAAAATTCAACACATAGTCTCACTCATCTGCAACACCTAAACTGAATCTGCCCAAGATGCCTTACATACCCAGCAAGCACCTCATGGACTAGACAATAAGATGGTGGGAGGGCGGGGAGGGAATCAAAGGATGGAAAACAGTAATCCGGACCCAAACCATAAATGGTACCATAAAATTCTACTTCCTACAAGACAGACCAAATGGCTGAACCTTCACTAGACCCTTACAGGAAACACCTGAACCACAAGACACTGGAGAGGGTAGGATCAAGACTGACCTAAATCTCCTACATCTTCCCTCCCTCCCTCTCTCCCTCTCCCCTCTATCTCTCTCCTCTCTAACTCTTGTATATGAGTTATCTTTTTCCTCAATTTCTTAGTGGACACTGACCTGAAACCCCCACTTCCAGCTTGGGCCTACCATTCACAGTGAGCTTTTGATCAGGGAAACCTACAAGGTTTCCCAAAACAATGACAGACTTCTGTCAGAGTACTTGATGACCCACCAAAGGCCAGTGGTAAGACCCTATTGCTGAAGACTCCATACGCAGCTGACGCGTAAAATGGAATGACATGGCTGGAAGCCAGGAGAGAGTCAGTCCCCAGACAGTCAGTGTGTCTAGTGCCAGAAGGCACTACATAGGCGACTGGGGGAAATGACCAAGATCTGTCCAAGCAACACATTATTTAACCTAATTAGCAACAAATAACCGGATGTGATGCCCACACAAGTGCAATAGTGGTACACAGCCATGGTGAGGAATCAATTGCTCTTGATTTGGCTAACTGATCCACTCAGTGGTACTAGACCCTTAGCTGGAGCTGGGAAACAAGTCAGAACCATACGCAAACACAAGCCCACTCTACAATATCAAGCTACCATCAATCACGGGGTATAAGAGGGCCTACACCTATCAAACTGTCTATCAAAAAAGTGTTATCTCAATTTTCCAGGTGGTAACTTACTCTCCGTTGGAGAATCTGCTTCTCTTTTCCAGATAGATGCAGATCCTAAGAAGAGAGCTGCCCCAACATACCTCAAAAGGGGCCCAACTGAAACTAAGGACAACTGGCGAAATAAGCAAGGGTGATGTTTTCCTGTGAACCAGATACCAGCACAAAGGGGAAGGAGATCAACAGAGAGAAAAATCAACTCCTACCAAATCAGAGAGCCAAAGCCTCAGAGGCCCCCAACACCTCAGCAGTGAAGCAGACCAAAAATGAACCCAACATGGCTCAGGGAAATCTTGCGGAACAGGGGGCGGAAAAAATGTCAGAGTTACATGTTGGGTCATGATTTGCAGAGACATTTATCATACTAATAACTGGGGGCTAACTCCACAATGCACGACCCATTTTCATTAACAAGGAGGGTCTAATGGGAGGGGTAGATCACAGATGAGCCTAAATAATTGTACCAAACTTCCTGTATTCACTGAAATGAAAACTAATAAATTAAATTAAAAAAAAAAGAATTTTTCCCTAGACATGAAATCTAGGTATAATTTGTTATGTATTTACAGACATTGTGTGAATGCATTGTAATTCACACCATCAGACATGGTAAGAAACCTTGTTATTATTTCTAAATATATGCCTGCCCTGTTTATAGTCACTGATATTTGATTTATATTTCTAAGTCTCACTTATAAATTAACATCCCCAGTCTATATATTTGTGAAATCACTCATAGGGATTGTCATGAAAGAAATGACTTAATGTAAATTACACGTAACTGTGAACATTTCTGCAAGAATTGAAGAAATTTGTACAAGAATAATGATGGGACTCTGACTTCAATAATAAAATTAAAAATCAAATGGAACATGAGATTTCACAAAGATAATGAGATAAAACCTGAAAGTGGGTACATCTGCCAGCAGCAGGATCATCTTCTTGACCTTATGCATCTCCCTCTTCTGCAGAAGCTCAGCCTAACTCCTTTGCTGGAGAATCTAAAATAAAGATGCACTAATGTCCATCCTCTGCTTCTATCAAATGGAATCAACCAACTGTCCACCCCAATGGTTGAGGGATTATTTTTCCCAAAGGGTCCTTTTTGGCAGCCAATGTTGGTCTCTGTTTAACACTCATTCATTTTCTGTACCAGATTAGTAATGGCCAAAGCTTAATATGACATTGATTGGTGGCATTATGTTCATAAATGAGCACAATACTCACACAATACTTCCTAATCATCAATGTTTCATAAATATCGGATGGAGAGATTGCTCAGCAGTTAAGGTGCTTGCCTGAAGAGCCTAACTACTCAGGTTCGACTCCTATGAACCCACGGAAAGCCAGCTGCACAAGGTGGAATATGCATATGATATAAATTTGCAGCAGATGGAGGCCCTGGTATGCTCATTCTCTCTCTCTCTCTCTTGCTCTCTCTCTCCCTCCCTAACCCCCCCCTCTCTCTCTTGTCTCTCTACTTGAAAATAAATAAATACTAAAAGATTTTTTTACTAAATTTTATGACGAGACCTATGCAATTGTGAATTAATTGTGATGTGTACTGCAACAAGTCCTATTTCACTTGATCAATTCAACAAAATACTTGAGGCTTAATAATATTTTTAAATTAGATATCTATACCATGAATAAAGCATATCAACTACCCAGCATAGGTGACTCTATGTATAGGAATGTTTTTCACCTTTTAATGGAATTTTCTCATATAATTTTTTTTTCTTTTCTTTTTAAATTAGTTTTGCATTCAGCAAATACAGGCAGTTTTGTACCATTATTAGGCTCATCCATGGCCTCCCCCATCCCTATTGGCCCCTCCTTGTGGAGGTATATGGTTCATGCATTTTGGGGTTAACCCACAGTTATTGGGATGATAAATGTCTCTGCATATCTTGACCCAACATGTGGGTCTGACATTCTTTCTGCCCCCTCATCCGCAAAATTTCCCTAGGCCATATTGGGTTAACTTTTGGTGTGCTTCAGTGATGAGGAGTTGGGGTCCCCTGGGGCTCTGGCTCTCTGATGTGGTAGGAGTTGATTTTTCTCTGTGTTGTTCTCCTTCACTCTTGTGCTGGTAGCCTGTGCATCAGGAAAACAGCACCCTTGCTTGTTTCACCTAAGGATCTGCAACTATCTGAAAAAACGAAGTAGATTCTCCAACAGAGAGTAAGCTAGCACGAGGACAAATAAGATAGCCTTGAATTTTTTATAGAGTTTAATAGGTGTAGGCCCTCTTGTACCCCATAGTTGCTGGAAGCTTGATACTGGAGAGTGGGCTTATGTTTGGATATGGTTCTGACTTCTTGTTCCAGCTATGGGTCCTGTACCACTGAGGGTATAAGTTAGCCAAATCAAGAGCAATTGGTTCCCCCCCCCCATGTCTGTGTGCCACTATTGCAGTTGTGTGGGCATCACAACGAGTTATTTGCTGCTAAGTAGGTTAGACCATGAGTTGCTTGGACAGATATTGGACACTTTCCCCAGTCACCCATGTAGCACCTTCTGTCACTACACACGCTGAGTGTCTGGGGACTGACTCTCTCCTTCCTTTGAGCCATATCGTTCCATTGTGTCAGCTCCATATGTTGTCTTCTGCAATAACCTTTGGTGGGTCATCTAATACTCTGACAGACCTGTCATTCTTTTAGGAAACCTTGTAGTTCTCTCTGATCAAAAGCTCATTGTGGATGATAGCCCCATGCTGGTACTGGGAGTTACAGGTCAGTGCCCACTAAGAAAATGAGGAAAAAGAACATACAAGAATATAGAGAGATGAGAGAGAGAGGGAGAGGGGGAGCTAGGGAGGGAAGATGTAGAAGATAATTTGTTATTTTAAGTACTGTCTTGCCTGCTATCCTTTACTGTTATCCCTCCATGGTGTTCCTTCTATGTTTTCCTTCTCTGGCTATATGTTACATGTATCCTTTTATTATTATTCTCTACTTTTCCAGCTAATCTCTTCATATACTTTATTTTTTCTTTGAGGTAGAGTCATGCTATAGCTTAGACTGACCTGGAATTCTCTATGAAGTGGCAGGCTGGGCTCAAACTCACAGTGACCTCTTTCCTCTGCTTTCCACAGGCTGGTATTAAAGGTGTCTCTCCCAAGCTGGCTGGCTATCATAGTGCTGGCAAGTACTGTGCAGGCTTCTGGGGGAGAAAATTATCAACAGCCTTAACAGATAGTGGATCCACTCTGTGGTCTGCACAGTCAACCAGCCAGGCAATGTGTACCTAATAGTGCAATAGAGGTAGGACTGGTACTTTCTTAACCAACTATTCCATTGATTGCACCTGAGATACACTCAACATAAGGAATTGAGGCCTGGTCCTGAAAACCTAGTCTATAACCTATGACTAAAATGTCTTAGATCCTAGAGAGGAATCTACGAATATGGTTTGGCTAATAAATGTGTCATGCCTGTTAAAATGGTCTTCTAAATATTTTTTTTTTATGCCCATTGATTGGTTTTGCCTGATAGAGTTAATAAACAAGGTTGCCTTTACAAATAGAATTTTGGGGGGCACTGTGCAATCCCTTTTCCAGCTTGGTTTCATTCTAAAAACTGTAGGAAAGTCTTTATTTCAGAATAGAATTTTTTCTGATTGTAAGAACCAAGGTCACAAAAGTGTGGATGAGGGTGGCTGACTGAGAATCATATGATATTGTATGGTATCGTATCGTATCATATCATATCATATCCTTCATTGTTGGAGCATATATGGGTAACCATGGCTAGGAACACAGATTTAGGTTTAACCCAAATTAACCTAAATTTCAAGTCCAGTGAGGTTTTCAATAGTGCCAGAACAAAGAACATCATACATCAAGATACTGTTCAAATCTATATTGGTGTGAAAATAAGATGAGTGGGTGAGAACTAAATGGAGAAAGCTCTGCTGTAGGCCTCAGATGCTGTCTGAAGATATTGTTAGGGTTACAGTTGGTGGGTGCTGGGGGTTCTACTTGTACATTCCAAAAGGAATTACCTAACAGCCACAGCATGTTAAGTCACAAAGAAAGGGGCTATGATGACCCAAGATTATTTGTCTATGGACCTGAAATTTTTTGAGGTCTTCTCTACAGCACTGAAGTTCAAGCCAGTCAATCATTCCTGAAGGAGGTTTGGTGGATGTAGGTATCACTGATTTCCAGGAAAGATTTTCACACTTCCTGATCCTTCATTGCTTTAGCTAACATAACTTAATGAACAGTAGGAGTAAAACTGGCACTCCTTTACTTAAATCATTTTACTTCAGATTTTCATTCTTTTCATTGTTGCCTTTGACTAGTAATATCATCATCTTAATTTAACCTTTTCTTGTATATCATGGAAATGACATTTTTATATAATTATTAAAATGCAGTTGATGTTTCCTCTTGAATGTAGTTATGCTAAATGAAGGAGAGGGCTTATTTATGCTTCTGAGGAAAATCTTTTTCTCATAATAAATTTTGTTTTTGAAAGTAGTAGTGGTGAGAGCTATACAGGTTATTCAGTGGTTATGACCTGAGAAAGAACAACTCTCAGTGGAATATTGCTCTTTTGCTTTTCATATATACATGCAATTAACAGTTATTACATAGTTGGTCTTTATATTTTTTGTTGTCAGTGAGTAAAGTCAAGTTAGTACCATTGTTAGCATCCTCTCTGTTCTACCCCCTCCACAGGGACCCTCCTTGTTGGGGTATATGGATCATCCATTGTGGAGTTAGTCCTTATTTTTGGATACGAGGAAATACTTTTGCATGCCATGACCCAGCTTGTGGCTCTGACATTCTTTCCACCCCCTCTTCCACAAATTTCCCTGAGCCATGTTGGGTTAATAGTAGGTCTGCTTCTGTGTTGTGATCTTGGGCACCTTTGTGTCTCTGGATATCTGGTTTGGTACGTGTTGATTGTTTTCTGTGTGTATCACCTTCACGGTTGTGCTGGTTCCCAGTTCAACAAGAAAACAGAATTCCTGCATGTTTCTCCCTTTTACTCAGTTTCATCCAGGGCCCTTTTGAAGTATGATGGGGTGGTTCTTTCCCTAGAACCTGCATCTATCTGAAAAACAGAAGCAGCTTCTCCAACAGAGAGTAAAGTTAGCACCAAGTAATGGTAATAACCATTGTTTTTCAGAGAGAGTTTAGGAGAGAGCAGGCTCATTTTTTGGATATGGTTCTGACCTGTTTCCCAACTCCAGCTATGGGTTCCATAACACTGAGCAGATCAATTAGCCAAATAGAGAGCAACTGGTTTCCCACCATGGCTATGAGCTACTATTGCACTTGTGTGGGCATCACATCAGGTTGCTGGAAGCTAAGTAGTTTAGAGCACGTATTGCTTAGACAGGTATTTGTCATTTTCCCTTAGTCACTCATATAGCACCTTCCAGCAGTAGACATGCTGTTTGGGGACTGTCTCTATTCCAGCTTCCATCCATGTCGCTCCATGACATGTGTCAACACTGTGTGGTGTCTTCAGCAGTAAGCTCTTATCACTAACCTATGGTGGGTCAACAAGAGCTCTGACAAAAGTCTGTTTTCTTTTGGGAAACCTTGTAGGTCTCTGTGACCAAAAGCTGTTTGTGGATAATATCAACCTGCTGGAACCAGGAGTTACAGGTCAGTGCCCAAGAAGAGAAGGAAGAACAGGATAAGTGATGTAAACGAGATAGAGCTATGAGAAAGAAGAGGGAGAGAGAGAAATAAGCAGAAACTGGAGGAGATAATGAACAGTTTTTGTCGTACCCTTTCCAGGACCTTGTGAATACAGTGTTTCCTCTAAAGGGCCTGGTGGAGGTTCAGCCATTTGGTCTGTCTTGAAGGATGTGGAGTTTTATGATACCATTGCCTTTTGGTTCCCCACCCTTACTTACACTCCTCTCCCTCCCCACATTCCCTATTTTCCAGTCCTCGAGATGCTGGGTAGGTATGTTGGTGACTTGGGTAGATTCAGGTTAGGAGCTGTAGATGAGTGAGACCATGCGGTGAGTATCTTTCCCGTGATTGGGTGAGTTCACTGAGAATAAGCTGTTCTAGGCCTGAGCATTTTTCTTCAAATTTCATTGTGTCGTTTTCCCTTAATGCTGTGTAGAATTACGTAGTGTAGTTAAACCACAAGTAAGTTATTCTTTCATCTAGTGATGGACATCTGAGTTGATTCCAGCTCTTGGCTATTATGAATTGAGCCGGCATAAACATGGATGAGTAAATTGCTCTGAGCTGAGGCGTGGAGCTTTTAGGGTACAAGCCCAGTAAGGGAATAACTGGGTCTGTTGGTAACTCTATAGTCAGTTTTTATGAGTCTCCATATTGATTTCCAAAGTGTTTGTACCATCTTACATTCCCACCAACAGCAGCTGAGGGTTCCTATTTCTCCACATCCTTGCCAGAATTTGTTTGCATTTGATTTTTTTGATGTTTGCTATCATTACTGGGGTAAGGTGGAATCTCATAGTAGTTTTATTTTACATTTCCCTGATGATTAGGGATGATGAACATTGCCTTAGGGGTGTTTGCCATTTGTATTTCTTCCTCTATGACCTGCCTGCCCAGGTCTTTGCCCCATTTTATGAGTAGGTTGTTTGACTTTTTATTGTTTAGGTTTTTGAGTTCCTTGTAGATTCTAGAGATTAGGTCTCTGTCAGTTGTATAATCATCAACTATTTTCTCCCATTCTGTGGGTAATATATTGTCTCAGCTTACTGTATGTTTGTTGGTGAGGAAACTCTTCAGCTTCATGTGATACCATTGGTCGAGTGAGTGTTAAGAACCTGTGTTATGCCAGGCATGGTGGCGCACGCCTTTAATCCCAGCACTCGGGAGGCAGAGGTAGGAGGATCGCCGTGAGTTCAAGGCCACCCGGAGACTCCATAATGAATTCCCCATCAGCCTGGGCTAGAGCGAGACCCTACCAAAAAAAAAAAAAAAAAAAAAAGAACCTGTGTTACTGGGTTTTCTTTTTCAGGAAGTCTCTTCCCATTCCTAAATCATGGAGAGTTCTTCCTAACTTTTCTTCCCATAGTAGCGTTTCTAGTGTTATACTAGGTTGTTGATCCATGTGGACTTGATGTGATACATGACGAGGTGTGTGGACCAACTTTCAGTTTTCTGTATATGGCTATCCAGTTTGTCCAGCAGCATTTGGTGAAGATGCTCTCTTTTTTCCAGCCTATATTGTTAGGGCCTTTGCGAAATTTCAAGTGGCTGTAGTTTCTTGACCCAAAGTCTGGGTCCTCAATTCTATATCATTGTTCTATGCTCCTGTTTTTATGCCAGTACCATGCTCTTTTTATTACTATGGCTTTGCAATATAGCTTTAGATCAAGTATGGTGATGTCTCCAGAGGTGTTTCTTTTGCTGAGGGTATGCTTGGATACCCAAGGCCTTCTGCTTTTCCATATGAATTTTGAGATCAATTTTTAAATCTCGGTGAAGAATAATGCTGGGATTTTGATGGGAATTGCACTAAATCTGTAGATTGACTTTGGTAGGATTGCCATTTTCACAGTGTTAATTCTACCTGTCGAGAAGCATGGAAGTCTTTCCACTTTCTCGAATTCTCCTCAATAACTTTTTGGAGTGTTTTTTTGTTTACATTGGATAGACATTTCACTACCTCGTTTAATGTTAATCTAAGGTATTTTATTATTTTCTTGTTGAACTTCAAAATGGGACAATGTCACTTATTTCATTCTCTGAATCTTTGTTATTTGCATATAATAGGCTACTGATTTTTGTGCATTGATTTTGTATCCTGCTACTTTGCTGAAGCAGTTTATCACATTTAAGAATTTTGGGATGGAGTCTCTCTTGTCTCTTACATATAGAATCATGTCGTCTGCAAAGAGAGCAAACTTTCTTTCTTTCATTCCAAATTGTATCTCTTTATTTTTTTCTAATGTCTTATTGCTTGAATTAGGACTTACAGTATTATATTGAAGAGCATAGGTGAGAATGAACACCTGTCTCTTGTTCCTGATCTCAATGGGAATTCCTCCAGTCTCTCTCCATTAAGTATTATTTGGGCTTTAGGAGCTTTGTATATAGCCTTTATTTTGTGAAAATATAAACTGACCATGCCGAATTTCTCCAACGTTTTGATCATGAAGTCATGTTGTATTTTGACAAAGGCCTTTTCTGCATCTATCTAAATTATCATGTGGTTTTTCTTTCCATCATAGGCTGATTCCTCTAAAACAAAGAGCAAATTAAAAGTAAATACCTGTCTCTGTCTTGGTCTCTCTCATACAAATTACAGCCAGTGCTTCTATAGTCCTTCTACAGTCCTTTAGCAAGCCCATTCCCTATTCATTTTCCCATTAAGGGTTCTCTACTTTGGAACTACCTTCAGTGGCCAATGCCTTCTTTACCCTAACTTTCTGTCCATATTTTTGGCTGTAATCTCCATACTTCAACGGTTGGAAAACTTTTTCCTCTAATATAGTAAGAATATTCTCTGCCTTGTGATCTTAATGTGGAAAGATGGAATGGCCTGCTAGCTTCTCTCACAATACAGGGCAAATGGTTCAATGTTACATAGGACATATGAGGAATATGAAAACAAGATTTTAAAAAATGGTAGATAAAAATTGTATTAGGAAAGAAGATACACCAGATATAGATCCTTTGTCTGCACACTTGCGCAAGGCAGGGGGTCTTTTCTCCATGGGAACTTTAGTCCCTGCAAAATTGTAGTCACTCTTAAGGACTCAGAATCCCCACATCCTCTCTGCCCTTATGTGTGTGGGTGCTTTGAAGACTCAGTGTGTTAGGATGTCAGGTCACTCACAGAGTCTTTGAAGATATCAGACAGCCCTGAAAGAACCAGATACCACATCAAATATGCTCTTCATCTGATCTTGTGACCTTCCTACATGGAGGGACTGACAGAGGGGATTACACATAAAAACAAAGAGAAATAAAACCTCATGCAGCTTGGGAAGATCTTAAGTTCCTCTTGAAGACAAGGATTTGAGTTGGAGACATGGTGCAATGGTTAAGGTGCTTTCATGCAAACCCTAATGGACCAGTTTCCCTTTCCCAATATACACATAAACCTGAATGCACATTTTCTCTTTCTCTGTGTCTCTCTCTGCATCTGGAGTATATTTACAGTGGTTTGAAACCATGCAGAGCTCATTCTCTCCCTTGCTCCACTTCTTTCAAATACATAAATTGATGTTTTTGTTAAAAAATAAATAGCCAGGTGCAGTAGCACACATCTTAAATGCCAACACTTCAAGAGGCAAAAGCAGGAGTTAAAGATTAGCCTGAGACTAATTCCATGACAGCCAGGGCTAAAGAGATTCTACATTGAAAAACCAAAATAAATAAATATATAAAACACAAGGACTGGAATTTTTTGATGGTTCAGAGAACCTTCAAGACCCATGTACTTTGAAAATCAGATTAGATGATAATGACATTACTTGAGACTGTTGGGTGTGAGTTCCTTCATTCCAGCTCAAGTATCTAGCCAGCTGCTGAGAGTGCTAGAACTGAGCCAGTAAAGAATGTTCACGTCCAGAGTCTTTGTATATTCCTTACTCCCATGCAGCCATTTGCATGAGAGACAATTCCTTTCTGCTAATGGGTCTCTGGCTAAATGTATACAGAAAGTTGACAGGCTGATATCTATGCTTGTTCTTCCCCTGGGAGTGGCAGCCATTTATACTTTGGATCTTCCAGAGGTAGATCATAAAACTGTTAAATTCCTACTCTGGCCAATGCCATGTTAAATGTGCCTGTTTGGTGATGACTACTTTAATGTGAAAATTCCTAACGAGAAAAAAAAAAAAAAAAACAATATTCTTCAGAAGAAAGGATATAGTATGACGCGTGACAGTTTTTCACTTTCCAGATGAAAAATTTCCCTCATCTGCTACCTTCACTTGTTCTGTGCTTGGTCTATTATATACTCTCTTGATAACAATGATAACATTGTTACTGTTTACATCTTACAAGTGTTATCTCATTTCAAGAAAGAGATAAGAGGAACTGCCTATTCTGGTGAGACAGAAAAACAGGTCAAACACTGACAGATAGATGTCTGACTATCATGAATATGTATCATTGAGAAGCCAGAACCTCAATTCCCACAATGATGGACCCCAACATCTAAATAGATAGAACCTTGTTGACCATGATGTGCATAGGGGATAGATGTCCCTTGGAGAAGCCTCAACTTCCCTCCACACCTTGCTGGCACTCGCATCTAGAATTGAGAAGCTTATTTGTCATGATGTTCCTTGGGAAGAGATGTTCCTTGGAGAAGCAGGAACTTCAACCACTACCAGGATGGACCCCAACACTTAGAAACTGAGAGGCCGGTTGAACATAATGTACCTAGGGGACAGATGTCCCTCGAAGATTCCTGAATTTAATTCCCACCATTATGGACCCCAACACGTAGCTTGAAGTGTTAGTGTGGTCAATCATATTATGCCCATAATGCATATTATGGATACTTTAATGATGGGAATTAGGGTAAAGTAGCCTCTGTATTTAGACTGTTAGTTTAAGTATTACTCAGGGAAATAAATTCACTATCAGGACATGATTGTTTCTATGCTAGGGTATGTCCTTACCCTTACATGAGGAATGATCTGTCCTAAGTGGATTGCTTTCCTTGCAATCCAATGCAAGTACATATTTAATAGCAGCTTACTGTTGTGCTCCAGTGTACATATACACAAATGTGATCAGGCAATCCAAGCAAAGGAGACAAAATGCCAGAATTTCATGCTGTTTATGTGCCTTACAGTTTCCATGTACATATATACTAGGCTTTAAGTGTCCCAAATCAGAGGTAAATACTTTAAGCAAAGACAGAATCTATGTACCTATAATAGTATGACTTAAATCTCTAGCAAGTTGGTTTCTTAAAATTTGTTATTAACAGTAAAGGAGTATGCCTCTGTTGCAGTCAGGTTTGAATTACTGGTAGAAAGCACCCAACCAAGAGCACCTTGTGGGGAGAAAAAAAGGTTCATATTGGTTTACAGCCTCAAGGGTTAAGCTCTGCGATGGTAGGGATAAAAAAGACAGCATGAGCAGAAGGTGGATTTCACTCCTTGACCAACATATGGTAGAAAACAGAAACAGGAGATTGTGCCAAACACTGGCATGGGACACTGGCTGTAACACTCATAAGCCTGCCCCCAATAATACACTGACTCCAGAAGGTATTCCCCAAATGTCCATCAGCTGCGAACCTAACATTTAGAACACCTACGTTTATGGGGGACACCTAAACCAAACCACTATGGTCTGCATAACTGTTAGCACATTTTTATAGGTGTTTATATGATACTTACAGACAATAAACCATGATATTTGCTTCTCCTCCCACATTTGCCCCTTCAAAACTCTGCTCTCAATCATATCCCCTCCCCCTCTCTGTAAGTTTCTCTTTTATCTTGATGTCATCATCTTTTTCTCCTCTTATGAGGGTCTTGGGAAGGTTTTGCTAGCACTGGGAGGTCATGGTTATTGAGGCCAATTTCCATGTGGACAGTTGCATTGTAAGGAGTGCTACCCTTTCTTGGACTCTTACATTCTTTCTCCCACCTCTTGTGCAAAGGATTCTGAGCCTTGGAGGGTGTGATAGAGATGTTTCAGTGCTGGACGCTCCACTGTCCCTTCTTCTTAGCAATCTGTTTCCTTTTTTCTTGTCCCAGTGGTCATTACCATCTGGAAAAAGAAGATTCTCTAACCAGAAGTGAGAGTAGCATTAATACATGGATAGGGACATTAAGTGAAATGCTTTCAAGGAGGTAAGTTTGGTGAGAATAATATATACATTTATCTAGACAAGTGCAGGCTTTATACTCCTAAGGATCATGACCCTGCCATAGGTTTTCACTAGGTTTTCAGTACCAGGCATGTATTCACTACCATAGAGTGGACATTCAGTCCAATTAGATAACAGTTGATTTCTCCCAGAGAAGACATGGCACTATTGCACTTGTTTAGTCATTTGGCCTGTCTGGCCAAACTTGAGGCTTCCAGTGTCCAGTGTTTTCACTGCTGATGGCTTCTGACTCCCATATGGTGACATGCAATGCAGATTTTTCAAGCTTTCAGTTGGCTGGTCTATAGGGAGAAGGTTTCCTGCTGAGCACCAGCTTGACTTCTCAGTGAATGTGCCATTCAGGCATATGAAGTCTTCAGCAATAGGATCTTACCATCACTTTCTCATGGGAAACCAAGAGCCTTGGCAGTAGCCTGTAATGTTTTGGATGGAAGACGGACCTCCCTGACCAACAACTCACTGGAAAGTATCCCATCCCTGGCACTGAAAATTTCCTAGAAACAACCTATGGCTTCTTGATGTGCCATTATTCAAAAACAGTAGTTTTTCATATGTCTTATTCAAAACGTCTTGATTTTTGATATGCCCTCCCCTCTTCCCTTCTCTGTCAAATAAATAATTTTCAAGATTTATTTATTGATTGATTCATTTATTTTAGTCAATAGCAAGAGACAGACATAGAGTGAGTACTGGAACTCCAGGGTTTATGCCACTGCAAAGAAACTCCAGATGTATGCCAACTTGTGCATCTGGATTTATGTGGGCACTGGGAGGCTGAGTCCAGGCTGGAAGACTTTGCAACCATGTGCCTTTAACTGCTGAGCAGCTTGCTGCATAGTTTCTATGTGACATCTGGGCAGTGTTTCACTTCTGAGTCCTGATTCCCCTGCCCTTAGATCTTTGCCTTCATGTGTTTCATTCCTGAAAGTACCGGTGCAATCACAATTCTTATCATGAGGGTGCGCCTCAACCAAGATTGCTCACCCTCAAAGGTTTCCTTAGTATGGGGTGGACCCTAAAGCAGAATTGTAAGATCTTTACTGAACAACTCGAATATCCGTACCTTCATCACAGTGGATTTTAGACAACTTTGTATACCTATAGGGGTGTGTTTAGACCGACAGAAATAAATACTATCAGTAACATGTCAGAACAAATTGACATCTACTAGTTGGGTACCACAAATGCCACAAATGTGTGTACCACTGTTTCATAAATATCCATGGGAGTCTGCAAGTTATGAAGGATGTTTAGACACAGGACATTACCTTCTGAATGATTCTTCAGCGGTTTAAGTCATGGAATGGTGAGATAGCTTCACTTCATCTCTCCTTATTGGATACTGGTCTATGTTAAAACTTTTCCACCCTAGTGTTCCGGGACATAAGAGTAAGTGCACATTCATAATAGCTTCCCTATTGAGAAGAGATGCTTAGCAGGTGTCTGTGGCAAACACCTGTGAAGTGACTGGAACTACTGGTCTGCTTTGCTATAATCCCCACTCTTGGATGATATATAAACAATAGAAATCTACCTCCCTTTGGCATGGAAGTTGGAAAATTGTTAGATCAAGGTCCTTACAGAACTTGTGAGCACTGTCCTTTGATTTCAGGGTTACAGTTTGTCTATGTCCTCAGGTGAAATAATGCAAGAGCTAGTTCATTCAAGTTCGCCCCTTTGAAGGACCCTAATTCTCAAAGGAGCATCTTGCCATATGATCACTTTGGGCTTTGAATAGCAGAATAGAAATTCTGGAAGGACACCAGGTTCTAACCATTCATAGTGGTTGGTGGCTATAAGTTTGAGAAAACAAGAAAGCTGTTGAGAATAAATGGTTCCCTGGGGGGAAATACACACACACACACACACACACACACACACACACACACACGTATATTTGGTGAGGTTCCTCAAGGTCAGAATGAAAAATGTTGTGTGTCCTCTCTCATGAAAATCCTATCATGGAGTGTTTGATTTTGTTATAAATTGTAATGTGCGTGGGAGTTCCAGTTAAGATGGCAGTGTAGGTACCATGCCAAAGCAGCCTAGAGGGAAAAAAAGGCCAAAAAAAACCCTCAGCAAAATACACACTTTTCCTAAAAAGCGAGGTATATAGGAAATTGAAACAGCAACAGAGAAGTAGAAGAGATCCAGAGCATCCAGAGCCCACACAGGCCAGCAAAAGCAGCCCCAGCAGGTCCGCCAGGCTTGGCCTGAGCTGCAGGAAAAGCCAGGTGAGGGGAGCTTCCACTCACACTGGAGCTCTCCAAAACTCAAGAAATGTGAAGGGAGAGCAGCAGTGAACAACAGAGGAGCAGATCACAAGGTAGAATAACATGTGGAACGAGAGAACTGGAGCAGCATCAGCTCCCTCCCCTCCCCCACTGCCTGTGCCCAGCTTCAGTGAACAGAGCAGAGTCCTGGGACCTGGCCACCCCAACTTGAGCCAACAGTGGGACTTTAGCAGGAGTAGAGTTCAGAAGCAATATCAGCGGCTCTGGCATCAGCGACAGAGGCCCCAGCAGCAGCAGATCCAACAGCAGTAGCTTCAGAGGTAGCAGTGGCTGTTCCAGCAGTGGCACCTTCAGAGGCAGCAGTGGTGGTTCCAGCAGTGGCAGCTAAAGCAGCAGCAGCAGCGGCAAAGGATCCAGCAGCAGCAGCTTCAGCAGCAGCAGCAGTAGCAGTTCCAGCTCCGCGGATGCCAATCTGTAGGGCAACAGTTGCCAGGCTCGTTTTGCCCCACAGGAAAAGCCAGTGCCCAGCTCCAGAAATAAGAACAGTGGCCCAACAACCCAGCCAGCAACTTGACTGAGACAAAATCATCCAAAAACTATATTGAAAAGCAGAGGGGAGAGAGGACATCCCTGTCTTTTCCTGATCTCAATGGGAATTCCTCCAGTCTCTCTCCATTAAGTATTATTTGGGCCTTTGGAGCTTTGTACATTGCCTTTATTATGGTAAGATGTGAACCGGCCATGCCGATTCTCTCCAATGTTTTGATCATGGAGTGAAGTTGTATCTTGTCAAAGGCCACCCTCGTGTTCCTGGGATAAATCCCACTTGGTCAAGGTGGATAATGCTTTTGATGTGTTGTTGGATTCGGTTTGCGAGTATTGTGTTGAGGATCTATGCGTCTATGTTCATTAGGGAAATAGGCCCATATTTTCTTTTCTTGTGGCATCTCTGCCTGGTTTTGGGATTAGGGTGATACTAGCTTCATAGAAGGAGTTGGGTAGCTTTCCCTGTTCTTCAATTGTGTGGCACAGTTTTAGGAAGATTGGTTTGAGTTCTTCCATGAAAATTTGAAAAATTTGGCTGGGAATCCATCTGGTCCTGGACTTTTTTGGGAGGTTTTTTATTACTTTTTCAATCTCCATGAGCGTGATGGGTTCATTGAGGTGGTTGATCTGCTCTGAGTTTAGCTTCCGTATATGATATGCATCCAGGAATTTACCCATCTCCTCATTTTCCAGTTTTGTGGAGTAGAGGTTTTTGAAATAAGTCCTGGTGATTCTGCCGATTTCACTGATGTCTGTTGTGATCTCTCCTTTTTCATTTTGAATTTTGTTAATTTGGAGTCTCTCCTTTTTTGCTTGATCAAATTGGCCAGAGGTTTGTCAATCGTGTTTATTTTTTCAAAGAACCAGCTCTTTGTTTTGTCAATTGCCTTAATTGTTTCCTTGGTTTCCAATTCATTAATTTCTGCTCTGATTTTAATTATTTCTTTCCTTCTGGAGGTCTTTGGGTTGGATTTTCCTTGTTTTTCCAATGCCTTTAGGTGGATGGTTAGGGCATTGATTTGGGATCTTTCTGTCTTTTTTATGAAGGCATTGAGTGCTATGAATTTTCCCCTGAGGACTGCCTTCATTGTGTCCCACAAGTTTTGGTATGATGTGTTCTCATTGTCATTCAACTCCAGGAATTTTGCAATTTCATCCACTATCCATTTATTGTTTAAGAGTGTGCTATTCAGTTTCCAGTTGCCATTGGGGTTCTTGTTGGTTTTTTTGTTGTTGATTTCTAGGAATATAGAATTATGATCTGATATCATGCAGGGTATTATGTCGATTTTCCTAAATATGTGGAGGCTATCTTTGTGACCCAGTATATGGTCTATTTTAGAGAATGTTCCATGGGCTGCTGAGAAGAATGTGTAGTCTGTGGATTTAGGATGGGAAGTTCTATAGATGTCTGTTAGATCTAAGTGCTCTATGGTTTTGTTGAGCTCTCCTACTTCCCTGTTGAGCTTCTGTTTTGATGATCTGTCTATTACTGATAATGGTGTGTTAACATCCCCAGGTATGATGGTGTTGGTGGTTATTTCTGTGTCATTGTCAAGTAGGTTTTGTTTTATGAACTGTGGTGCCCCTGTGTTTGGTGCATACAGATTTATGATTGTAATATCCTCTTGATGGATTATTCCCTTTATAAGTAGGAAGTAGCCTTCTTTGTCTTTTTTGATTGTTTTTGGTTTGAAGTCAACTTTATCTGATATTAATATAGGTACTCCTGCTTGTTTCTTATTCCCATTTGCTTGGAATATTGTTTTCCACCCTTTCACCCTGAGAAGGTTTCTGTCTTTAGTGGTAAGGTGGGTTTCTTGAAGGCAGCAGATTGAGGGGTCTAATATTTTGATCCACCCTGTTAGCCTGTGTCTCTTGATGGGTGAATTAAGGCCATTAATGTTTATAGTGATGACTGTGAGATTTGATTTGATCCCTGTCATGTTGTGGTGGTAGAGGTGTGTTGGCATTTCCATGGAATTTAATTTTTTTTTTTCTATCTACTCTGGGTTTGGTTGCTGTGATCTGATTCTTGTAGGCATTTGGGTTTGGTTATTTGTTTCTTCTCTGTGGAGAATTTCCTGTAGTACTTTCTGTAGGTTTGATTTTGTGTTCATATAATTGTAGAGCTGAGTTTTGTCATGGAAAGTTTTCCTTTCACCATCTATTATGAGGGAGACTTTTGCAGGGTAGAGTAGTTTGGTTTGGAAGCCATAGTTTCTTAGAGTTTTGAGAGTTTCATTCCAGGCCCTTCTAGCTTTCAGGGTTTCCATTGAGAAGTCTGAAGTAATTCTGATGGGGTTTCCTTTGAAAGTGGTGTGCTGTTTTTCCCTAGCTGCTTTTAGGATTTTTTCTTGGTGTCAAAAAAAAGTAACTGGGATAGCTCCAGGGAAGGGACTCACTTGTTCACAAGCTGACTTTTGGATCCCCCAACAGAGCAGAAAACTTAACGTCTTTGTTGATAGAGGATCAAGTTGTTGTAATACCTACTGATACATAAATACTCTGTGCTATTTTGATTGAACGTGTACAGTGTTTAGTTAAATTTTAGGATGTACCTATATTTTATTCCAGTCAACCTACTTGAATACTCCCACAGCAGACAAACTCAACCCCTAGGAACACGTTTGTATGTACTCTTAGAGTCTTAAGAACCACACCACACAACTTAAGCTCCTACCCTGAAGATATAGGACATCAGATCAATTGATACAGGTAAGAATACCCAGATAGATAGAATATCCAAGCATTAACTTATTCCAAGATGCAGAAATATATACATTATAACACAAGAAACACTAAAAAGCAAGACAATATAAATCCACCTAAATGTATTAATGCATTAGAAATGACCTCCAGTAAGAACAAGCTAGAAGAAAGACCAGAGAAAGATTTCAAAAGAATGATTGCATGTTCAAAGAACAAATCAAAGGATTCAAAGAGAAACTCAGAGAGGAAATCAAATAAATCAAAGAATACACAGGACAACAATTTCATAAAATAAAGAAGGAAATGCAATTCATAAATAAGGAAATAGAAATAATAAAGAAAAACCAGTCAGAATTACTAGCAATGAAGAATACAGTTAATGAAATAAAAAAATCTGTAGACAATCTCACGAGTAGAATGGATGAGGGAGAAGACAGAATATCTAAGCTAGAAGACCAGGTGGCAGATCTAATACAGGCCAACAAAGAGAAAGACAAACTTATTGAAAAGTATGAGTGGGAATTTCAAGATGTTCGGGACACTTTGAAAAGATCAAATATAAGAATTCAGGGCATAATAGGAGAATTCCACTCCAAAGGCATAGTAAGCATCTTCAACAAAATTATGAAGAAACTTCCCCCAAATTGGGAAAGAGGTGCCCATGCAGACACAGGAAGCCTTTAGAACCCCAGTCAGACAAAACCTAGAATGAACCTCTCCTCATCATATTATAATCAAACTTCCAAACACACACAGCAAAGAAAAAGTATTGAAAGCAGTTAGAGAAAAATCAAGTTACCTACAAGGGCAAGCCCATCAGGATTATAGCAGATTATTCAACACAAACTTTAAAAGCCAGAAGGGCTTGGAGTGACGTATTCCAACTTCTGAAAGATAACAACTGTCAACCAAGGTTACTTTATCCTGCAAAGTTATCCATTCAAATAGACGGAGAAATAACGACATTCCATGACAAAAGCAGGTTAAAGGAGTACTTGAAGACAATAAACCAACTCTACAGAAAATACTTGAGAGAATCCTCCATGCTGAAGAAAAGGAAAAGCACACATAGAAGGAAATTGGGAAAAACAAGCAATACTCAAATACTAGTTAACACAGGCCACAAAAAAAGGCAAACATATATACACATCTTTCAATAATATCTCTTAATATCAACGGCCTCAATGCCCCAACCAAAAGGCACAGGTTTGTAGACTGGGTTAAAAAGCAGGATCCTACAATTTGTTTCCTCCAAGAAACTGACCTATATACAAATGATGGACACTATCTTAGGGTGAAAGGTTGGAAAACGGTGTTTCAAGCAAATGGGCCTAGAAAACAAGCAGGAGTTGCTTTCCTAATATCTGACATGGTAGACTTCAGTTCACAGGAAGGTCACTTTATATTGACTAAGGGCACACTCCAACAGGAGGACATTACAATCCTAAATATATATGCACCTACCATAGGGGCTCCCAAGCTCACGAAACAAACACTATTAGAAATAAGGTCACAGATAATACCAAACACAGTGGTTGTGGGTGACTTCAACACTCCACTCTCATCAATTGACAGGTCATCCCTGGAAAATCTAAAGAGAGAGGCATCTGGACTAAAAGAGGTCATAGAAAGAATGGAACTAACAGATATATTCAGGACATTTCATCGAAAGGCTGCAGAATATACATTCTTTTCAGCAGCACAAGGAACATTCTCTAAAATAGACCATATATTAGGACAAAAAAAAAAAATCTTGACAAATTCAGGAAAATTGTAATAATGTCTTGCATTCTATCTGACCACAATGGAATTAAACTACAAATCCTAGCAAGAAAGGCTATAGAGCATACACAAAATAATGGAGACTAAACAATACCCTACTAAATGATAGTGGGTCAATGAAGAAATCAAGAAGGAAATCGAAAATTTATAGAGTCAAGTGATATTGAGAACACAACATACCAAAATCTCTGGAACACAATGAAGGCAGTCCTAAGAGGTAAATTTATAGCTTTAAGTGCCTATATTAAGATATTAGACAGGTCTCAATTAAATGACTTCATGCTTCACCTTAAAGCCTTGGAAAAAGAAGGAAAAGGCAAACCAAAAATCAGTAGACAGAAGAAATAATAAAGATTAGGGCAGAAATTAATGAAATAGAAACAAAAAATCAAAAAAATTGATTAAACAGTATTGGTTCTTTGAAAGGATAAACAAGATTGATAAACCCTTAGCAATTCTGACCAAACGA
Organism: Jaculus jaculus; assembly: GCF_020740685.1. Classification (NCBI taxonomy): domain Eukaryota; kingdom Metazoa; phylum Chordata; class Mammalia; order Rodentia; family Dipodidae; genus Jaculus; species Jaculus jaculus. The sequence goes on from NW_025423386.1 coordinate 264,041, forward strand.
AAAAGAGGTGACACAAATTAATAAAATTGGAGATGAAAAAGGTAACATCACAACAGATTTCAGAGTAATTCAAAAAATCATAGGGGTATACTATAAAAGCATATACTCCACAAAGTATGAAAATCTGAAAGAAATGGATGATTTCCTTGATTTATATGACCTACCTAAATTAAATCAAGATGAGATTAATTACTTAAATAGACTTATAAGAAGCATGGAGATCCGAGCAGTTACAAATAATCTCCCAACTAAAAAATAAGTTGTAATGTGCATAAGTAGAATGGTTAACAAGCTAGAGTGACACCTGGGTAGAGGACAAAATGGAGATGGATTAGAGGAGGTGACAGAAGTAAGGGGAAAGCTGAGGAACAAAATAAAAGGGAGATAGGCTAAGAGAGGGAGAGGAGGGTGGAGATTCACAAAACTAAAGATGGCATGAATCAGTACTACAGAAAACTACTTCTTTGTTAAACACTTAAAAGACATAAATCTGAGAGAGAGAAAGAGGGGAGGGGGACTGGAGGGCAGTACTCAGCAGGGGTGGAGAAAGCATTAACCTAAAACCATAGGACATAGCTAGTAAGTCCCAGTACCAAAACTGAGTTAGCCCTTACAGTGAGCTTTTGATCAGGAGGGCCCATGAGTCCTCCAAAACACTGCAATTCACTCCAGAGCACTTGCTTATTCTCTACAACAAAATGGTAAATCCCTATTGCTGAAGACAACATGGGATGCAGTCCCAAAACATTGAGAGGTCAAGTTGGACAAGGTACACTCTGAGGGTGACTGATGTATTCATGACCCTGCAGTCAACACTGATACTGCACTGGGAAGGGACCTAAGAGGAATGGGTATGTGTGGCGGGGTGCAGGGGACATGAGTATAGCTCAATGGGAATATGACCAATATGCAGTATGCTCATATACTGAAGCTCCCAATTTAAAAGAAAAAAGAATAAATGGTCCACCAAATTTTCTGTTATTCTTCCTGGGTTACATGACTACTTTCACCTTCTCAAAGCTCTGCAAGTAGGACCCAGTTATCTGGAAAAGCTTAACCAAGCTGGTATAGTTCCCAGCAGCATGCATTGTCTTGCTTCCTCACTGTGGACAGCTAATCCAAGCTCCCATCATCAGGGCTTTCCCACTGTGCTGGACTGGGGGCTGAAATTACTCCCTTAAATGAGTTGTCAGGTATGTGGTCCCAACAATGAAATGGTATATGATGTGCTTATCTTCACTCAAACTCCATCATGTTTCATTCTTCTACACATCAACTGACCTGGAACTCACTCTGGAGTCTTAGTGTGGAATGGAACTCAATGAAGTCCTCCTGCTGGTGCCTCCCAAGTGCTGGGATTGAAAGTGTACACCACCATGCACGCCTGGCTTTCGGCACATCACATGATTACACATCACTTACTTCTCTGATTTCAGTTATTGGCTGTAGATTTGTAGAGTTCAAATACAGGTGATTTTATTCTAACTTTCCACTGCACACCTTTGATATACTTCTCTGCATTATTTGAAACTCTCACCAGCACCAAGTCTTCTGTACCACATGATGTCTTTGTTAAAGGGCAGGTATAATTCCTTTGGCTTGCATGTATGTGTGTGTGTGTGTGTGTGTGTGTGTGTGTGTGTGTGTGTGTGTGTGTGTGTGCATGCTCATGTAAGAAAGAAGGTGTAGTGAGTATAATGTAGTATAGTTTATGTATGTGATTTTGTGTCAACCCACATGCTCACCAAAAATAGTGGGCACTCCGTTTCTTTTCTCTCTAATTTTATTTTGAGTCAAAGTCTCCTTTTATTTCTTTGAGAGCTTGGAGGAAGGCTCTGAATAATTTAGGTTCTCTGGTAGCCAGTGGAACTGGGGTAACATGTCCGTTTGACAATGCCCAGCTGTTTGACATGGATCTGGACAGATCATGCAAACCCTGGCAGGATTGGACCCCATTTAGATTTCATGCTTGCACAAGAAGAATATGTAACTACTAAACGATCTCTCTAGCCCCAGACCTATAAATTTTCACATGCTCATTTTACAGTATCAGAATTTTTTTCCATAATCGTCCTTAAGGTTTATAAATGGATTTAGTATCGATGCATGGATGTCATTGAAAGTGATAATTTGTTAATAATAAGGAAGGTAGAAGAGATGATGGAATAATGAGTCAAGCAAACAGGAAGGGAGGGAACAGAAGGGATATAAGGAAGAGGAACAAAGGTAAGTGTAGAAGGATTGGCCAAATGCTATTCCCCTGCTGGCATTGTCTGTAGTTGTTACAATGAAGAAACTTCTGAGGTCAATTTACTTTATAAAGAATAGAGGTGCGTTTCAGTCCCAGATTTGGATTGTAAAAATCCAAGTAATACAGAGAGAGAGGGAAGGAGAGCACAGGCACATCCCAGCCAATGGAAACAAACTCCAGACACATGCACCACCTTGTGCACCTGGCCTTGAACCAGGATCCTAAGGCTTCACGGGCAAGGGCTTAACTGTTAAGCCATCTCTTGCTCCCCCACCCTTTGAGGTAGGGTCTTTCTCTAGCCAAAGGTGATCTGAAATTCACTATGTAGTCTCTGGCTGGCCTTGAACTCACTGAAATCCTACTACCTCTCCTTCCTGAGTGCTGGGATTAAAGGCATATGTCACTATGCCCAGCCAGGATTTTTATCAGCCTAAATTAGTTTCCCTTTCTTTTTACCCACCACTCCCAGAAGTGGGCATTGTAGTGCAGCCATGAGCACTCAAGGAAAAACAATATTAATTATGCAGGCACAGAATGGCAAATAATGCATGGGAAAGGAATACAGAAATCCTCCCTCTTTTAGTATTTTTCTTTCCTTATGTCTCATTTTAATTTCCAGAAAATTCCATGGTGGCAGTGAACACTTATGAGAAACCCCTGGAGCCAAAATACTGAGAGAAGGAATGGAGCTGATTTTTTTTTTTTTTTAAAGTAGAAATGTGGAATTGCAACTCATGATAGAACAGAAAAAGAAAGAAGCAATTTTAACATTTTAAGAGTGAAAATATGAAGTATCTGGGTCCTCCAATGAGACTTACATTTGATGAGATCATCATACTGATAGGTGAGCACTGCAAGAACAGGTCATGCTTTGAAGTGAAGTCTCCCATTATCAGGGTGTTCTTCCAAGCAGGACACAAATAAAATGTTCATATTGCTGAATTGATATGCTGATGCAGTTGAAATTGAGCAATGATTTCTGTGCCAATATCATTACCTAGACTCTAAGTTGACGCATCTAGTCTTGCTTCCAGCATTTGATGTCTTAGCAGTTTAAGCCAGGCCACTCTCACTTGTATTAATTAAGTCAGGCTACTGTGACAGTCATAGACAGATCATAAATAAAGTATATCTCTCACATTGCTGGAGGCTGGGCAACCAATATGTGTGTTTTTCCAAGTTGTACCTGGCCATGTGGGCATTGCATCCTTATTGGTGTGCAGTAGCAAGAAGACTTTTATGGTACGTATCCACTTAGATGGGCTCTGTGCTCATGAGTCTATATCTTCCAAGCCTGTCCCTTCAGGTAACATCTTATTGGTTGCTTGTATTTTTTAATATTTCATTTATTTTAGTGAAAGAGAAAATATGAATGGCCAAGTCAAGTCCTGTAGCCATTGCATATGAACTCCAGACACATGCACCACCTTGTGAATCTGGCTTTCCTGAGTACTGGGTATTCAAACTTGTGTCCTTAGGCTTCACAGGCAAGCATATTAACTACGTTGCCATCTCTTGGGCCTGGGTATTGGTATTCTAACAGAGTAATTGTAGATATACAAATATTTGGAACTTAACACTGCTTCAGGTTAGGTCAGTGCTTTGTGACTTTGTACAAGGCATAGCTATACCTCAGCATGTCCTTAAAGAGAAATTCTAAAGCAGGAGGCCTAGGATTCTTTTTTCATAAGCTTTTAGTAGCATACAGTTCTGAAGGGTGTCACATAGAGCTAGAGGACATCCCAAGATTGAAGTCTGAAGTTGGCATTTGTGTCACTTTCTTGGTATTTGCTTTGTCATTTCTTCACTAAATATGGTGGAAGCATTTTGAGAAAGGGAGGCACTAGGGAATATTTTTCCAGGTCAGCTGTTCTGGGAGATGAGGTCAATTAAAAATGAAGCCTATTCCTTAGTCATCCCATGAAGGAGTCTTACCTACAGAAGGTGTTAAGACTACAGATAGAGGCAAGCTCCAAGTAGATGCACTTCAAAATTCTCCATTTTGATTTCCTGTTTCCCTTAAGGTCAAGACACTCTATATTTTTCCTTTTCTGTTGTTTTGGTGAGACCTTTAAACCAAGACCCTTACAGCCTTTCAGTGTTAAAGTGTGGGATCCTTCCAGCCTCTGGCATTGTAAGAGTCAGACAAGGAAAATAGTGTTTTGAGATAAGGGGCGGGGCTCCACGGCAATGATATGACCTCACAAGTGCATGAGAATAGAGAAGTGGCCACCATGTTTGCTCTAGCAAACTTAACTTAGGTGGGCGGGACTTACCTTTATCTGCATTTTGGGGGATTGAACTTGGCATTTTTGGCTTTGCAGCCAAGCACCATAATTGGTCAGCCATATCTTCACCCTCTAAAGCTACCTATTAAGGAGGACAATTCCAACATGGTTGGTAAGTGACTAATAATTATATGTCTCCATGAAGGCCATTTCTACAGTTGCACATCAGAGGCTACTAAGTCCAATTGTCCATGAAGAAAATTTCTACATTTTTTTTTTCTGAGTCAGCTAAGATTCTTTTAAAGAGGTCTATTCCTAAAATTGCTTTTACACATGTGTGAAGTCTATATTTAAACAGAGGTCATTTCATACATTTATTCATAGTTAAGTATTTTTCGAATATGGTGAGTTCCACACACTTTTTAAGCTATGAAAGCAATTTCTCAATGAGGGATTTTACTACACTTGCTATTCTAGAATACTAAAGCAACTGCTCAACGACAAACATTTATACCATTGCTGGTCCAATTTTATCAACCCTGTATTTAAATGTGGGTAATTATTACACCTGTTTCTTTATGAATGCTATTTCTGAATGAGGATGATTCATTGGCAGATCAATAACTACAATGGCAATTTCTCAATAAGGGCTATTTCTACACTTGCTACTGAAAGCCTAATGAGATCATATCTTAGTGAGGACCGTTGCTGGTCAGAGAAAATAGAGGCTATTTTTCAAAGAGACTAATTCCTACACCTCCCAGTAATGTATACAAAGGTGATAACTCAATATGCATACTTCCAGTGTTTGCTGGTCAGTCTGTTCATATACTTTTTAAAATGGGACCCTTTCCTAGTTTTCCAAATTTTCAAAGTCTATTTAACCCATTACACAAACAGGGAAAATTTCTTCATTATTGATAATAGTCAAGTAATGCCATTTCTCAATGAAAGCTATTCTACACATTCTGTTCTGTATTCACAAAGGCAATTGCTCAATACAGCCATGCCAGCACTCGCTGCTCAGAGACTGCTATGGCCATTTCACAACATATGCCATTTCTGTGCTTGGTGGCCCAAGTCAACTAAGTCTAGTTTTCAATGAGAGCAATTCCTACATGGGATGGTATGAGTTCAAAAATGCTATACTTGCTGAGGACGATTGACCCACTTGCTGGTCACTGTCTCATGAGGCAAGGTCTTCTTGACAGCAATTCCAACATTTGTATAGACCCTAAACACCACAATATAATGAGTATCAATCACTCACTTGCTGGTCCTTCAAAGAATTTTTTTAATAATACTTTATTTACTTAACAGAGAAAGAGAGAGGGAGACATTCGGTTCACCGAGGTCTCCAGGCACTGCAAATGAACTCCGGATGTGTGCACCTCTTTGTGCACTGGACTAACGTGTGTACTGGGGAATCAAACCTGGGACTTTGGCTTTGCAGGGTAATGCCTTAAACACTATGCCATCTCCAGCTCAGAATATTTGTCAATGTGAGTAATTTTGACACTGTCTTGTCAGAGGCTACAAATGCTATTCTCTAATACATATTATTCCTATGGTGGGTGGTCAGTGGCTTCTAAGTTCATTACTCAAGAGGGCAAGTCATACAGTTGACACAGAGTCTATTATATTGTTTTTTAAAATGCATTTTGATCAGAAACTGCTAAGCTGTTTTCTTAATGAAGCTCATTCTCAACCTTGCTTATCATAGCCTCTGAAGCCTATTTCTCATAAAGTGCAATGCATACTATTATTGTTCATAGTCAACCAAGTCTATTTCTCAAAGGTGGTCGTCCCTATACTTCCTGACCAGAGACTACAGTGGCTGTTTCTCAGTGAGGGCTGTATGTACACATGTGTTCATGTAGCAATTACTGCAGGAGGGCTACTATTCCTCTTGTTGGCCACACTGTTAAGCTTGTTTCTCCACATGCCTCTTGCTACACTTGCTGATACTTGATCATGTATCAGTGCCCAGAGATTTGCATATATCAGTAATATTTACCCAGTGCTTATGCCATAAACTACATTTTATATATATCTGAATATATCAATGATTCAAAAGGTTTTGTGATGCCAGTTACATGCATTTCCTGCATTTCTACACTATCTTGATTTTTAAACATCTCCTAATTATGTCAGCAATCCTCTTTTTTCATAATTTATAAAACAAAAATATAATTTTTGTTTTGTTTACCTAATGTGGCATTAAATTTTAAAAATCAGCTTTTCCAAATATGTGATAAGTAATTTTTTGTAACTAATTTATACTTCTTTGAGGAAGCTGTGAATAGCATAATACTTCATGACATGAATAATTTTTGTTCTTTTCTTAAAGCTTTCCTTAATCCATTTTTTTTACTTTGATATGAGCATATAGTTTTCAAAATTCTGCAATTAACATTTATTCTTCCTTCTTTATGCCATGTGTGGTTAGAAATTTCAGTCAATGTGATTTTAAATTTGTAATAAAAAACATGCAAAGTCATATTGTATAATGAGTGCACTCTGGATTTCTGGGCACTAAATGGGCAGTCATTTCTCATTGTGTATCTATACTTCATCCAGATTTTCTGTAATCCTTGGGACAATCACAGGGCTATACTGGAAATCTTTGGATGCAAATCATATTAGCTTGGCTCGTTATTTAAAAGGTACTCTTGAGGGCTGTAGAGATGGGTTAGTGGTTAAGCGCTTGCCTGTGGAGCCTAAGGAACCCGGTTCAAGGCTCGGTTCCCCAGGTCCCACGTTAGCCAGATGCACAAGAGGGCGCATGTGTCTGGAGTTCGTTTGCAGTGGCTGGAAGCCCTGGCTCGCCCATTCTCTCTCTCTCCTTCTATCTGTCTTTCTCTCTGTCTGTCACTCTCAAATAAATAAATAATGAACAAAAAATTAAAAAAAAACAGAATTAAAAAAAATAAATATAAATAAATAAATAAAAGGTACTCTTGAAAACCCAGTTGCTGATGTTTCAAATTGTTCTTATATGATCTCCATCACATTTGAGTGTCATAAGAACAAAATATGACATAATGTATGCATGTGATCCACCCCAAAATTTGTACTTTCTGCTGCTTTCGATTTTAGTTCCATGGCCATATGTTTCTCCCACACTTATCATTTTCCTCTGACTCCATTATATTCATAAAAGGTACTACAAGGATGTTCCTCAAAGTTAGGTTCAAATGCCTCTGATTATGGCTATATTTATTGAGCATGCCTCTATGGCTACATAAAAACCATTCATTTAATCACAGAGAAAGATAGATGAATAAAAAAGGGCATGGGAAGGGGAAGAGAGGCCCAAGGGGGAAAGATTCTGAGATCCATTGAAAAGGGAAAGTACTACCAGGAATGGAGTCTTTATGATTTTTGATCAGTTGTGAAAGTGTTGTTGATGTGGTCCTCATCTTGAGATCACTGAGAAGTGTTAAATAATAGTGAGTGGGATATAGGTGAGAAGACATTCAGAACATGATGTTTCCAAGAGAAGAAATGAAATCATATGAGAGTTGTACTTCAAAGATGCATAAATTTCAGATAACTGAACATTACACCACAGGAGGCCTTCTATGGATGGCCATGCACAATTTACCTTTGCATATCTCCATGGATTTGCAAAGTTGTGATTATTATGGTATTCAGGATAGAATTGTGGGGTTCTGTGTATACAGTAAAGAGGAAGACACCAAAAAACTTACAAGTATGTGGTAGCCACCTATAGAAATGTTGAACTTCATGAAAATAGGAGTTATTTTTCAATGCAAAGGAGGTTATTGGTAAAAAGAAAAAATTAAAGGAATTTAATAACAGTGTTTCTAAAATGCATTCAGTTACCAAATACTTAATAAAATTGTTTCCACGTGTATTCACATACCAAGTCACTTAACTTCTGAAATTACACATACCTGGTGTCTATCTTAGGTCAATTTTACTATTGATTACATTGTACTCTCTCATATTTTCCATTTGCAAGTATTAATAATTTGTTGTAAATGATTGAATTAACAATACCAACTTTAATTTTTATGTAATGAACTTTTAAATTATTTTTTGGTACTCAGTACTTGGTTGTCTTTCTTGAGGATAGGTGTCTGAGAAATACACTGAGGTGGAGAAAATTTTCTTAATTTAATTGTGGCTACTTAATACTCTTAAGGAATTGGGCTGTTCCATTTTTGCCTTTATTGGGAATGACAAACCACAATGAATAGCTCCCAAGCGTGGTCAATTTTTTTTTTAATTTGGTTTATTAGTTTTCTTTTCATCAAATACAGGCAGTTTGGTACCATTGTTTAGGCTCATCTATGATCTAGCCCTCCCAATATACCCTCCTTGTTGATGTAAATGGGTCGTGCATTGTGGAGTTAGCCCCCAGTTATTGGTATGATAAATGTCTCTGCAAATCATGACCCAACATGTGACTTTGACATTCTTTCCACCCCCTCTTCTGCAAAATTTCCCTTAGCCATGTTGGGTGCATGGTCAATTTTTAATAGAGAAAATGACAGGGACTTTACCTGCTTTGGTGACATCAAGAATATTTTGATTAGGAACGCCATGATTCCTTGTCAGCTTCTGATATTCTGCCATCATTTCTTTGCTGAGCTTGACACATATAGTGTATTTCATAGAAGAAAAGTCAGTAGAGATGTCCCGTAGAATCTTTCAAATCAAAGGAATATTTTCAAATTCCAGGTTATATACTGATGAATGTTGTTTTGCTCTATTAATACCCAGTGTTCACAACTAGCCTCCCTTCACAAGGCCCCATGGCAATGGCATCCAGACGTTAGGGGGTATATCTCTTGGTACTCTAATAGGGAACACAGGTCAGTTCCCACTAAGTAAAGGAAGAAAACGATAACTAATATAAAAGAATTAGAGAGAAGAGAGGGAGCAAAAGAAGCTGTAGAAGATTAAGGTCTGTCTTCTTCATACCATATCCAGTGTCTTGTGACTCAGGTGTTCCCTCTAAGGGCCTGGTGAAGGTTCAGCCATTTGGTCTGCCTTTTAGGATACAGAATAATTTTTAGTAGTGAAAATAGTTGCATACATTAAAGACCATTTGTTGTCTTATCTGTGCATCCCCAAAAGATGAAAATTTGATAAAACACATTCATAATTTGCTTGTGAATGGATCTGAGTTTGCAATTCTGCCAAATCCTAGCTTTCCAGTAATGCTAAAAAAAGAAGAAAAAAAAAAGTTTGGAATCCACTCCCTGGTGTTCATGAGTCAAAAATTAAAATGATGTTGCAATGAGATTCACTGTCAGGAAGGATATTTTATTTACCATCTCTTTGATGGGTACAAAAAGAAGAAAAATGTTAGAAATTGCATACCTATTATAACTGAGATGTGCATCTAATCTTAGGAGAATTAAAATCAATCTGTTGGATGTCTTGTATTGACAGTGACAGCTTAACCTAGCTTTTTGCATTCTAGGTGATAAAATGCAATTGTTTACAGTGCCTCTAACTCATAAAGTTTGTCTCATATAATAATGACTTTTTCAAACAGAATGGGTGTGATTGACATGGTAGACTTTCCTAGTTGCTATAGAGGAAGTATACACATGTACGCATATAGATATTTGCACTTAGATACACTTAGGTAAATATAGAAATGCAGGTCCTTCAACCAGGGATTGTTATGCCTGTAAACACATGAGTGAATTCTTTACTACACCAGTTACATTCAGTGAAAGAAGTGCATGAACGCATTGATCTTGTGGCAAAGAAAACGTTATTTTCAGTTACAAAATATATTTAGTAATTACACACTGCTGAAATCAAAACAACATTATCATTATGCTGCCCAAATATCTGATTTTAAAGAATATGGTGGTATCAGATACATATGCCAATGTGAACATACATATGTGCCTGAGAAAAAGATATTATTTCTGGATTAGGTAAGTATATGGATTATAGTACTCAGTTTATCCTATTGTATATTGAACATACCTTCAGTCATAGGTTCTGAGTGTCCCTTACCTTGCCTCACTCTAATACTCTCTAGTTGACTTTGCTGAATATGATGTCCCCTGCCTAATAGAAAATTGAAAAACAATATCTTTTCCCAGTTATTTAACATGATCATAACACAGGCTGATTCAAGAATATAATTTCTTTATGTATGCACAAATACGCCAATCTATTTTACCAGCTCAGGAAAGATGTACTTTCCTGGATTTCCTTACTAACTTTTGATCATACTTTATGTTTTCTAAGCAAATGAGGTACAGTTTATAAGCTATCCCAGGACTGCCATCCTCCCTCCTTACACACCCGGTCCATCTGTCAGGAATTGAGAAAGAACTAGAACCCTCTAGACCTTGTGAGGTGTTTATTTATGGGTGTCTCTGTGGTAGACCTTGGGCCATTCAAGGCTCTTTCATGTTACTTGGAAATCAGGGTTTTTTTGGAGGGTGGGCACAGAGTGGGGAGAGATGTGAGTGTGTAGAAAGCTAACAACAAAGGTGTTCTGTAGAATATTTGTAAATCTTTTTTTTTTTTTTTTTTTTTGATAAAGATTCATTCCTTCATGCAGTGTCTGGTGCCTAAGCAAGTGTGTGGAGATAGAGAAAAAAAATTTTTTTGATTGAAAGCATTTCCACTACACCTGCTAAGTTTGTATTTAATATTTTGTGTGTGTCTGTTTCTTGACAATGAGAGAAGATCTGGAGATATGCCCTTCCATTTTTTTAAAACCCTTCACTCCACTCTCCTTTTCTGAAGCTGCTTATCTAAGAAATAGTTTTGGCTGAAACAGTTTTCTAGTAGATCCCAAAATATAATGCACGGTGATGGTGGGCTATTTGTGTATGTACATGTGCTTATAATATGTGGTTCTTACTTGGCTCTAGAAAAGTAGATAAAATATATGTTTTAGGATGTCATGTGATATTTCCAGGTTCTTGTTGGCTGGGCGGCTAAGTGGGTTTCCAGATGATTGGGTCTGTCCTTGTCCCCTTCTTTCCCCTGTTCCAGGTTGCCTTCTCCTGACTGAGGTGAAATAGTTGAGGGTAGTAGCATACTCTAACCCTCTTTGTGCCTTCTGTTTTGGGGCCCAGTGGAGGAGATGATAGGTCCCCCTTCTCCCATTTCTCAATGTGTGCTCCAGTACAGGAAGCAATGTGGGCCAACTCACATCACAGAAGTTCGAAATTCATGTCTCAATTGTCCTTGCTGCATTGAAAGTGTTTGGTCACCACCTCTTAGGTTCAATGCTGACAGACATAAACTGGCATAGAGAGTTGCAGCTCAAATTCCCTGGGTTTATGACCCTTGTCACCCTGGGGGAGGAAGGGGACCAGGAGGGTGGGCTGTGATGTGGCTTTTATCTGAGTCACAATGACAGGAGAGAGTACTGGTGGTTTAGCCTATGGTAGGTGGGAGAAACACCCTCCCTTTCTATGCTTAGTGGCTATTGACTCCCATCAGCATCCTAATGCAGGCTCCCAGGTGGCTGGGTCCTCCTACTTCCAGTGTCCTTTCCTTGGGCTATGTTGGAGTGAGCCTCTTTTCTATAGCCCCTCTCTCACTGTTGACTGTTACTGATTGTTTTGTTCAGAAAAATAAAATAAAATAAAACCAGGTACTTTCTAGAGAAAAGAAGTAGAAGGAGTAGGAGGAGACATTTTTCCAGGAGTCATTACCACAGGCCTTAGTGCAAAATGCCAGTATTTACAGTAACCTAAGTAATGGGATGACTCCTCTGTGCAGTGTACCATGACCATACTCTATCTTTTCATTATTAAATATCTTTGTGATTACATAGCATAGAATGTTTCTTCCCTCACTTCCACCTATGTGACCTATGTAACCTTGCAGCTTCTTGTAATAGCCCCCCTTGTTTAACAGTATGTAGCTTTGTGGTTTAACTCTCATCCTGTTTTTACTATGAACATCATCTGGTTATGTCCAATAAAAGCTGACACTCCAAAATATTAGATGCTGCAGTCAGAGATCCTGACCTCTTAAGTGTGGCCCCACTACATCGGCTTTTCCCCAGTACTCTGTGAGTCAGTGGTCTTAGTTGCATGTCACCAAGTACTACTGCACAGTTTAACTTTCCAAATCGAGGAAAATCTTATTAAGGACTCAGATACATATACAAAGAAAAAAGTAGTCTATCTAGTATGAAAATTTTATTGTCTATAAATGTTTTAGGTGGGCACAGTTATACTTAACACTGGTTTCTCCAGGTAGGGTCTCCTTATGGAATTAACTATGTAGTCAAAGGTGGCCTAGAATTCACAGTGATCCTCCTACTCTGCCTCCAGAGTTCTGGGATTAAAGGCATGCACCACTATGCCAGGCTTCCTACAAGGTTTCCTAAAAGAATGACAGATCTCTGTCAGAGTACTTGATGACCCACCAAAGGTCAGTGGTAAGACCCTATTGCTGAAGACTCCATATGCAGCTGACAGGTAAAATGGAACAGCATGGCTGGAGGCCAGGAGAGAGTCAGTCCCCAGACAGTCAGCATGTCTAGTGCCAGAAGGCACTACATGGGCGACTGGGGGAAACGACCAAGATCTGTCCAAGCAACTCATTGTCTAATCTAATCAGCAACAAATAATCGGATGTGATGCCCACACAAGTGCAATAGTGGTACACAGCCATGGTGAAGAATCAATTGCTCTTGATTTGGCTAACTGATCCACTCAGTGGTACTAGATCCATAGCTGGAGCTGGGAAACAAGTCAGAACCATACTGAAACACAAGCCCACTCTACAATATTAAGCTATCATCAATAATGGGGAAAAGAGGGCCTACACCTATCAAACTCTCTATCAAAAAGTAAGTGTTGTTTCAATTTTCTTGGTGCTAACTTACTCTCCATTGGAGAATCTGCTTCTCTTTTTCAGATAGATGCAGATCCTAAGAAGAGAGCTGCCCCAACATACCTCAAAAGGGGCCCAACTGAAACTAAGGACAACTGGTGAAACAAGCAAGGGTGGTGTTTTCCTGTGAACCGGATACCAGCACAAAGGGGAAGGAGACCAACTGAGAGAAAAATCAACTCCTACCAAATCAGAGAGCCAGAGCCTCAGATGCCCCCAACACCTCAGCACTGAAGCAGACCAAAAATGAACCCAACGTGGCTCAGGGAAATTTTGCGGAAGAGGGGGTGGAAAGAATGTCAGAGTCACATGTTGGGTCATGATTTGCAGAGACATTTATCATACCAATAACTGGGGACTAACCCCACAGAGCACGACCCATTTACATCAACAAGGAGGGTCTAATGGAAGGGGGTAGATCATAGATGAGCCTAAACAATGGTACCAAACTGCCTGTATTTGGTGAAAAGAAAACTAATAAATCAACTTTAAAAAAAAGGGGGGGGGGATTAAGAGACAAAGATCTAGTTTTATTCTTCTATGTGTGAATATTAAATTTTCTCAGCAACATTTATTGAAGAAACTAACTTTGTTAAAAAATCCTTGTTAAAAGCTTTTTGTTTAAAAAAATGGCTATAGCTGTGTGGGTTTATACCTGGGTCCTATATTTATTCCATTGATCTGTATGTCTATTTTTGTTCCTGTAACAGGTACTATTGCTCTGTAGGAAACTTGACATTAGACATGGTGATACCTCCCAAAAAACAAACAAACAAAAAAAAAAGAATACAGTTTTGTTTTTGTTTTTTTACCAGTCGCCTTATCACTGTAAAATATGATGCTATTTCTTTAACTGTTTATTCTTAGAAAGTTCAGCCTTCCAAAACCTTTATAGTGGTTTTTATTTAAAAAAAAAAAAAAAAAAGGAGGGGACAGGTGAGTCCTGGTATTGTAGAAATTAATTACACTCTACCAGAAGGAGATAGCAGAAGACAGATGTGGGTTTAGGAGACTTCAAGCTTTATGGCACTTGTTAGTTTATTTGGTTCTACTTTGTCCATTGCCTCCCAATGTACTAACACCTATGTTATTGGACAAAATAGATTGCCATCTTTAACTAATTTTTTTCCTTGCCTTCACCATGTGGCAGGACCTTTTCTTATTTTTTTTATTGACAATTTACATAATATCAGACAATAAGCCATGATAATTCCATCCTTCCTCACGTTCCCCTTCACAACTCCACTCTCCACTATATCACTTACTTTTTTTTTAGTTTATTTTTTTTATTCGTTTTCTATTCAGCAAATACAATTTGGTACCATTATTAGGCTCATCCGTGACCTACCCCCTCCCCATTGGCCCCTCCTTGTTGATGTAAATGGGTCGTGCATTGTGGAGTTAGCCCACAGTTATTGGTATGATAAATGTCTCTGTATATCCTGACCCAACATGTGGCTCTGACATTCTTTCCACCCCCTCTTCCGCAAAATTTCCCTGAACCATGTTGGGTTCATTTTTGGTCTGCTTCAGTGCTGAGGTGTTGGGGGCCTCTAAGGCTCTGGCTCTCTGATTTGGTAGGAGTTGATTTTTCTCTGTGTTGGTCTCCTTCCCCTTTGTGCTGGTATCTGGTTCATCAGGAAAAGAGCACCCTTGCTTGTTTCATTAATTTTCCTAGTTTTATCACTTCCATTTTACAGTTGGATGATTGCGTTGCATTTTATATCATGCATGGTTATTAGTTTATGTGAGCCGGGGTGGGGGGGGATATGGTGGTTTCATTCAGGTGTCCCCCATACACTTTGTCTTCAGAATAGAAGATTTTGAGCTGATGGAGATTTGAAAATTAATGACTCCTTGAGGGAGTGATTTGGTGTAGGTGGGCTTATGGGTGTTATAACCAGTTTTACTATGGCAGTGTTTGGCACACTCTTCTTTTGCTATGGCCCACCTTATGTTGGCCAGGGGGTGATGTCCACACGCTGCTCATGTCATAGTTTTTCTTGCCATCATGGAACTTCCCCTTGAGCCTGTAATACAAAATAAACCTCTTTTTTTTTCCCATAAGCTACTCTTGGGTGATTTCTACCAGCAATGTGAACCTGACTACAACATTACTCATTAGCAGAGAGAAGAAGGAGAGCCAGTCAGACAGAATGTTCATGCCATGGCCTTCAGCTACTACAAATAAACTCCAGACATGTGCACTATTTTGTGAATCTGGCTTTATCTGCATACTGGGGAATTGAACCTGGCATGTTAGGCTTTGCAGCCAAGCATCATAACTGGTCAACCATATCTCCAGCCTCTAAAGCTATTTATTAAGGAGGACAATTCCAACATGGCTGGTGAGTGACTAATAATTATATGTCTCCATGAAGGTCATTTCTACACTTGGTTATAAGAGGCTACTAAGTCCAATTGTCCATGAAGAAAATTTCTACATTTTCTTCTGAGTCAGCTAAGACCCTTTGAAAGAGGTCTATTCCTACAATTGCTGTTAAGCAACTGTGAAGTCTATATTTAAACAGAGGTCATTTCATACACTTGTCCATAGTTGAGTGTTTTTCGATGATGGTGAGTCCTGCACACTCTTTTCAGACTATGAAAGAAATTTCTCAATGAGTACTTTTACTACACTTGCTGTTCTTGTATACTAAAGCAACTGCTCAATGACAATCACTCCTACCGTTGCCAGTCCAATTTTATCAAGACCGTATTTAAGTGAGGACAATTATTGCGCATGTTTTTTATATGAATGCTATTGCTGAATGAGGGTGATTAATTCATTTGCTGATCAATCACTGCTATGGCAATTTCTAAATAAGGGCTATTACTGCACTTTCTACTCAGAGACTAATGTGGTCATATCTTAGTGAGGACCATTTGTGCACTTGCTGGTCAGAGAAAGTAGAGGCTATTTTTCAAAGAGACTATTTCCTACACCTCCCAGTCAATGTATACAAAGGTGATATCGCAATATGCATAATTCCAGTGTTTGCTAGTCAGTCTGTCCATGTACTCTTTAAAATGAGACCCTTTCCTAATTTTCCAAATTTTTGAAGTCTATTTAATCCATTACAAAATCAGGAAAAATTACTTCATTATTGATAATAGTTAAGTAATGCCATTTCTCAATGAAGGCTATTCTACACATTCTGTTCTATTCACATTCTATTCACAAAGGCAATTGCTTAATGCCAGCAATACCAGCACTCACTGGTCAGAGACTGCCATGGCTATTTCACAACACATGCCATTTCTGTACTTGGTGGTCCAAGTCAACTAAGGCTATCTCAATGAGAGCAATTCCTACATAGGATTGTAGGAGTTGGAAAATGCTATACTTGCTGAGGATGATTGGCCCATTTGCTGGTCACTGTCTCACAAGGCAAATCTTCTTGACAGCAATTACAACGTTTGTATAGACCATAAACACCATAATATAATGAGTGTCAATCAGGCACTTGCTGGTCCTACAAAGAATTTCTTAAAATAATTATTTATTTATGTGACAGAGAAAGAGGGAGAGAGACATTCGGTCCACCAAGGCCTCCAGCCACTGCAAACGAACTCCAGATGTGTGTACCCCTTTGTGAATCTGGCTAACGTGGGTATTGTGGAATAAAACCTGGGTCCTTTAGCTTTGTAGGCAAATGCCTTAAACACTAAGCTATCCCTCGAGCTCAGAATATTTATCAATGTGAGTAATTTGACACTGTCTTCTCATAATCTACAAATGCTATTCTTTAATGCATGTTATTCCTATGGTGGATTGACAGTGGCTTCTTAGTTCATCACTCAATGAGGGCAAGTCCTACAGTTGACACACAGAGTCTGTTACATTGTTTTCTAAAAGGCCTATTTTTGCATTCTGGTCACTGTTTTCTTAATGAAGCTCATTCCTAGCCCTGCTTATCATAGCCTGTGAAGCCTATTTCTGACAAAGTGCAATACATACTATTTTTGCTCATAGTCAATCAAGGCAATTTCTCAGAGATGCTCATCCCTAAACTTCCATACCAGAAGCTACAGTGGCTGTTAATCAATGAGGGCCATATATACACGTGCGTTCATGTAGCAATTATTGCAGGAGAGTTACTACTCCTCTTGGTCACACTGTTAAGCTTCTTTCTCAATATGCCTCTTTGCTACACTTGGCTATACTTGATCATGTATCACTGCCCAGAGATTTGCATATATAAGTAATATCTAGTCAATGCTTATGTCATAGACTACCATTTTACATATATCTTAATATATCAATGATTAAAAAGGTTTTGTGATGCCAGTTATATGCATTCCTGCATCTCTACACTACCTTGATTTTTAAACATCTCCTAATTATGTCATCACTATCCTATTTTTCACAATTAATAAAATAAAAATATAGCTTTTGTTTTGTTTACTTAGTGTGGCATTAAAATTTAAAAATCAGCTTTTCAAAATATGTGACAAGTAATTTTTTTATTATTATTATTTTTATTAGTTTTCTATTCTGCAAGTACATGTAGTTTGGTAACATTATTAGGCTCATCGATGACCTAGCCCCTCACCATTGGCCTATCCTTGTTGAGGCATATGGGTCGTGCATTGTGGGGTTAGCCCACAGTTATTGGTATGATACATATCTCTGTATATCATGACCCAACATGTGGCTCTGGCATTCTTTCTGCCCCCTCTTCTGCAAAATTTCCCTGAGCCATGTTGGGTTCATTTTTGGTCTGCTTCAGTGATGAGGTGTTGGGGGCTTCTGGCTCTCTTATTTGTTAGGTGTTGATTTTTCTCTGTGTTGGTCTCCTTCCCCCTTTTGCTGGTATCTGGTTCATCAGGAAAACAGCACCCTTGCTTGTTTCAGTCAGGGCCCTTTTGAGGTATGATGGGGTGGCTCTCTCCTTACAATCTACATCTATCTGAAAAAGAGAAGCAGATTCTCCAACATAGAGTAAGTCAGCACCAGGTCAAATGAGATAACCCTTACTTTTTTAATAGAGAGTTTAATAGGTGTAGGCCCTCTTGTACCCCATGACTGATGGTAACTTGATATTGGAGAGTGGGCTTATGTTTGGATATGGTTCTGACTTGTTTCCCAGTTCCAGCTGTGGGTCTCATAGTACTGAGTGGATCAGTTAGCTGAATCAAGAGCAGTTGGTTCCTCACCATGGCTGTGTGCCACTATTTCACTTGTGTGGGCATCACAGCAGGTTATTTGCTGCTATGTATGTTGGACTATGAGTTGCTTGGACAGATCTTGGTCATTTCCCCAGTCACCCATGTAGCACCTTCTGGCACTAGACATGCTGACTGTCTGGGGACTGACTCTCTCCTGGTTTCCAGCCATGCCATTCCATTTTACGTGTGAGCTGCATATGGTGTCTTCAGCAATAGGGTCTTACCAGTAACCTTTGGTGGGTCATCAAGTACTCTGACAGAAGTCTGTCATTCTTTTAGGACACCTTCTAGGTATCTCTGATCAAAAGGTCATGGGGTGATAACCCCACGGTGGTGCTGGGAGTTACAGGTCAGTGTCCCCTAAGAAAATGAGGGGAAAAGGTAACTAACATATGGGTCTTAGAGAGAAGGGGAGTGGGAGAGGGAGAGGGGCAAGATGTAGAGGATTTAGGTTAGACTTGATCCTACCCTCTCCAGTGTCTTGTGGTTCAGGTAATTCCTGTGAGGGCCTGGTGAAGATTCAGCCATTTGGTCTGCCTTTTAGGAAGTAGAATTTTATGGTACCATTGCCATTTGGGTCTCAATTAGTGTTTTCCACCCCTTTGATGCCCTTCCCTCCCTCCAAATCCCTCCTAGTGTCTAGTACATGAGATGCTTTCTGGGTGTGTAAGGTATCTTGGGTAGATTCAGGTTATGTGCTGTATATGAGTGACACTATGTGGCGATTTTTTTTTTTTTTTTACTGTGATTGGGTAAGTTCACTGAGAATGATCTGTTTCAGGTTCAACCATTTTTCCTCAATTTTTTTTTTGTCATTTTTTCTTACTGCTGTAGAGAATTCCATTGAGTAGATATACCACATCTTAGTTATCCATTCTTCTAGTGGTGGGCATCTGGGTTGATTCCAGCTCTTAGCTATTACGAATTGAGCAGCTACAAACATGGTTGAGCAAATCTCTCTGGCCTGTGGTTTGAAGGTTTTAGGGTACATGCCCAGTAATGGTATAACTGGGTCTGTTGGTATTTCTATAGTCAGCTTTTTCAGGAGTCTTCATATTGCTTTCCAAAGTGGTTGTACCATCTTACATTCCCACCAAAAGTGGATGAGTGTTCCTGCTTCCCCACAACCTCCAGCATTTATTTTCGTTTGATTTTTTGATATTTGCTATTCTTATTGGGGTAAGGGCCTTTGACAAGATACAACATCACTTCATGATCAAAACATTGGAGAGAATTGGCAGAGTTGGTACATATCCTAACATAATAAAGGTGATATACAAAGCTCTGAAGGCCCAAACAATACTTAATGGAGAGAGACTGGAGGAATTCCCATTGAGATCAGGAACAAGACAGGGATGTCCACTCTCACCTCTGCTTTTCAATATAGTTCTGGAAGTCCTAGCTCAAGCAATAAGACAGGAGAAGGAAATAGAAGGGATAGAATTTGGAAAGGAAGAAGTTAAGTTAGCTCTATTTGCTGATTACATGATTGTATATGTAAGAGACCCGATAGACTCCATCCCAAAACTCCTGAAGCTGATTAACTCCTATAGCAAAGTAGCAGGATACAAAATCAATGCACAAAAATCAGTAGCATTTTTATATGCAAATGACAAAGATACAGAGAAAGAAATAAGGTACGAAGTCCCATTTCCAATAGCAACAAAAAAATAAAATACCTTGGAATAAAGTTAAGCAAGGAGGTGAAAGGTCTATACAACAAAAACATAAAGACACTCAAAAAAGAAATTGAGGAGGACTTGAGAAAATGGAAAGACCTCCCATGCTCCTGCATAGGTAGAACTAACATTGTGAAGATGACAATCCTATCAAAGGCAATATATAGATTTAATGCAATTCCAATTAACATCCCTACAGTGTTCCTCACAGACATAGAAAAATGATCTCAAATTTCATATGGAAAGACAGAAGGCCTCGAATATCCAAACATACCTTCAGCAACAGAAATACGTCTGGTGGCATCACCATGCCTGATCTAAAACTATCTTACAAATCCATAGTAGAAAAACAGCATGCTACTGGCATAAAAACAGGAGTATACACCAATGCAATAGACTTGAGGACTGGACTTTGGGCTAAGAAACTACAGCCACTTGATATTCGACAAAGGCCCGAACAAGATAGGCTGGAAAAAAGACAGCATCTTCAACAATTGGCGCTGGACAAACTGGATAACCATATGCAGGAAACTGAAACTTGATCCACACATTTCACCATGCACTACACTCAAATCCAAATGGATCAAAGACCTCAACATAAGACCAGAAACTCGAAAACTACTGGAAGAAAATTTGGAAATACTTTCCATGATATAGGAATGGAAAAAGACTTCCTCAGCAAAACCCCAGTAGCTCACGATCTTAAACAGTCACTCAACCAATGTGATGATATGAAGCTGAAGAGTTTCTTTACAGACAAGCATACAATAAGGAAAGCCAATAGATTACCCACAAGATGGGAGAAAATATTTGCGGGTTTTCCAACTGATAGAGGCCTAATCTCTAGAATCTACAAAGAACTCAAAACTCTAAACAGTAAGAAGTCAAACACCCCACTCACAAAATGGGGCAAAGAGCTGAACAGGCAGTTCACAGATGAAGAAATACAAATGGCAAACACACACTTAAGAAAATGTTCATCATCCCTAATCATCAGAGAAATGCAAGTAATTTTTGTAACTAAGCTATACATGTTTGAGGAAGCTAGGAATATCATAATACTTCATTAAATGAATAATTTTGTTCCTTTCTTAAAGCTTTCCTTAATCCATTCCTTCTTTATTGAAGTTTTTTTTTTTTTTTAACTTTGACATGAGCATATAGTTTAAAAATTTGGAAATTTACTTTTTATTCTTCCTTCTTATGTCATGGGTGGTTAGAAATTTCACTCAATGTGATTTTCAATTAGTAATGGAAAAACTTGTAAAGTCATGTTATGTAATGAATGCACTCTGGATTTCTGTGCCCTGGAGTGGGCACTAAATGGGCAGCCATTTCTCATGGTGTATCTGTACTTCATCCAGATTTTCTGTAATCCTTGGGAAAATCACAGGGTTATACTGGAAATCTTTGGATGCAAATCAACTTAGCTTGGTTGGTCATTTAAAAGGTACTGTTGAAAACCCAGTTGTTAATATTTCAAATCATTCATGTATGATCTCCATCTGACTTGGGTGTCACAGGTACAAATCATGACATAATGTTCTTTTGATGCTTTAGACTTTAGTGCCAAGGCCATATGTTTCTCCCACAGTTATCATTTTCCTCTGACATACATGGGGTTAAAACTCCATTATATTCATGAAAGGGACTACAAGGATGTACCTCAAATGTAAGTTCAAATGCATCACGTGCTATATTTATTGAGAATGATTCTATGGTTACATGAAATCCATTCATTTAATCACAGAAAAAGGTAGATGAATGAAAAAGGGCATAGGAAGGGGAAGAAAGGACTAAGGGGGAAAGATCATGAGCTCACTTGAAAAGGGAAAGTACTGCTAGGAATGGAGTCTATATGATTCTTGATCAGTTGTGAAAGTGTTGTTGATGTTGTCCTCATCTAGAGGTCGCTGAGAAATGTTAAATAATAGTGAAATATAGGTGAGAAGAGATTCAGAACATGATGTTTCCAAGAGAAGAAATGAAATCATGTGAGCATTGTACTGCAAAGATATCTAACTTTCTGATAATAGCACATTATACCATGGGTGGCCATCTACAGATGGCCATGTACAATTTACATTTGCATATCTCCATGGATTTGCAAAGTTGTGGTTATTATGGTATTCAGGATAGAATTGTGGGGTCCTGAGTACACAGTATGGAGTAAAACACCAAGAAACTTAGAAGCATGTGGTAGCCACCCATAGAAATGTTGAACCTCATTGAAAAGTAGGAGTTATTTTTCAATGCAAAGGAGGCCATTGGTGAAAACAATAAAGAAATGTAATAACAGTGTTTCAAAATGCATTCAGTTACCAAATACTTAATTAAATTACTTCCAAGTGCATTCACATACTAAGTCACTTAAGTTCTGAAATTACAAACACCTGGTGTCTATCTTAGATCAATACATTACATCTTATCATAGCATTTTCCATTTGTAAGTATTAATGATTTGTTGTAAATGATTGAGTTAACATTACTAAATCTAATTTTATGCATATTGAGCTTTTAAATTATTTTTTGTACTCTCTACATGTGGTCTTCATTGAAGATAGGTGTCTGAGAAATACAATGAAGTGGAGAAAAATTTTTAAGTTAATTATGTTTACTTAATACTCTTAAGAAATTGGGATGTTGTATTTTTGGCTTCATTGGGAATGACAAACCACAGTGAATTGCTCCCAAATGTGGTGATTTTTAACGTAGAATAAATGACAGTGACTTTACCAGCTTTGGTGACATCTAGAATATTTTGATTAGGAATGCCATGATTCTTCTTCAGCTTCTTATATTCTGCCATCATTTCTTCAGTGAGCTCAACACATGTAGTGTATTTCATGTAAGAAAGTCAGTAGAGATGTCACTTAGAATATTTCAAAATGAAAGGGATGCTTTCAAATCCCAGAGTATATACTGATTAAAGTTGTTTTCCTCTGTTAATACCCAGTGTTCACTACTAGCCTCCCTCCAAAAGACCACATGGCAAGGGCATCCTGAAGATAGGGGTCATATCTCCTGGTATTCTAATAGGGAACACAGAATCATTTTTCTAGTAGTGCAAAAAGCTGCATACATTAACGGCCATTTGTTGTGTTATCAGTGCCCTGAAAGATGAAAATTTGATAAAACACACTCATAATTTGCTTGTGAATGGATCTGAGTTTCCAATTATGACAAATCGTAGCTTTACATTGATGCCCACAAAAAAGTTTGGAATCCACTACCTGGTGTTCATGACTCAAAAATTAAAATGATGTTGCAATGAGATTCACTGTTCAGCAAGGATATTTTATCTACCATCTCTTTGATGAGTACAAAAAAGAAAATATATATATATATATATTATAAGAATTTGCATGCCCATTATAAATGAGATGTGCATCTAGTATCAGGAGGCTTAGAATCAACCTGTTGGATGTTTTGTATTGACAGTGACAGCTTAATCTAGTTTTTGCATTTTATGAGATAAAATGCATTATTTACAGTGTCCCTAACTACTAAAGTTTGTCTCATACAATAGTGACTGCCATGGTAGACTTTCCTAGCAGCCATAGAGGAAGTATACACATGTATGTATATAAGTATTTGCACTGAGCTATACTTAGGTAAATATGGAAGTGCAGGTCCTCTGACCGGTGATTGTGATGTCTGGAAACACATGTGTGAACTCTTTACTACACCATTTACATTCAGGAAAAGAAATCCATGAACAGACTGATCTTGTGGCAAAGAAAACATTATTTTCACCATATATATATATATATTACTTACACACTGCTGAAATGAAAACAATGTTATCATTATGCTGCCCCAAATAATTGTTTTTTAAGAACATGTTGGTATCAGACAGATATGCCAATGTGAACATATTTACATATGTGCCTGAGGAAAAAAGATATTTTTGCCTGGATTAGGTAAAGATACGAATTGTAGTACTTAGTTTGTCCTATTGTATATTGAACATGCTTTTGCTTCAGTCATAGGTTCTGAGTGTCCCTTAACTTGCTTCACTCTAATACTCTCTAGTTGCCCTTGCTGAATAAGAAATTCCCTTATGAACAACAGAAAATAGAAAAAAATAATATCTTTGTTTCCAGTTATTTAACATGATCAGAACACAGGCTGATTCAAAGATATAATGTAATTTCTATCAGAGTCTATATACATGCAAAAATGACAATTTTTGTCCCAGCTCAGGAAAGATGTATTTTCCTGGATTTCCTAAATTTCAATCATACTTAATGAGCTGATACCTACCTGTCTTACATTACAATAATAGTTATTATGTGTGTAAAGTAGCTTTTATATCACTTTTTGATAGACATGATAAGTAATATTGGGGTTTTGGAAAATAATACATACATTTTACCAATAATTGCAAGATATTTCCAACATGCACTACTTGGATCACTTCAAGGCATAATTTACACACATATGTGCACTTGATATAGATATTACTGTATATATATATATATACATATATATATACATATCATAAGACATAATTATATAATAATATAATTGACATAATAATATTATACATAATATGTGGTGTATAATTTATGTGTTATATGTTTTAAATGTTACATCAATATAAGAGTTATTAAGATGTACATTTGTCAACTATTTGGAGGCTAATTGTACTAAGGACTTAATGCCTCAGAGCAAATGGGCCTTCCATTACAACATAGAACATATATGCCAAACTTCATAGTGTTAAGCCATTTTGTTCATTCATCAAAAACATTGGATAGAAATTTATGAAGTGGTAATTTTAATTTTAAAGTATGCCTTTACATTTATACACTGTGTACACTTTTTATGGAAGAAATTAATGCCTGTACTTTTGTTGTATATTGTAATGCATTTTGGATGGTTGACTCAGATTATACATTGCATGACTTCTCGATTAAACCAGTTGCATCGGTTTGAGGAAACCACAATCACTTCTGTGGAGCTAGCTTCTTTGTGAGGACTTGATTCACAGAAGTTGGGAAATCCTAAAATCTGAGATCATTTTTAAGGGTGTCCACTATGTCTGCTAACATCATACTATTAACAAGTTTAGTTTTCTTCATATTTTTTTCTCTTCTATGAAGTGGATAGTCCTTCCAAGTCAATTCATACATCATCAGTATGTTGTACCTTATCAAAAATCCAGATTCACAATTTCTACCTATCATGAATTAAACCTGCAACAGGGACAAAAGTGATTTTTTTTCTAGCTAGTGGGTATTCTTAGCTGTATCAATTGATTTGATGTTATATATTTTCAGGGTAGGAGCTTAAGGTGTTAGGTGTGTCTCTTAAGACTCTCAGAGTATCTACAAAGGTGTTCCTAGGGGTTGAGTTTCCCTGCTATGGGAGTATTCAAGTAGGCTGAGTGGAATAAAATACAGGTAAATTCTAAAATTTAACTAAACACTGTACACATTCAATCAAAAACAGCCCCGAGTATGTATGCAAGAGTAGTTATTATAATGACCAGATCCTCTATCAACAAAGAGGTTAAGATTTCTGGTCTGTTGAGGGATCCAAGTCAGCTTGCAACCAAGTGAGACCCTTCCCTAATGCAAACCCAGTTACCTTGGATGATTTTGGTCTCAGTCAAGTTGCTGCCTGGGTCGTCAGGCTGCTGTTCTGATTTCTGGAGCTGGGCACTGGCTTTTCCTGTGGGGCAAACTGAGCCTGGCAAGTGTGGCCCTGCAGATCAGCACCCCTGCTGCTGGAACTGCTGCTGCTGCTGCCTTTGCTGCTGCTGCTGTAGCTGCCACTGCTGCTGAAGTTGCTGCTTCTGTGTCCACTGCTGCTGCTGCTACTGAAGCTGCTGCTGGGTCTGCCTCTGCTGCCACAACTGGAGCTGCTACTGCTGGGTCTGCTGTTACCGGTGCTGGAGCCACTGATGTTGCTGCTGAACTATGCTCCTGCTTGGGTCCTGCTGTCGGCCCAAGTTGGCATGGCCAGGTCCTGGGACACTGCTCTGTTCACCAGAGCTGGGCTCAGGCAGTGGGGGAGGGGAGGGAGCCACAGCTGCTCTGGTTCTCTCACTGTTCCACGTGTTCTTCTACCTCGTGGTCTGCTCCTGCTCTGCTCATTGCTGCTCTCCCTTCACGTTTCCCGAGTTGCGGAGAGCGCTGTGTGAGGGGAAGCTCCGGGACCTGCCTTTTCCTGTGGCTGGAGCCAAGTCTGGTGGCTTTCTGGTGCCTCGCTGCCACCACGGATGGCGGAGCTGCCGGAGCGGCTTTTGCCAGCCTGTGCGGGCTCTGGATGCTCTGGATCTCTCCTACTTCTCCACTGCCACTTCAATTTCCTATACACTTCACTTTTTAGTAAAAGTGTGTATTTCTCTGAGTTTTTTTGGTCTTTTGTCCCCCCTAGGCTGCTTTGGCATGGTACCTATGCCGCCATCTTAACTGGAAGAAAAAGTGATTTTTTTTAACCTGTGTGTTGACTAATACAACTGTTTGTTTGTTTGTTTGTTTTCTCCACAATTGCTTAAAGGTATAAACCACTATTACTGTTTAAATTGTTTGTGTATTAATAAAAAATTGCCACTAGTCAAGTAAAATTAAAAAAATTAGAAAACGGGCCTGGAGAGATGGCTTAGCGGTTAAGCGCTTGCCTGTGAAGCCTAAGGACCCTGGTTCGAGGCTAGGTTCCCCAGGTCCCACGTTAGCCAGATGCACAAGGGGGCACACGCGTCTGGAGTTCGTTTGCAGAGGCTGGAAACCCTGGTGCACCCATTCTCTCTCTCTCTCCCGCTATCTGTCTTTCTCTCTGTGTCTGTCACTCTCAAATAAATAAATAAATAATTTTTAAAAAGTTAGAAAACTCCATGCTATATATGAAGGAAGTTTCATAAATTGCCAATATCAGATGACTCTCTCCCAGCAATTTTTGTGACTTCCATTCCATCTATAATTGTACAAGCCCAAACCAAAAAATGCTGCAAAACATCTTCCTTAAGTATACAAGTAAATGAATAGACTCTGAGTTCAGAGAATTTCACAATATGCATTTCTAACAAGTACCAACTTGCTTTATGAATTTATATAGCCATTCTTGTTAAAGACTATATTCAATTGATTCTTATAATGTGCATTGTTCTTTTTATTTGTTTGTTTTGTGTTTGTTTTTTTTTTCTTCTAGTTTTGTGTTTTGAAGTAGGGTCACACTCTAGGCTAGGCTGATCTGGAATTCACTACAAAGGTACAGGGTGACCTCAAATTCACAGCGATCCTCCTACCTTTGCCTCCCAAGTGTTGGGATTAAAGGTGTGCACCACCACGCCTGGCTTTGATTTTCATTTTACTTATTTAATTTTCTTAATTTCATTTATTTTATTTTCATTTATTTATTTGAGAGAGAGAAAAAAAGAAATAGGCACAGAGAGTGAGTAAGAGAAAGGGCATTGTAAGGCTCCAGCCTCCACAAACGAACTCCAGATATCTGCACCCTCTTGTGCTCTGGTTTACGTGGGTCCTGGAGAATCAAACCACAGACGTTTGGCTTTGCCATTAAGCCATCTCTCCAGCTCATCATGTGCATATTTGAAGTTGCACATAGTTATAATTACTTGTTGAATAGTTGGTGTAATATTTTTGGATTGTTGCAGGATGAAAATGTGGTTCTACACTGAGGTGCTTATGTCAATAGCAGGAGGCCATGATAATTATACCCACTTACGTATTTAGTATAATATTTTCAAATCCACACTCTGATAAGGATCACAGAAACTATTGAGCATCCAAAAATGCTTTTGGTTGTCAATTTTCTGTTCAACTGGTTTAATGCCTTCTAGACCATTCCCAGAAAGAATGACAAAAAGTCAACATCTCAAGCCCAAACATTCATCTGTCAGATATTGAAAATAGTGAAAGGATAGCAAACAACACCATCATGAAAAAAAGTTCTGTGAAGGGCTGGAGTGATGGCTTAGCTGTTAAGGCATTTACCTATGAAGCCAAAGGACCCAGGTTTGATTCCCCAGGACCCACATAAGGAGATGCACAAGGTGGTGCATGTATCTGGAGCTCATTTGCAGTGCCCATTCTCTCCCTGTCTATCTCTCTTCTATCTCTCTCCCTCTATCTGCTTGCAAATAAATAAATTTTAAAAAGTCCTGTGAAGATTTTTTTCTAGCCATGCTAAGAAATGAAATACTCACATCAATCAGCAAAAGTCAGAGGTTTGTAATTGGCTGCCTGAAGTCTGTAGAGTTGAAATACTACATTTTCGCTAAATACATTTAGAGGTTTCCAGCACACATTAATTAATATTCCACATTTGTTTGGCTTGAGGAAGTAGCAGGATTACATTACAGTTTACAGTCTAAAAAGAAACTGTGTTTTCACATTTTTTCTCTGTCCTCACATCAACGTCCTGACAATTGTCCCCCACTTCTGCGTGACTTCCCATGCAACATGGTGTTTGCAGCTCCTTCCCACTCTCCTTTACAGTCTGGCATTCAATAACCATTCTCTTTGACTTTACACCAGGGTGCAAGTCAAACACAATTTATCTGAATGCAGAGACTTGGAAAACACCTGAAATATATAGTAACTGAACTGAGTGTTTCATTTTTATATCTTATTTCTGGTTTTCCTTTCCCTGCTGTTTATTCACTTGTTGAATATATATGTGTATTCAGTATGCATTCCTCTGTGTAAGCAGGTGTGCATGTAAAGCCTGAAGATGTGTGTGAGTGTTCGCATAAATGATGCAAAGCCACACTGCACTCAGATGAAACTGTTTCACGCAGCTTTATGAAGCCAAATATCTTGGAGACTCTCTGCTTCCCCAGCACTGGGGTGACAGACATTTGCCAGCAGGTCTCTATTCTTACATGGATGCTGGGTCCTAAACAAAGGTTCTCAGACTTGCTCAGGACATACTTTCAACATTAATATGTCTCCTGAGAGTAGTTTGGGGAAGGGGGATTGTTTTTGGCTAGCTGTCAATTGGATCCAGGGAGAACACAATTATAGCTTGAAGCTGTCACTGAACTCATTTTATAGCTTAGGCTATCCCTGAACCTCTGATCATCTACCACCTAGTACATGTTGGTTGTGATTTCTGGCAACTGATAGCACATTAAGCTTGTGCCACATTCTTAGGTTCAAATAATATTCTGATTTTTTTCTGTAAGTATGTATTTGGCTGCCAACTTTCTTGCTGTTATCATAACCACTTTTGTGCAACGAACTCATGATTCTCTTTCCCCTAAGGAGAAATATTCATTGTGATGTATTGATATAAGTACATGTTCTCACTTACCCACAAATTTCGGGAGCAATTCTGAATTATAATTTTTAGCCATAAAGGCTTGTAAAATGTCAGTCTTCCATCCCAAAATATTGCTACAGTATCTCTCTTACATTAGGAGTGCTCCACATATTCACCCAAGTCAAGGAGGGTTGACTTGCAGATGATGATGTCCTTCTCCATGGTGAGGAGCAGATTCTCCTCTCCTCCTGGTCTTCATGTTGATGAAGTGCATGATCATTTTCCAGGCTGGCTCTGGGGGGTGTAGATATTTTCTTACACCAGCTGTTCTAGAACTCATTATGTAAAATTCTCAGTGTCCAAAGTGGTGGAGATATTCCTTTATTAATCACTGTCATCCTGGAATATGACTGTGTTTCACCATGCCTTCCTACTCTTACAACTTTATGGAATCTTCACTAAACATTACTTGTATTAATAAGGCAAGTGCCTCTTGCTATGGGAGCACACTGCTTGCTATAGTCCTTACACTTGGGCTGGGAATACAGGAGGCTCAGGATCTCGAGGTAATCCTCAGCTAAAGATGAGCCCAGCATGAGGCACATGAGACCCTACATATCGAAAGGAAAGGAATTAAAACCAATGACAATCAATGGGTTTGGTGGACTTTCATCAAATTGTAGGTTTACACAGAATGAAGTTTTCTCACCATTTGTAAATAGTGAATGAAATCAATGGAACTCAGTATTATCTTTCCAACTGTGAGCATCTACAAGGTATTACACAATGTCTTTTGGCCGGTGTGGAGTTGTATCATGACTTCTAAACTTCAGGTTGCATGAGCTACCAACAGAATCTCAAATTGTCATGCAATACCATATGTCAATGTAAATTTGACAAAGCAATTTAGGTTAGCATTCAAATAGGTCATTTCTAGTAGTTAAACATATTTGAATTACCTCATATAAAAAGTCATAGACATTTTCTTATAACCATGATAAAATGAAATATTTCAAAAGTAAAGCCTGAACAGTCAATTTTCTTTCATTGCTGACAGACATTTAGAGGCCAAGTAGAGGGTGTGAAAATCCACTGAGAACTGAAACAAGAATGTCCAATTGTTATGTACATCCATTCCTCCTATTTTGTTCTGCAAATTGTGCTGTCATTAATGAATTTTATTTTCCTCACAGGAAAACTAAACATCTCATCTGTTTTAGAGATGTAATTGCTAATTCTTATGGATTACAGCCATTATTTAAATTTAGAAAATGGCTTGATCCAATGAACAGGACATAGTATTATCAAGATGAAGATAGATTCCATTTTATGAAGCAGCTATGTGGAAACTCAGCAATATCCTTATAGTTATGTTTTTAAAAACAAATTAGGATATGATGTCTCCCATCCCACATATATGTACCCCTTAACATCTTTAAGTTTGTTTTATTACACACACAAAAAAGTGAGAAAAGTTAATTCAGTGTAGAGACTAATTTCTCACTTTATAATTTGAATAGCCCAAAACATAGCTATAATTACAAACAGATATTATTGGATGCTGTTCCTAATTAAATCCACAAGGAAAAAAAATAGTAAATATCCATTCACTCTCTGTCTCAAATCAATACAAGAAATACATCATACTGGAGAGATGGCTTAGCAGTCAAGGACCTTGTCAGCAAAACCTAAGGTCCAATGTTCAATTCTTCAGTTGCCATGTAAGCCAGATACAAAAGATGGTGTAAGCTCACCACAAGGTCATACATGCACAGATATTGTGCACACAAAGGGAGTTCCATTAAGTGGCTGACAGCCCTGTAGTACCAATTCTCTCTCTCTCACCCCCCTCTCTCTTTCTCTCTCTCTCTCTGTCATAAAAAGGCCACTTTGTTGGGCTTCCCTAAATAAATAAATAAAATTAAAACAGTTAAAAAGCACAACATTGTCTTCACCTGCCATGGGTCACACCTGTTGTGAGTGTCCTTTATTATGGATGAAAACATCATCTAGGGATGGAGGGATGGCTTCTCAGTTAAGCTTTTTGACTTCAAAGCAAAAGGACCTAACTTTGATTACACAGAACTCATGTTAGCCAGATGCACAAGAGGGAGTACGCTTAAAATCATACAATTTGGGGATATACAGGTGTGGTGGCATACTCCTTTAATCCCAGAACTGGGAAGTTAGAGGTAGAAGGATGGCTATGACTACAAGACCAGCCTGAGACTACAGAGTGAATTCCAGGCCAGTCTGGGCTATAGCAAAACCTTACCTTGAAAAAACAACCACAAAAAAATAGACATAAAGGTAGACCCCCTGTAGCCATTAAAATAGGGATATGGTGATCTCAGAGATGCTCACTGTCTGACTCCACAGAACTTTGGAATTTTAACTGTGGACTTCTGGCTGGTCCCTTCACCTTCGAGAGGTACCTTCTGCATGCTTGGCTGTTCATCCTATCATTACAGCTGCATAGTTCAGGAACTGACTCTGGGAGCTGTTAAGAAGGTCTTGGGACTCCTCAGCCCACTTTACTCCTGTCCTCATTGCCACTGAGACTGAGTGAACTGGTAGCCTCATCCCTCTGTCCAGGCCAAGTTAGAGGCAGACATGGCAAGGCCCTGCTCCTTGTGTGCATGTCATGAACACAGTTGTCATGTGGGAAGTGCTGAATATATTGTGTGATGAGCAGAGCTATTTACTCCTGCCTGATAACTTTTTAATTGATGCTGTCATGGGAAAAAATACTAAGCTACAGGATTCACATGCTTTCACAGCGATGGAACAATATGAAATCACTTCTGGGTGAGGAGGAGCTCTTTATTTTTGCCACACCAACCACTCTTGTCTCTTCCTGTCGTTTAACACACTGAGGAGCTCATCCTGGTCATGTCAGGTAGGTTTTTCCTCTCAATTAAGGTTGCAGAGATGCTAACAAGTTTGGGAGTATCTACTGTGTCCTGCTCATGAAGATCACATTTTAGTCAACTAGCCCTTTTACTGCCTCTGCCCTTGTCATTTATTGTGCCCCACAATACAACAAAAATTAGGGATGGAGATATGGCTTAGCAGTTACATGCTTACATGTGAAACCAGAGGACCCTGGTTTGAGGCTCGATTCCCCAGGACCCTCATAAGCCAGATGCACAAGGTGATGCATGCATCTGGAGTTTATTTGCAGTGGCTGAAGGCTTTGGTGCACCCATTACCCCTCCTCCTTCTGTGTGTTTCTCTCTCTCTTTTTCTTTTTCTTTCTCTGTCTGTTGCTCTCAAATAAATAAACAAAAAGAAACAAAAATTTTTAAAAAAATGGCACTGGTTTGGGCAGATGTGATGAGTTTAAAATTTCTGCATCTTTCATCTCTAAATGAAGCCCATCCACACTGGAGAAATTCTGTGTTGCACTCAAAACCCACAAAATTGTTGAGTAAAGTACCAAATTTATTGCCGTGTTTGTTGTATCCATTCATTAGCATTGAGAGTTTTTTTTTTTTTTTCCCCAATATTGGTTGCTAAACACATTTGTTTAAGTTGATCTTGGGTACTGGCATATGTTTTAGGGTTTATTTTCCCCATTGTTTCTATTCCTTATTCTTGCTTCAAGAATGATGCTAGCTTTGGGAAGGCTGGCACAATCCCAATATTATGGCATTTTTAGAATAATTAATGACACTTTGGTATGGTTCTTTATAAACATATCAGAGACTCACCCTTGAAGATACTTTTTTTTTTGCCATTATTTTAACATTCCTTTTTAAACTCTGAATTTTGTGTCTTCGTTTTTTATTCATATGTGCAGTTTTTTTTATTTATTATTGATAAGACATAAGTGCTTAGGAATTTGCAGTTATTTTTCACATCTCACAAATCATTTCCTCTTAGAGGAAAGAATTTGGCATATACTTGATTTCAATAGTATCTAAAAATCACTTTTGGTAATATTTCTTTATATTATATACTATATTAGTCCATGTAATTCTGTCTTTTAATTCTCCTAATTAAAAATTTTTTTGTCCTTTTTTTTTTCTTGAGGTACGATCTCACTCTAGGTCAGGCTGAACTGGAATTCATTCTGTATTTTCAGGGTGGCCTCAAACTCTCGGCAATCTCTCTACCTCTGCCTCCCGAGTGCCATGTTCAAAGGTACGTGCAACCATGCTTTGCTATTTTGACCTAGTTTTACAGATGTTTTAAAAACACATTTTATGTTCATGCATATTTTCCTCACTTATACAACAGTTATCTTGATTTCTGTTCTACTCATTTAGGTTCACTGACTTCTGTTTTCTCAGTCTGCCCCGGCCAGCAGGGAGTTAAACAAGGACATGAGGGGAAAGTAACCTGGATGGGAGACAAGAGACACAAAGAAGGAGACCAAGTCTATACTCTGATCAAGGTCTCAGATTTATTCAGACAAGCACAAGCTTATATACAGAAAATAAAACTTTCCAGACAGTGCCTACATGCCTAAAGTCTGCTCCACAAATGCCTCCCTGTCTGAAGACTGTTTGCCAAGGCCATACGATAAGGTCTCTGTGCCCAGAGATCCAAAAGCAGCTTCAGTTCTCATGGTCAAAGAGCAGCTACAGCTCCCAACATCAGTCATTGAGATTCAGTTATTTATCTCATAGATTTGTATATTATTAAGTGAATCAATGCCTATTCACTGGTTTCAATGAATTATTTTATTTTATTTCCCTCTTGGATTGCTTGTGCCAAGATATATTTGCTTGTTTGGTTTATTCCTAGATCTTTCAATGGTAGCATATTCATTCTTTTCCTCCTTTCATTTTACCATGTACATTTCTTGCCCAAATGGTTGTCAATTTTCACAAAATTTTGGTAGAACGATGGTGTGTAATGACCTTTGCTGGGTGGAAAGACCTCTCACTGTATGTGTTCTTTAGATTTTTAAAGTGACAATCCCAGAGTTGGATTTGGAATATGTGGGGGAAAATCACCCATCCTAGGTCAAGTTGTGTACTCTGAACTCTGGTGCCTAAGTAATGAGTTTTCAAACATTTTTGGTAGGATGCAAAACACACTTGATTTTCATTTTACAAAAAAGAGACATAAAAACTAGGTGATGTGATTCCTCGAAAACTTATTACATTACACTGCTTTATAGACATTTTATTTTACTTAATTAATATTATTAATATCATTTTAGTTTTTCGAGGTAGGGTTTCACTCTAGCTCAGGCTGACTTGGAATTCACTATGTAGTCTCAGGATGGCCTCATATTCATAGCGATCTTCATACCCCTGTCTCCTGAGTTCTGGGATTAAAGGCACACATCATCACACCTGGCCTAGAGACATTTTAAAACACCTTACATTGAACTACCTGTTACTTCACCACTAGCCATTGCTTTCCTGTAGTGTACTTGAAACATTTAATTCAACCATAAAATAACAGTGGTTGTAAGTTGGTACCTCTAGTCCAGGTTCAAATGCATGCCTATGATTCATGCTCTTTACACGTGTTTATTCATAATGCATACGCTGGTACATGTAATCAATTCATTTAATCAGAGAGTAAGCTGTAAACACTGAATGTGTTTTGGGAAGGATATGGAAGGGAAAGGCCTGAGGGAAGGATCAGAACTACATTGGGAAGATGAAAATCCAACAGCCAATGAAAGATGATTCCAACTCTGTTTATGATTCTGGTTCCATAGAGAAGTGATGTTGCAAAGCAGGCCTACGTTATCATGACCTAAAAAATAACTGTAAGTGCTTGTGAATTTTTGGTTAGGTGATAGAAATGAAAATACAAATGAAAGCATGTGAGTTTGACTGGGGAAATGATGAAATCAGTTCTCATGATCACAATCATACCCTATCTGAAGATGGCCATGCACAATTTATAATTGCATATTCTCCAGGATCTTACTCACTGGGTTGATGCTGGTGTTTAGGGATTAAGTGTGAGGTTCTGGGTATATAGTGATATCTAAAACACTTACGCACTTACATATTCATCAGTGCCACACATAAAAATCATGAATCTTGTTGAATATTAGGCCTTATTTTTACCATGCAAAGGAGGTATACACCAAAGAATTCAAAGAGCTTACAACTGTATTTTGTATTACATTTAGCATCCAACTTAGCCAGTATTTTTTTTTCAAATGAAAGAAATCCATTATATATCATATGTCATAGATATAGGTATAGATCTCCAACATGGGCTCCACTTTTCATGTATAAATAAGAAATAATTTGTCTTCAAATGTTTGTTTTCACCTAAAATACTCTTCAACTTATATGTGTCATGAGTCATAATGATGTTTCTACTCACTCAATCAATGCCTTCATTTTGGACATGTGTGTAGGAAATACAATAAAGAAAAAAAATCTAAAATTGGCATTGCATTGACTAAATATCCTCAATTATTTTTAATTGCAATGCTGGTAAATTGGAGATAAGAATAAAATAATCATGGGATATGCTGTAATTAAGGAATGCTTTCTCATGAAGAAAACTGAGTTTACCTGTTTTGGTGACATCTAGAATTTTGTTATGTGGAATATTATGCTCACTAGTCAGTACTGTTTTTGCATTTCTCCACTGAGACTGGAAATGTTTGCTGCATTTCATGGAAAAAAAGATAGAAGAGATGGACATTGGAATCCTTACTAAACAACAGCAAATGTTTCCTAATTTTTAAAATATGGATTAAGCAAGCCTTATTTTTTCTGTGGTACATCACACTACATCTAATCAGGATGCCCTCTGCATTACTAACAAAACCCAGAAAAGGTATTCACACGTCAACATATATACTAGAACTCCTATATGCAGTACTATATCATTTTCTAGCACCTATACAAATGAACATTTATGTAATTTCTTCTATCAGGTAAAGAAACAGGTCCAAATGATATGAATTCTGCCACAAAATTAGGATTTCATGCTCTTTGCCTCTCTGATTTCCAATCTTCCCATTCATCTCAGTGTAAGTGTAGAATTCACTCCAGAGTGTCCAGGGGGAGAAATCAAAGGAGTGGAATATTATATCAAATGCTTATAGTAGTGCTTTTCACACATGCACACACAAACAACATGCTCAAAAAGAGAAGACAAGTCACCAGTCATGGTAATATGTAATTGTACAATTGTGAGCACATTTCTACACTCTGCAGTTGATATAAAAATAATGCATGAATGGTCTTATTACCTGATAACCAAAGAGAAAAAGAAAAATGAATACTTACATAATGCTGCAACCAAAACAAACTCATTCATTTTAGTATCATGTGAGTAGATTGTCAATAAGATGGAGGTTCTTGTTACAACATCCAGTTCTGCTGAGACTACACCTAGGACTGAGAAGAAATATTTTAAAAGCCATATATATTCTACTATTAACTTTGATACATAATTTAAAATATATTTTATTTCTTGATGAATGAGAGAAGGAGAGAATTGTTGTGCCAGAACTCTACCTACTGCAAAAAACTCCAGATGCATGTATCGCCTATGCATCTGGCTTACGTGGATACTAGGGAATTGAACCTGGGTCCTTAGGCTTTGCAAGCAAGCACCTTAAATGCTAATCCAGATCTCCAATCCACATCTTACTTTTCACAGAGCATTTTCAACCATGACCTACTTTAATCTGTGCTTCTAAACTCTATCACTTTATGAAATTATTGAGTGAGAAAAGCATCTCTTTGTTTCTGATCTAAAGAATCATCTATTGTTCCTAAGTCACCTCACAGCAAATAAACCTATCTAGATTCTACATCATCCTTGCCGTGCTGGTAGCATCTATATATGTACAGGGACATGGACTGTTAATGTACCTCTCCAGTCAGGACAGATAATATTTTCTTGTACAGATGTATTTGCTTAATTTTCAAATAGTTTTTATGTGTAGGCATATGAACACACACATTGATGTGTCACATTCAAATTAAAATCACCTTAAATTTTATTTTTGATGTTTTTAAGGAAAGGTACTGGCAAGAATATTAGCAACATAGAGTTGATCAATACTATGAACATTTTTCCTACAGTAGTTTTCTAGTTAGAAGAGGGATGTTATGTATTGAAATTTTAAAACCACTCTTTGAAGGTTAGATTTTTACTAACTACAAGGCATATATTCTGGAAATTATGACCTACAGCACTAATAATGGAGCTGTGTTAACTATTCCATTCAATTTCAAATCTAGGAATCTGTATTGTTTAATAGTTGACTATATATGATATTGAAATTTTCTCTCCATCACTCTGAATTTTGATGCTTAAGGTTATTTCTCATGCATTTTGAAGTGATGCTCTCAAAGCATGGTTTCCATCCAGGACCTAATTGGCCACTTTCTGGGATAATTGTTAAGTGTTTGAGTCATGATGGATATTCCCTCCAACGTGATTATGTGAATAAAGTCACTTCTTTTTCTTCATATTGATATGTGACCACTGTGCAGACAGCTGAACTCTGCATAAGAGATGGAGTCTTGATCATGTGACAACAAAGGACCAAGGTCATGGGATATTTTCTGGGATGATCTTAACTCTTGGAGACAGGGAGACAAATCAAATATTTTATTTCCTTTGTAAGTAGACTACCTCATTTTTCTCCACCCCACAAGTAAGCAGAACAAAACACCAATTTGTCTTTTCAAATTGTGTATTACTCAAAGAAAAGTTTGATAGTAGTTAATATAACTTATATGTATCAGTGCAGTGAAGATTTTAGGTCACTTTAAAATGTTTACTATATCAAATATAAACGGAATGTAGTGTTCTGTAAATAGTTTTGAACCACCAATAATGATATAATCTGACACTGATAAATCTTCTTGCTCTACAAATTCCTCCAAAATGTTGGAAAATAGGTTAATCAAAATTTGAGAGCCTTTCCAATTTCACTGGTAACAATTAGCAGAACCTGCTGTAGACTTCATGGAGCCAATCTTGTTAAAAGGAGAGGTGAAGTCACTGTAATGTTTTGAATGTGTGAGGTCCCTCATGCTTGAAAACATGTTGCACATCCCTGGTGGCAGTGCTTTGGGAATTCGTTCAAGATGTGAGATGAGGTGCTTAGGTGGCACAGTCACACTTCATGATTGGGGTACCCACCTCTGTCTTCATAACCACCAGTGAAAATGTACCATACTTTTGGATAGGTAAGATTTGTGTCCCTAAAGAGCCAATAGCCAGTGGGTTTGTTATTAGGAACAATTTCTGGTTCCTCCATTCCTAATAACTGATCTGGAAGAAAAATACAAATTAACTGTCTCAACTTGTAAGTTGCTTCTGTCAGTAACATGCTCAGAGATATAGCACCTTCAATATCATGATGGTGCACTTGAATGCACTGTAGAGTTACATTCATATCCCTTTCCTAGAACATCAGATACAGAAAACAAGATTATTTATATGTTTGAATTTTGCTGCCTCAGTCCTGTACTTCTGACATTCCCCATTCGTTCTGTATGAAAATTAGATAAATCCAATATGAGATCATTATTATATCACATATTTTTGGTGATTCTGAAAGAAAAATACATTTCACTGTCATCAATCTTATCTAGCTTCATTATTCACACATGTTTTATTTGATGGAGCTCACTGACCAGATGACATGACATAGTTGAACCTTCAGTGTAGCATATTCCCAGATTTCAGTAATGTCCCTCTTTTGTGTGTTTGATTTTGATGCTCTGACATGCCGAGTGGTCCCTGGAATGCATGCGGCTGAGATAGACATCTCTAACCCATGACAGCCTGGATTTCCCACCTCAGAAATTAGACCACCAAAAACTCTTTTTATACTTGCATATACAGATGCAGGTACATTTTGGAAGGACAACACACCTCAAATGAGAATACTGGACCTCAATTTCTTCAATATACTCACTGTTATAATTTTATTGGTTTACTAACCATACAGTTTTCTCAATATGATCCTGTTTTGTTCTACATGGGTTTGCATTATACTGTTTCAATGGGAACAGAAATTGAAATGTCAAGAGCAGATTCAGGGAAACTCTTAAATTAAATAAGCACAGAAGGAGGACTGACACTGATAACCTGACCCATTTTCATATTATCACATTGTGAAATAAAAATTAAAAATTGTTTTCTCTGATGTTCTATTAGTTTCCTCTAAGCTCCCGAGAGCTCATATGAATGAATGAATGATACAATTTTTTCTTTACACTCCAGAACAACCTCATTTTTTATATGTTCCCATATAATCAAACATTTAAAAATATTTTCTTGAGAATATTTTTCTTTTACAGAGAGCGAGACAGAGGGAAAGAAGGAGAATTGGTACACCAGTTCTGCAACCACTGCAATCCATGAGTGGGCATGTACAACTTTGCTCTTGCTTAACCTTTGTGCATCTGGCTTATGTGGGATCTGGGGAG
Organism: Jaculus jaculus; assembly: GCF_020740685.1. NCBI lineage: Eukaryota > Metazoa > Chordata > Mammalia > Rodentia > Dipodidae > Jaculus > Jaculus jaculus. The sequence continues at coordinate 303,861 of NW_025423386.1, forward strand.
TTTAACATGTGTCTGTAGGTTTCACAGGTAATTGCCCTAAATGCTCAATCATCTCTCCAGTCCCCAAAATATTTTTATTGACAATATTTTGTGTTCATTATCGATTTGAATTTAAATTCTGTCTTCATAAATCTCCTGTTCTACACCAAACTGGAGTAAAGGTAATTAGATATCTTAATCCCTAATAGGAACAAAAACTTTGTCCATAAAAATATCATGTTGTGGCTGGAGAGATGGCTTAGCAATTAGGGAACTTGCCTGCAAAGTATAAGAATGCTTCTTCAAATCTTCATGACCCACGTGTAGTTAGACACAAAAGTGATGCACAGGGTGCAATGTAACACATACACAAGGGACAGAAAACATCTAGAGTTCATTCACAGAGGTTGAACGACCATGGAATGACCATTCTCCCTCTATCTCTCTGAATTCTTCTCACTCTTTCTTCAAAAATAAAAAATAGATATATTTTGTAAATGATCTCACCTTGTTTTCCTTTCTGGTATTGTTGTACATGTGAGTGTGTGAAGTGTATATACATGGAAGCAAATGTATTTGATTCACTGTCAATTTGACACTATTTGAGAGGTCACATTTCAAACTTTTGTTTCTTCTACTTGAGAAAAGTCTTCCTTACCTCAGATAAAAAGTGATGAACATCCTCTCATAATCATCATAAAATGTGATGTCACGTACGTATATCCTCAGCATCCCATTCCCTTCTATGATCTTTCCCTTTTTTGCTGCCAGGTAAAGTGTGTGGTATTTCCCTGAAAACTAACAGCACATGTCCTCTTAGAACATTCAAGTTTCTGGATATTCCCCACATGTCTGTTTTCATCCTGGCATCTGCTTTTACTTATGATAAATAGAGAATGAGATCCTTGTGAAATATAAAATTTCAAATTTATATACATTATGTTCATAAAGCTAAAACTGTGGTTGGACCCAGTGCTTATAATATAGATCCACATCTTGGAATGATATCAAACTTTGGTCATGTACAACAGAAACTCAGTAAGTTATTTATTTTTGTTGTATCAAAATCCATTAGATATTTCATTACTGTATCCCTAAAGACATTTTGGGAGATGCATAACATTGTTAGACACATATATAAAACCTGAGAACAGCCAATGTTAGATGTGATCTGATACTATGAGATTTTCTGAAATTCTTTTCAGGGTGAAAACATCAAGAAGGCTTCATGAGTAAGTTATGGAACATTAAAAGTAACACAAATAAATCAAAGCATGAAAGACATCATAGTTTGATGTACATTATCTGTTTGCCAAGAGATTGTGCTGCACTTTCCAAAAAGGCACCACTGTGGCAAAGGTCCAGCTCAGTAAGTTATTTATTTTTGTTGTATCAAAATCCATTAGATATTTCATTACTGTATCCCTAAACACATTTTGGGAAATGCATAACATTGTTAGACACATATATAAAACCTGAGAACAGCCAATGTTAGATGTGATCAGATACTATGAGATTTTCTGAAATTCTTTTCAGGGTGAAAACATCAAGAAGGCTTCATGAGAAAGTTATGGAACATTAAAAGTAACACAAATAAATCAAAGCATGAAAGACATCATAGTTTGATGTACATTATCTGTTTGCCAAGAGATTGTGCTGCACTTTCCAAAAAGGCACCACTGTGGCAAAGGTCCAGCAATGGTGGATGAAGATAGAGTTAAAATTGAATTTTTTTTTAATGGGAAATCAAAATGAAAGATAAGGGCTGGAAAGATGCCATAGTGGTTAAGGCAGTTGCCTGAGAAGCCTAAGGATACATGTTTTACTCCTTAGATCTGACATAAGCCAGACATATGAAGGTGAGGCAAGTGCTCAAGGCCACTCATGCACACTGGGTGGCACACAAGTCTGGAGTCTTATTGCAGTCGTTGGAAGGCCCTGTTGCTCCAATTATCTTTTTTATTATTCTCTCTCTCTCTCTTATAGAAAAAAAAAATAAAGATAGCAGTGCGTTAAACACAACCTATATATTCCCCACACTTGATAATTCCCCAAAAGTAATGTGGTCCTGTACCGGAATAAAAGGTAAAGTAGGGCTGGAGAGATGGCTTAGCGGTTAAATGCTTGCGTATGAAGTCTAAGGACCCAGTTCGTGGCTTGATTCCCCAGGACCCACATTAGACAGATGCACAAGGGGGCGCACGCATCTGGAGTTCATTTGCAGTGGCTGGAAGCCCTGGCATGCCTATTTTCTCTCTCCCTCTCTCTCTCTCTCTCTCTCTCTCTCTCTCTCTCTCTCTCTCTCTTTTCCTCCCTCCTTCCCTCTTTCTCTGTGTCTGTCGCTCTAAAATAAAATAAAATTAAAGTTTTAAAAAGGGTAATGTACCATCGTTTTCAAGGGATATTTAGGAAAATGATTTTTTGTATATTCTTAGGTAGTGGAATATTTTTCATAACCATTTGTTGAGATTCCACATATGGTTAATTACAATAAGAATGAAGGAAATAAAATACATGTCACTCAGAAAAGTTCATCTTAACCCCTGCAGACTAGAAGAATTTAATAAAGACATTGTTAGGACTATAAAGGTCCGATTGTTTAAAAAACAAAATGTGAGCCAGGTGTGGTGTTTCACGCCTTTAATCCCAGCACTTGGGAGGCAGAGGTAGAACAATCACAATGAATTTGAGGCCACACTGAGACTACATAGTTGATTCCAGTTCAGTCTGGGCTAGAGTGAGACCCTGCCTTGAAAAAAAACAAAATTAAACAAACCCCAAAATGTGAAGAAATGCACATGAAGAATCATAATTGTGACTGTATAAAAGAGAGAGAGAGACACAGAAACATGATGAAATCCACTCTGAAAATTCATGTGACACATGGTACCTTCAAGGGCATGTTCTCCACACCAACCACAATGGAGATAGCCACAGCCAGCAACACAATCTTCATCATCCTGCTTCTCATCTTGCCTCCCTGCAGCAGCTCAGAGTGACTCTCTTTCTGCAGAGAATCTGGGAGGAAGACACAGTTATATCCCAACTCTGAGATGCGGAAGGATCCCATTGGTCATGGTGAGTGTTTGATTTTCTGTGGCTGAGAGATATTGTTGGGTCTGACCCAGTTGGCTTTATTTCCCTAATTGAATAAGTAAGAAATAAAGAACAAAATGAGCTGAACCCTTACCTTGATGGGCAAAATAAGTCCTCTTAAAATGTCAATGACAGCAACACTTCTCACTCTTCTGTCCTGAATTACATGATGAAGAATGTATTAGAAACTGGTCTCTTCAATTGCTGAACACTTGTAAATATTTTCTATTTATTTATTTCTGAGAGAAATAGAGAAAAAGAAGCATATAGAGAGAAAGAAAGGGCACAGCAGCGCCTCTAGCCACCTCAAACTAATTCCAGAAGCATGTGCCACATGTGCATCTCACTTACATGGGGATTTGAGAACAGAAAGTGGGTACATAGACTTCACAGGCACGGGCCCTAACTGCTAAGCAATCTCTCCAACCCTGCTGTCTCCAATTACTACATAACTTCATTAACTGAGACTTTCAAATCTTAGTTTGCACATTCATGCCTTTGCTCAAAGAGTAATCTGATATCCTTATCACAGATCACAAACATGGATGGACATGCACCACAAAAGACATCAAACCCTGCCACATTAATGGTCTGCACTAAAGGGAGCTAGTGATTAAAAAGAATGTCTGCTGGGACACCAGTGTCTAAGTCAGTACATGGACCTGGGAGCAGAAGCTTGGTGTCCTGGAGTCCTCTGCCAAGGGGCATTGTATGGGGACTATAGGCCAGAGTCCGGTGGTTGCTACTAGTGTCATGGAGGGATGGCAAAAAGAACAGCTGACAAGAATGGAACATGCAGTCACACTGGGGCCTGGTGGATGTATCAAGCTCTATGCTGCAGCTGTGTTTGGAGGAAATGTACTGAATTTATGGAGCGGTTACAGATATGAAGGGGTTCTAGGGACTGCAGTGAGTTCTGTGGTTCTGTGAGGAGTATTATTGCATGCTGGAGAAGGAAATTATGGATTTCATGGTAAATGGACCCACAATGAATCATGAGCTCTTCTAGCTCTGGCATCTTCTACGGATGCTGGGGTATCATATGCTCAGTTTCTAAGATCTTGGCAATACCTGAGGCTGGAGGAGATACTGCCACTGCAAATGTTTCTGGAGAGCAACAGACTGAGTGGAATGCAGTGCAGGGACATATTGAAGATTCTACAGGGTAAGGACACCTACCCCAACCTGGTGTCACTCCAGCTGAAAAAGACAACTATTACTGTGTCTCTGGCCCAGGACGAGAACCTCTGTATCATACACCACTACAACCACAGAAACCCATTCTCCTTTAGAACCACAGACTGCAATATCAACCACTATGTTCTCATCCAGTACTAACTTCTGACCCCTGACCCAAAGGACCAACACAGACCCAAGTTTCACTCTGATCTACACCCCATTCATGATGTATTATAAAAGCTTTGAAAATATTGTTTTTTGTTAACTTTTTATTTATTTATTTTATTGAGAGCGAAAGAGGCAGATAGAGAGAGGGCACGCCAGGGCCTCCAGCCACTGCAAACGAGCTCCAGACGCATGCGCCTCCTTGTGCATCTGGCTAACGTGGGTCCTGGGGAATCGAGCCTTGAACCTGAGTCCTTAGGCTTCACAGGCAAGTGCTTAACCGCTAAACCATTTCTCCATCCCAGAAATAGTTTGAATACAAAACCAATACTGTAAGGACAGGGAGAGAGTACATATTTTTCCCCAAGATTATCCTGAGATTGAGCCATATCCCACTGTTTTTGTTTTTTTTTTTTTCCAGACAAGTGATGTAACAGAAAATCTTAATGTTAGTGACCTATGTCAGACTCAGAATCTCAACATGGAGATTTCCATTTACATCCTTTGGAGCAGATGAAACAGGAAATTCTTCCCCTTGTGTTCTTTTGTTGTTATGCAGAGCAATTTTGAAGTGCACATGTTACAGGGTGAAAGGGTTTCTTTGCCTAACACCTGATTCTTTGCTCCATTTTTTTCTGTCATATCCAAAATCACAATGCACAATCCCAAGGAATCTCTGTTTGTGTGACATGGAATGAACTCATTGTTCCTGTCAAGGGTTTACACAAGTTTTCTCTGTCCTGTGAGTCAGACACTGCTGGGCTGTTTGGCCTGGCTACATTCCACTAATGAAATGATGCTAATTGAGCCACAAGATGAAGTGGAAACTTGATTTGTTCACATCAAGATAACATTGAGATTCAATGGACAAAACATTCATCCTTACCCTGGAATCCACTGTCATGTAACAGATGGTGAAGCAAAAGGCATGTCCCAATGGATATGTCACTCCATTCACTGAGTCTTTCTAAAGTTGCTCTCCAAGTTTAAGGCTGTTTTTCTTATGCAAGCAAAGCATAATTTCATTACTAACAGCACAAAGTCAATCATCTATGTCCATTGCAAATTAGCTGATATTTGTTTGTGACAAATATTAAAGTAAGACCAGGTCCACACATGTTATTATAATTATAGATATTTCACTAAATAGGAACTCTGCTGACACGTCCCCATGTGTATAGAGTGGGTCAGGAAGAGTGTTCAGTGTATTCTCTGTCCCATGTATAATTTGTTCTTGTGTGTTGTCACTTATAATTCAGTCATGTTGCTAGTGCTAACTTGCAAATTAACAACTCAGGTCAATTCTGTATTGTATAGCATTATGCAAACAGTCTCCAAGTCATTCTCACAATCCTGACTATACCAAGGATATCTGTTCATGTGTAGAACAGTAGTGGGACAAATGTAGAAAATAAGAGAAGCTTTTAGTTACTGGAACACAATATTGTCTCAGACAACAAGAGATTGTAATTTAGTGACCTCACAGTGTCAACTCAGACTTGAGGGGCACACAGCTGAAAGGGAAGATCATCTCTCTTTAAGGCATGTTTCCAGTGAAAGACATAGGAAGAAAGCTTAAGTGAAAAGAATTCCTTAAGGGATTTAAAGAAAGGACACTTATGAAGTTTTATAAATGCTGATGAACAAAAGAGTTTACTATTGTAAGACAGGGAGTACAAAACTTATCCTGTCTTGGGAAAGAAGAGAGGTCTTAGAGTCAAGTTTGAGTTCTGGGTGGCAGTGATTTGGGCTGATGTGCCAACTTAGAACTTAGAAGAAAATAGCAGTGAATATATGCAGACAGCATATATAAAATGATGAAGTGTATCTAGTGCTGGGAGCTAGTACTTGCCAACAGGACAGGTGCAGAGAGGATTAAAAAATCAACTTTGAATCTCATAATGTAGGTTATGTTATCAGTTAATAAAGTAGACTCATGACGAATGACAATTTCCATGAACTAATGGCAATCCTCCTACATCCACCACACAAGAACTGGGATTAGAGGTGTGGACAACCATACCCAGATCTCAGTTCAGTTGTCTGAATTCAGTAACATGCTATGTTTTAACCTCTTTGTCATATAATCCATATACTTCCTGATTTTCAAATATAAATGTGACAAAGCACAGACAATACTATTTATTCAAAATTCTGCATATTTTTCTACTTCAAAACTGACTGGATTTTACTGCTTACTTCCCCACTGCCAAATGGGCTTTTCTAAAACAAAAGGCAAACAAAAATGTTTCCAAAGTGTGATAAGTACTATGAGATGGGGCCAGTTCATCTAAGTTTCAGTAATACATTATTTTATTCAGAATGCATCGACAGGTATATGAAATCAATTCATTTAATAACAGTGGGAGTTGGTAGTACTAAAAACAGTAATGGGAAAAACATGGACAGGTCAAGACTGGGTGAAGAATCAAAAATACTCATAAAGATGAGAGAACAATCAGTAACGAAAGATATTACAAGTCTGTGGTTTTTGACTCTGGTTCCATAGAGACCTAGTTGCTGTAACCATTGTGTATCTTCTTTTAACCTGGAGAATTATAAGTGATAGTCATTTACATTCCTGTGAGATGATATGGTGAACATGATCAGTGCCAGGGTATAAAGCAATTCATATGGGTGTTGCTGGAACAAAGACAATGTGAATGAATATAAACTAAAACCAATGGGCACTGTCTTTGGGTTATCAAGTACATTTATGCTGGCATATTTTACAGGATCTACTACTTCAGATGACTCTTCTTGTCATGATAGAAGTGTGAGATTCTGTGTTTATAGTGATGCCCCAAACTCACAGTAATTATATGTAACTCTAGGCCACACATGGCAATGATGAGACTCATTGATATATTGTAAGTATACTCTTAATGTGATGTCAGCATTCAAAAGAGAATTAAAATGATTAATAATCAGATTTCAGATTTCATTTACTATTAAATTCATTAATTCTTTCTTCATTTAAATAAAATCACTATATACCTGGACTAATTTCATGTTACATGAATTATAAATATTACACCAATACACCATTTATTTCATGCTTTTGTATTAATAATTTTTGTTTTAGTGAATGAATGGATTTCAATTGTCATTTAACTTGAGCATTTGAAGACGTGCGAGAGACATGGTTTAACTTACACAGTCAATATCTCCATTTTGAACATGTGTCTGTAAAATACAACAAAGAGAGGGTAAAGTGGTATGACATTTACTTCATAAATGAAATATTTTTAATCATAAGTATTCTGAATGAGAAACAGATACAGAGGATGACAGAGATTCTTTAAACTTTAAGCTTTTCCTATGGTATTTTCCTATGGTAGTACAAGAGTGATTCACCTGTCTTGGTGACATCCAGGATATTTTGAATTGGAATTTTCTTCTCATTAATAATCTTGTTATATTCTGTCTGTGTCTCTTCACTGATAGTATGGCAATTTGCTGCATTTCATGGAAGATAATTCAGAAAATATAGCTATTAGGATCCTTTCTAAGGACAAATCCCTTCCTAATTTATGAACTATAGGTTGATCAAGCTTTATTTCCACAGTGGCACATTATTCCTTCTGTTCATTATCCCCTCATGTTGATAATGTAACCCAGCAAGGGAAACGTAATTGGAGATCAATTCATACATTCAGAATTATATCATTTTGTAGATTTTGGGAAAATGACATGAAAGTAATTTCTTCTCTAATATTTGCACTTCTAAAAGAAAGGAATTCTGTAAAGCATATTTAGAATTTTGTGATGATTGGATCTGAGTGTATCAACAACACTGTTTCTATTTTATTTCAACCTATGTTGTGGAATCTACTCTCTACTCTTTGTGTAACAAAATAAATGAGCAAGGAAATCACCTAAAGTGTTCACATAGTCCATGAGTTCTACTATAGATTTTGTAAAAGTTTTACAGACAATTCCCATACCTATGCAAAAATATTACTTGATATTAAGACCTTTGTTCTCCCTCCTCCTAAATCCACCTGTTTTCTGAATCACTAATTCTTCCCAAGTCATTTCTACTGATATTGATGTCCGTATTTTCCTCTTTGTCTCTATTTTCAACAACAACAAACAAAAGAAAACCAAAAGCCAAAACCTTCACATTTCTTTTGACACAATAAATTTTAGTTCCATTATAGAAGAGATGTGAAGTTAACATCAGAAAACATAAATGATGCCACTGTTTTTTTCTTGTGGAAATAGCCCAGTCCAACATCCTTTCCTGTGTTAGGTGGCAATACTCAATGACTCCATCATGCAATGATTTGTCATGACCTCACATATACCTGATCTTCAGTGTGAGAATCAGTTTTTGGATATTGTTGTATGCTTGGTGTGTGTGTGTGTGTGTGTGTGTGTGTGTGTGTGTGTGTGTGTGTGTAGTATTGCAAGTCTTACTTGGGGGTAAGATCCTTCAATCTTTATATGGATGTCTGTAGAAGAATTGCTATAATTTTGTTTCAAAAGTGGGCTGGAGAGCATGATTCACATAATTCAGAGTTACAGAGGTACTGATACAAAAATACAGAAAAACAAACCAACAAAACAGAGAATTACATATGTCTTATAAAGTTATGGTAAGGTTTTGTGTTTTTATTATTTTTTTTGTTTTGTTTGTTTTTCAAGTTATGGTCTTATTTGTTCCCAGGTATACCTTGAATTCGGGATGTAGTCTCAGGGCGACTTGAACTCACATCAATCTTCCTACCTCTGCCTGTAGAATGCTAGGATTAAAGGCATGTGCCACTGTGCCTGGCACAAGTTATGGTAAGGTTTTAAGACACATGTGAACACATTCCTATACCATGTTAGATCATGATAACAATGCCTACACACGCATCCCTAAAGTACTAACGATATGGTATTTTCCCCAACAGAGAATTAAATTGAATACTTATGTAATACAACAAACACATGTTGATGCTCATATTCATTATAAAAATAGTCGAATTTTAACATCAAAAAATTGGTTGAGACAAAATACACTGAGGAGTAATTCACCTTTGGGACTGAGAAGAAATACGGTTTCAAGATTAGATGACCATACTATATCTTTTACTTATTTGATTGTCTATTTTTTCTTTATTTAAACTGTGGAACACATGGATAGGAGAGACAGCTTAGTGGCTAAGACATTTGCCTTCAAAGCCAACAGACCGTGATTTAATTTCCTAGGACCCACATAAGCCAAATGCACAAGCTGGCACATGTATCTGGGGTTTGTTTGCAGTGGCTGCAGGCCCTGGCATGCTAATTTTCTCTCTTTCTCTCTCTCTCCCTGCTCTCCTTCTCTCTCTCCCCCCTCTTTCTCAAATGAATAAAAGCAAATAAAATAAAATATGGAATACAGCAGGAATCTGCTTGCCATTCTTGAACAGGGGCCATGTTAAACTAATCTGTATCATTCCAATTTTAGTAAATGTTCTACTGGAGTGAAGAGAATCTTATTTTTCTAATACTATTTTCAACAACTTAATATTAAATAAAAACTGTGTCTCTAATTCAACACATCCCAAATGCCCTACTTACAAAAGATATAAAGCTGAATAATTGTACTCATGTATGTATTGAGGTAATGTTAAGTCCAAGCTGTTAGGTGCAGGTACATGAGCATGAATTTGGTTGCATCACATTAAAACTAAGGTCATTTAAACTCTAACTTCTGGCCTCAAGAGATGCCTTAGAGGTTAAGATCCTTGCATTTGAGACCTAAGTACTCAGGATCTATTCCTCAGTACCCTCATCAGACAAGTGTAGAAACTGGGGCATACATCTGGCGTTTGTTTGGAGTGACCAGAGGTACTGGAGTGCCCATATTCTCTTTCTCTCTCTTTAGCAAACAATTTTTTTTGAAGTTCTTAATTGCTGAGTGCCTAAGGACAGCAGTGATATAAATAAAAGTTGGGATGACCTTTCTGGAATATATTAACTCATTTGTCATTTAATAATTGTCTGGGTAGAACATATGCTTCCCATATCAATATTTAAAAAAATTAAATACAGATTAAGCTTTGATAAAATCATAGGAGATATATACAGAAAAGGAAAATATTTAGCCACTTTGTTTCTTTGCCTTAAAAAAAACTATATTGGAACTGCATTAACTATTGACCTAAACTTGAAAAGTATGGCTGGATAATGGATACTTAAAATATTTTTATTTGTACACTTTATAGAAGAGAGAGTGGGGGAGATTGAGAATGGTCAAGCCAGAGCTTCCAATCATTGCAAATGAGCTTCAGATGTTCCCCATACACTCTGAATCTGGCTTTAAGTGGGCACTGAGTGATTAAACTTTGGCTGATGGGGATTGCAGGCAAAATCCTTAACCTCTGATCCATCTCTTTGGCCCCATTTTAAAATATTTATTTATATTAGGAGGGCATTGGTAGTGCATGCCTTAATCCCAACACTCAGGAGCAGAGATAGGATAGGAGGATCATAATGAGTTAAAGGCCATCCTGAGACTAAATAGTGAATTCCACATCACCCTTGGTAAGTGTAAGACCCTATTTCAAATTCCTTCTCCAAAAAATTTAATTATTAATTGATTCATTCATACATTTGAGAATGAAAAATTGAGAAGTTAGCAGTTAGAATGTTGTAGAGCAATGTTTACTATAAATACTAAAATTTTATATTAATCATCAAAGTACCTATGGATACATTGCCAATTTTCATTAAAATTGCAGTCATTTCATCAGCCCATGGATTTCCCACAAATTCTAATCAAACACATGCAACAACTTGAAAGCATGGAGAACATAAACTGTCATGTGTTGATCACATCCCATCCCATAGGGCAACCTTAGAATGTGATATAAATAATAAATCTTGGGGTCACTGTATGAGTTTGCATTATGAGGACTTGCATTATGCTTTTGAAACTGTGAAAGAAAACAGTCTTAGGTTTTATGTTATTTGTGTTTCTTTTTTTCACAATGGTAGAGTAGGAACACAACAATATCACTATTTAAATTATGTATTACTTAAATGTTCACTGTAAACTAAAATTTTCAAGGTCAGACTTGATGTCAAAGGGCTCTAATATGATTACTGGATCTGAAAGTAAATGTCTGCGCCTTTTGGCCATGCAATAATTGAATAATGCCACAATGAGAACCTTGTGAGATAAGGGTTTTCTCAAAATGCATAGGCAAAATATAATACATTTTTTCAGAGCATTTTGCAAGTACAATTTGTAATAATTAGCAGAATTTGTTGCTGACAAGAGAAATCCATACATATGAAAATGAGAGCTAAATACCTTTTGATATTTTGTATGTTTGAAGTTGCTCAATCCTTTATACACAATGTTTTAAGAATGTCAAGTTGGGGGGGGTGGGCTGGAGAAATGGCTTAATGGTCAAGCACTTTCCTGTAAAGCCTAAGGACCGTGGTTCGAGGCTTGATTGCCCAGGACCCACATTAGCCAGATGCACAATGGGGCGCACGCATCTGGTGTTTGTTTGCAGTGGCTGGAGACCCTGGCGTGCCCATTCTCTCTCTCCCTCTCTCTCTCTCTCTCTTTTTCTCTCTGTCTTTCTCCCTCTCTCTCTCTCTCTCCCTTTTGTATGTCACTCTCAAATAAATAAATAAATTAAATTTTTTAAAAAGAATGTCAAAACCAGCAGATCTGAATCATTATATTTAATTCTGTAGTCCCCACTGAGGTAATTTAACCAGACTCTTGGAGAGTTATGATATGGCTCAGAAACATCCAACTGTTAGTGGCATTATAAACAATAACCTGTCTTGGTTTAGTCCATAAAAATTGAAGTGGATCACCTGGAAGAGTTAAAAATAATAAAACTCTCATGTGGAAAGATGCTTTGGTCCAACATTGGCTCAGAGCAACAGGCAGTAAACAATGTGGCCGTGAGGCTGAAGGCACTGTAGAGTTGGTTTCCCATAGTCACCCTTAAGGATCTGATACTCACTAGATTTGCTTCGAAGTAGATATTTTAAATTCAGTGTTTTGAGTCTGTATCAGTGGCACAGTCCATCTTGTCGACACACAAATTACAAGAAATATTATGCATCAGTTAATTTGCAACATACTACTGAACACATGAAAAAGAATTGACTACCCTATGCCTTGCATTCACTTATGAAGTTCATAGTAAATTATTCACAGATTTCTGAACATTTGAGTCTGTGTCAGCATGGTTCACTTTTTTTGAGGGGTTGGGCAAATTGTGGGTGAAATGAAGCACATCTTGCTGAGAGGTCTGTCTGTATCTCATGATGGCCTGAAGTCCTAGCTCTTAATGGAGACAGACAAATGTTCCTTCATACATTGGATTCCAGGTGCAGGTGTATTTGGGAATGACAGCCACCCCCATCATGTCAAGGATGAGACTGAAATTTTGACATCTGTAAACTCACACTTTAGTTCATGTCTGCCACACATAATTTCTCTGCCTACCCTATGGATATCTTTAGTAAACAGATAGAAAATTACTTTTTAAAAGTGACATTAATATTTCATTCTCACCAATGAGAAGCATCTAGATAAAATGGAATCATAGAACAGATAGATATAACATCTTAGAACATTCCATCAAAGTTTAGAAATAGGTGAAACTAGCCTGGCATGGTGGGGAATGCTTTTAATCCCAGCACTCAGGGGGCAGAGGTAGGAGGATCATCATGAGTTTGAGGACACCCTGAGACTACATAGTCAATTCTAGGTCAGGCGGGACTAGAGTGAAAAATTACCTAGAATAAACAAAAATAAATAAATAAATAAATAAATGACATAATAAAATGGTATAATAAATAAATAAATAGGGCTGGAGAGATGGCTTAGTGGCTGGAGGCCCTGACGCGCCCATTCTCTCTCTCTCTCTCGCTCTCTCTCTCTCTATCTGCCTCTTTCTCTGCCACTTTCAAATAAATAAGTATAAAAATAAATAAATAAATAAATAGATTAAAAGGTGAAACTTTTGGAAGGCAATTTTTTTCTGTGTTTTGAATGTATACATTCAGGTCATAGTATTAAAGTCAGTAATGTACAGGCCAGTAAAACGAAAGTAGCATTTTAACACCATTGATTCTACATGTAGAATTATATTGCTGTGTCCTATCTATTATCTATCTATTTATCTATCTATCTATCTGTCTATCTACCACCTAATTATCTATCTCTACTTCACATTTCCTTATATCCCAATTTGTGAGAAAAAAAACATAAAGTGTAAGATTGTTTCCTCCCTAGGTTTTGTTTATATTATCTTATTTTATTTATTTTATTCATATTTTTATTAAATACTTTTGTATGCAGTAAATACAGTCAGTTTGGTACCAAAATTAGGCTCATCCATGACCTACCCCCTCCCCTTGGCCCCTCCTTGTTGAGGTATATGGGTCATGCCTTGTGGAGTTAGCCCAAAGTTATGGGTAAGATAAATGTCTTTGCATATCATGATGCAATATGTGGTGCTGACACTCTTTCTGCACCCTCTTCTGCAAAAGTTCCCTGAGCCATGTTAGATTCACTTTTGGTCTGCTTCAGTGATGAGGTGTTGGAGGCCTCTGGGGCTCTGGCTCTCTTATTTTTTATTTATTTTATTTATTTGTTTGTTTTTCTTTTCATAATTTTTATTAACATTTTCCACGATTATAAAAAATATCTCATGGTAATACTCTCCCTCCCCCCCCCAACACTTTCCCCTTTGAAATTCCATTCTCCATCATATTGCCTCCCCATCTCAATCATTGTACTTACATATTTTCAATACCAACCTATTTAGTACCTTCCTCCCTTCCTTTCTCTTCCCTTTATATCTCCTTCTTAACTTACTGGCCTCTGCTACTAAGTATTTTCCTTTTCATACAGAAGCCCAATCATCTGTAGCTAGTATCCACATATGAAGGAGAACATGTGGTGCTTGGCTTTCTGGGCCTGGGTTACCTCACTGTGTATAATCCTTTCCAGATCCACCAATTTTTCTGCAAATTTCATAACTTCATTTTTCTCTACCACTGAGTAGAACTCCATTGTATAAATGTGCCACATCTTCCTTATCCATTCATCAGTGGAGGGACATCTAGGCTGGTTCCATTTCCTGGATATTATAAGTTGTGGCTCTCTGATTTGGTAGGAGTTGATTTTTCTCTGTGTTGATCTCCTTCCCCCTTTTGTTGGTATCCGGTTCATCAGGAAAACAGCACCCTTGCTTGTTTTGCCTACAAGAAGCAGATCACAATAACCAAACTTGAAGTAGGCACAAAAACCTTCAAAGTCCATGAAAACACCAACCCACATTTACCATCACAATATGGTGGGGATCTAATCAAATCTCACAGTCATTACCCTAAATATTAATGGCCTTAATTCACCCATCAAGAGACACAAGCTAACAGGATGGATCAAAAAATTAGACCCCTCAATCTGTTGCCTTCAAGAAACACACCTCACCATTAAGACAGGCACCTCCTCAGGGTGAAAGGGTGGAAAACAATATTCCAAGTAAATGGGAATAAGAAACAAGCAGGTGTAGCTATATTTATATCAGATAAAATAGACCTCAAACAAAAAATAATAATAAAAAAAGACAAAGGCCACTTGCTACTTATCAAGGGAACAACCCATCAAGAGGATATTACAATCATAAATCTGTATGCACCAAACACAGGGGCACCACAGTTCATAAAACAAAACCTACTTGACAATAAAACAGAAATAACCACCAACACCATCATAGCTTTGGACTTCAATATACCATTATCAATAATAGAAAGATTACCCAAACAAAAAATCAAAAGTTAAGTAAAAGAGCTCAACAAAATCATAGATCACTTGGACCTAATGGACATCTACAGAACTTTCCATCGCAAATACACAGACTACACATTCTTCTCAGCAGCCCATGGAACATTCTCTAAAATAGACCATATACTGGGTCACAAGGGAAGCCTCCACATATTTAGGAAGATTGACATAATTCACTGCATGCTATCAGCTCACAGTGCTATATTGCTAGACATCAACAACAAAAGACCCACCAAGAATCCCAATGGTACCTGGATTCTGAACAACACACTTTTAAACAATAAAAGGATAGTGGATGAAATAAAAAATGAAATTGCAAAATTTCTGCAATGGAATGACAATGAGAACACATCACACCAAAACTTATGGGACACAATGAAGGTGGTCCTCAGGGAAAAATTCATAGCACTTAATGCCTTCATAATAAAAGACAGAAAGATCCCAAATCAATAACCTATCCATCCACCTAAAGGAACAGGAAAAACAAGAAAAATCCAACCCAAAGAGCTCCAGAAGGACAGAAATAATTAAAATCAGAGCAGAAGTTAATGAATTGGAAACCAAGTAAACAATTAAGACAATTGACAAAACAAAGAGCTGGTTCTTTTCAAAAATAAACAAGATTGACAAACCCCTGGCCAATTTGATCAAGCAAAAGATGGAAAATCTTCAAATTAACAAAATTCAGAATCGAAAGGGAGAGATCACAACAGACATAAGTGAAATTGGAAGAATCATCAGGAAATATTTCTAAAACATCTATTCCACAAAATTGGATAACTTGGAGGAAATGGATAAATACCTGGATGCATACCATCTATCAAAGTATTACCTTATTTTAATAGGAAGAAGACTTTTGAAAAATTCAACTTTTGTTGAACAATATTTATAATATGAAATAGTGGCATGTCTCATACTGAATAATATGAAAGTCATACAAAATCATACCGCTCATTCAACTTATTAACAATATTTTGTTTTTCTAATTTCCTAGTTACATCATCCACTACATCCTGAAAATACAGGTAAAAAGAGTTACATCATCCTTCATCTCTAGTTCTTCCAGTTCTCGTATGTTATCACCAAATAAAGACACTATCCAAAAATTGATTTCTAGTCATTAATATATTAGATTTCACTTGAATATTTGGCAACTAGATTCTTTTACATTAAATCCTAATACAAGAGAGGGAAATAGTGTCTGAATTTTACTTATTTTTCAAATAATTGAAATTCTGCACACAATGGTTCTTTCCAGTGTGGTCTTGATATTGTAAATGGTTTTTCTGCATGTGTATGTGAGTATCATGCACATTAATACTTGTAGAAATGCTGATTTGCGTGTGGCATGTGCAAAGGTGAGCCTGCTGTCAATGTCATTATCCTATTCCTCAGGGTGAGTTATTTCTTGCTGA
This sequence comes from Jaculus jaculus, assembly GCF_020740685.1. Classification (NCBI taxonomy): domain Eukaryota; kingdom Metazoa; phylum Chordata; class Mammalia; order Rodentia; family Dipodidae; genus Jaculus; species Jaculus jaculus. The sequence continues at coordinate 320,496 of NW_025423386.1, forward strand.
ACCTGGATCTCACTGAATCTCCCAGGGAAATCATAGGCACGTCTGTGGTCATGCTTTCTGTGCTTCCCTACTGCTGGGGCTTCAGAACTATGCTAAAACACCTGGATTTTTATATTCTAACAAACTCAGTTAAGCTCCTCATTCTTGAATGACAAACAAACTTATCCACAGAACCATCTCCACAAGTCATAGAATTTTTTAAGTGGGGAAGAGAAGAGGTCAGATTCCTGATATCTTTCAAGTTTCTATGACTAGTAAAAATATTTGTTGAAATTTTCTTATTTCTAGAGTTAATGTTTTTGCAGTAAGACTCTGTCCTTAGTCTCATGCATGTACCAACAGATTCACTCACTTTATGGAAGGCCATTATTAAATAAGTGTGTGGAATACAAAGGTGAGGGGACATTTCTTTTCTCATAAAGTCCTTCACAATGAAGCAGGTGATTATTTTGGGTGTTGGAGGAGGCTGTTGGAGATGGAATGTTTCCTTTTTACCCTGGATTTGCTAGAACTCAACATATAAATAATTCTGCTAACAAAAATTGTGAATAATTTCAGGTTTATGTCCCTGATTGCTAAGTCTAAGAAAATAACCCATAATTATACCCTGACATTATGACACTATAGAATTTTAGCTGATAAATAATTCATGACTTTTCCAAGCAAGTGCATATAGTATGGTAGGGCATATGCCTGGTGTCGCATGAACTGAGAGTGTGAGGCAAGAGTTACTGAGATCAAAGGCATGGTCTACATAGACTGAGTTAAGACAAGAGAGTATGATATTTTATCTGCTAAATTTTAGAAAAATCCAAAGCAAAGCCATCATGTCTTCCAGATTTTGTGAAGTTGTGTTCATGAAAGGTAACATATTTTTCTTAGCAACTTCAAAAAGTGAATAAAAATCATTAACATCATCTGCAGCTGTGCATCTCTGGGTCATTTACAATTTATTCATGACACTCTAACTGGGCGCTGGCAGGGCATGAAATGTAGCATGAGCTAAGACCTCATGGTTCTTTCAAGACTGGACAGCAACTCAATTTTTCATAGAGATTTTTGTGTTTCAGTGGAAATTTTACAATTTTGTTCCAGCCACAATGCCACATGTTTTTCATCCACACAAGAAAAATCTTGCTGACCTCAAATTAAAAGTGATGAAATTTCCTTCCAACCATCATAAAATTCAACCTCATGTACATAAATCCTTAACAGATGAAGCTCTACTATGCCGATTAACTGGTGAGGCTATGGACACTGTGCCACAATTCCCTGAGAATTTAAAAACAAGTCCAGTTATATGTGTCACCCATTCCTCTAACTTTTCTCATCAATTTCTATTGGAACCATGGCACATTATTTTTATCAAAATATAAACATCAAATCTTGTGGGTGGTAATATAGTTTCAAATCCATGCAAATTACAGTCATATCCCTTGAAAATATGGTTAAGTCCAAGGGATGTATAGGATTATTTGTAGCTTATGGTGATATAAGTAAATTTTTGGCAAAATTTTGTTTAATCTTAGCTACTCACTTTTTAAGATATGCATACAATTTTTATTTATTTTATTAGCTATGGACAACCTTTTTAAATACTAAAATGGTTTATGAAATGAAAAAAATAAATTCAATAAAAGTAAAACCTATTTATAAGAGTGGTTATCCATTCCACCATAACATTTTTTAAGTGAAAAGGACAAAGTATGGCATGGAAAGTTATAGAAACTTAGCCAAAATACAACATGGAAGGGAACACATTTACAGGATAATTTTATTGATTTCCAAGATATAAACTGTAACAGTTTTTTGTAGGGCTCACTCTAGTCACAGGTGTTCTGGAATTCACTATGTATTCTTAGGTTACTTTGAACTCAAGATCTTTCTACCTTTGCCTCTGGAGTGCTGAGATTAAAGACATATGCCACCATGCCCAGTTAATTTTGGTGCTTTTATTGTATTGTTTTGTTTTTATGCTTTCTCTCTCTCTCTCTCTCTCTCTCTCTCTCTCTCTCTCTCTCTCTCTTTCTTTTGTGTGTGTGTGTGAGTGTGTGTGTGTGTGTGTGTGTGTGTGAGACAATTCTTAAAATATTTTTTGTTTGCTTTTATTTATTTATTTGAGAGTGTCAGAGAGAGAAAGAGGCAGAGAGAGAGAGAATGGGTGCGCCAGGGCCTCCAGCCACTGCAAACGAACTCCAGATGCATGCGCCCCCTTGTGCATCTGACTAACGTGGGTCCTGAGGAATCGAGCCTTGAACCAGGGTCCTTAGGCTTCATAGGTAAGGCCTAACCCCTAAGCTCCTAAGCCATATCTCCAGCCCAAATTCTTAAAAGAACCATTGTGGAACTAGATGAGCAGTGATGAAGGAAGATGGATACAGAAATACAAAGGTATTCATTGGTTTTGAAATAAAGATAAGTTATGACAACTGAATGCTAAATATTCAAACACAAAGTCAATTTCCATACACAAGAGGAATAAGTGTTCTATGCATAGAAATCATTGTATATGCAATAATTTTCCAGACTTCAGAAAGAATTTACATTACTGAAGTCCACTTTGTATTTTAGATTAAACATTAACATAAAATCTTTTACCTTGGAGCTGGTTGTGGTGTTGCAGGTCTTTAATCCCAGCACTGGACATGTGGGCGTATAGCGTGAGTTTGATGCAAGCCTGAGAGTACATAATGAATTCCTGGACTGCCTGGGCTTCAGCAAGACCCTACTTCAAAATAAACAAAAAATAATCTTTTATCTGGTTGCATTTATAAAAAATTTTCTTGTGTGTGCATATATAGTGAAATACTTTTTTTATTTTTATTTTTTTACTTTTATTTTTTTGGTTTTTCGAGGTAGGGTCTCACTCTGGCTCAGGCTGACCTGGAATTCACTATGTAGTCTCAGGGTGGCCTCGAACTCATGGTGATCCTCCTACCTCTGCCTCCTGAGTGCTGGGATTAAAGGCATGTGCCACCACGCCCAATGTGAAATACTTTTGATACCCTTTTATGAACATTCAACAAGAAAACACGATTTATGATGCTATGTACTAAAGAAAAAAAATTAAAATTATATGTACAAGAAAAAGTTGTATTCTTATCACATTCATATCAAGAAAAAACTTATTTAAAATATCAAGGGGGGGTTGGGATGGCTTAGCAGTTAAGGCATTTGTCTGCTAAGCGAAAGGATCCAGGTTTGATACCCCAGGATCCACATTAGCCAGATGCACAAGGTGGAGTATATGCCTGGAGTTCATATGCAATTACTGGAGGCCCTGGAGCGACATTATCTCTCTCTCCCCTTTTTCTCTGTCAAATAAATAAGTAAAAATAAAACATGAAATATATGCCAAGAGGATAAAGACAGGATTATTAAAACACAGGGAGAACAGTAAAACATTGCCTTTATCAAATCACACTATTGCCCTTGTAGAAGGGTCATACACCTTAGATCATGATGACCTACACTCTGCGAGATCAAGGTAGACATGAAACTTCAGGGGTTTCTTCTCAGCACACACAAAGCAACTGAGAGCCACCGCCAGCAGCAGAATCTTTCTGGTCCTGGTGCCTCCTTTCCCCCTTCCTCAGAAAATCAGGTCAACTCTCTACTCTGCAGAGAATGTTGAAAGATGCTGTAGATAAAGTCCATATCTGCTGGATGGGGAAAGAGCTAATGGGTAATCACAAGACTCTGTAATCTTTCTTTCTTTCTTCTCTTTAATTTGCACATCCTGATTGGAGCTCGTTTGTGCCTGGGCTTGGCATTGCTTTATTTTGGTAATGAAATTAGTGACAAGTGATACTACATAGGAAGTGGAAAATTGACATTACACACCCGAATGTGCACCATCCACAGGAAATATATTAAGGATAGAAACCCTTTTATACTCTGTTAAATAAAGGAGACTATAAAAGAGAGCCCCAGGGTTTTTGAGAACTTGCACAGAATCTGGGTTTGGTTTTGAGCTTCTCTTTGGCATAATATGTTTGCTGGTATGGTTGCTCAGTGCTCACAAATGTAGCCAGGGATTTATTATGGCCTTTGAATATTGATCGGCTATAACTTACAGGAGGGACGTGACGGCAGCCAGAGTTAGAATGGAGAAAAGGAAGTTTACAACCTCAGTCCATAGTGTTATTTGAGTACAGAGTTTACTGTGAGTGTTTTGGGGCTTCAGTGGTTGTGTAGTGTTCATACTGGGACATCCTGAGATCATGCAAAGATATGTCCTGGACTGGATTGTTTTAGAGTGCTTTGAAAACTGGGACTCAGGGTGAATCCTTGAGTATTGAATTGGGGAGATACTTGAATCCTGCAGTTTTCTAGCAGGTGCATGAGCTAGGAGAGAGGCATAGCTTCCTAGAATACTTTGTTGCATGACAATGGGGTCCTGGTTTTTCTTAAAAGAGAATAGCGACAGGTATGGTGATGCACACCTTATATCCCAGCAAATAAATGGAGGTAGGAGGATCACTGACATTGAAGCCATTCTGAGATTCTGTTGTTAATATTCGGTTATCCTGCACTAGAGTGAAACCCTATCTACAAAATAGAGGGAGAGAGAGAGAGAGAGGGAAGAGGGGTATAACAGAACCACCAGTCCATGTGTGTCATGTTGATTAGGATGGTCACTCCATGGGATGGGGAGATATTAACCTTATGAGAGATCTTGTAGGAGAAAGTCATTGGCCACTTTATTGGATGCTGATGCTGTGTCAGATGGGTTACTGGGAGAACAGTAGTAAAACTGAATCAAAGTTAATATGTGGTCGTGGTGGGGGGATCAAAATGAAATCTAGGCACTTCCAGGGGCAGGAAGCTCTGTATAGATGTCAGTAGTGGGTCCCAAGGAGCTATCAGGAATCCATCCAGATATTGTAACTGACCAAACCTGCTATCACCCAGGTCCACCGATATAACCTGGGAAAATGACTCTAACACTGCACCACAGCAAAATAGATTCCAGGGTCGTCCAGAGGTCCCCAGGCACCATAATCACAATGAAGATTCCACACCTCTGAGGTCTAATTGGAGAGTATCACATGGTAAGTTGAAAACCACCTTCATAAAGATCCCCAGGTAGAGGGGCAGTTCTATCTCCAGGAGCTTCTCCCAGTGTGATTCCATTCCCAAATACAGGTGGAGAAAAATTTATACAACTGAATGTTTTTATGATACCAATTGAATTCTGACTCAGAAGCGATACAGAGAGTTATATGTTTTCATCAGTTTTCACAGTCTAGTCTTATGCTTTAATGTCTAACTAGCATTGCATTGTCTATGTGTAAATAGTTATTTCCAATTTCTTCATTCTTCTATAAATAGGTTGTTTCCAGCTACTAATATTGGGGTGGATATGGCTAAGGACAGAAGAGTTACTCTCTGTCAAGATCTAAATCCCCATAACACACTTTCCTCCCATGGGGAAAAAAAAAAAAAAAAACTCAATTTACACTTGACAACATCTATCTGTTTAAATCATGTGTGAAGAACTCATCAGTCATGCTGAAAATTGACATTTTCTCATTCAATTCTGATAGGCAAACACTGTAGATCATTGTTTGGGTATCATTTATATTTCTAGCAGGATTATTCCAAAGAAAGTTTATGGTGATCAGTAAACTCAGTTTCTTGCACATGGGTGAACAAATACAATCACTATGTGATTTTACAAGGACAGCAACAGAAGCCATGGTGAATTGTATTGTAAAATACGTAATGAGGCACCAGGTCTGTACCAAAATACAATGCTTGTGATGTACCTGGAGTTTTATAACATTTCATTCCAAAATCAAGACTGTTCATACAAATGGTAAATTCTTTTCCCATATCATACCCCAATTATCCTTTTATACAATAAAATTCTATATTTAATTTTAGGAAAGTATTATAACAATTAAATTCTCATCTCTTATAGTTAGTTGTCTTCACATTTTTACTTGCCTAAGACAAGACTGTATACCTTCTATAGGCAATGGAAAAAAATTTATACCTACATTATGAATCCATATGAAAAAAGGAACTTTCATATATATGTAACAAATTACAAAGCTATTGGTAGACAGTATTGTGGGTACAACTGACCATATGTATAAGACCAGCATTGGTGAGAATTCATTGTAATTTGTTCCACTACATAATTTGGACTTCATTTTATTTATTTATTGCTTCATTTATTTATTTGAGTAAGAGGAAGAAACATATAGAGAAGGAATTGGCATTTCCCTGCAAAAAAATTGAGGTGCATGTACAACCTTGTCCATTTGGCTTACATGGGTTTTGGGGAGTCAAACCTGAGTCCTCGGCTTCAAAATCCAACACCTTAACCACTATACAACCCTGTATTCGGAAGAAAAGTAGTTTAAATTGCACTAGTTTTTGTTTGTTTCTTCAAGGTATAATCTCACTTTAGGGAAGAGTGATCTGGAACTCACTCCGTAGCTCCAGAGTGCCCTCTAACTCACAGAGATCTTCCTCAGCCTCCCAAGTGCAAGAATTACAGGTGTACACCACCACACTGGGCTGAAATTGTACACGGAAACTAGAAGAAAAATCCATAAAATATTTAGTTTGTTGGGTACATGAGTCAGTCTTAAACAGAAATTACAAGACATTGGCTACTAAGTTTTCTAAGGCTATTTGTGAATGAAGCCAATGCTTATCCTTGTTGGTGGGGCCTCCAAAACGTACTTTAAGATGAGACCAATTACAACACTTGTAAGACATGGATGAAGTCTATATTTCAGAAAATTTAAAGTATCCACTTCCAAGAAAGTTTCTAAAATGACTATTTTCTAATGATCTCAAGTCTCATACTTGCTGATTAGAATTCATGAAGGTGGTTTCTCAATAAGTTCAATACTACACTTGCAGTACAAGCAAAAAAAAAAAAAAAAAAAAAAGCTTGAACATTCTTTCACTTACTGTTGGTAGTGTGCTAATGCTATTTTTCAATGCAGGTCATCTTTAGGTGTGCTGGTCAAAGTATTCTGGTGAAATTTCTCAATAATAAAACTTCTACACTTGCTGATCAGAGCATGCTAAAAGTATTTGGAAAAACACAATGCATGCCCTGTCTGGTGAAACTCTACTAATGCTGCTACTCAATGAGGACAATTCATCCAGTGGATATACACAGATTCCTAAATCTATTTCACAATGAGGTCAGTTCTTACACTTGTTTGTCAGAGTATATCAAAGCTATATCTCAATAAATAAAATTTCTACACTTACTGGCCAGAGTGTACAAAGGTCATTTTTCAATGATGGCCATTCCTACCTTTGCTTGGCACCATGTATTCAGATTGTTTCTTAATAAGGAATTCCAAAACTTGTTGAAGAATGCCTTTGGAATTTTATAGGGATTGAATTAAATGTGTAGATTGCTTTTGGTAAGATTGCCATTTTCACAATATTGGTTCTTCCAACCCAGGAACAAGGGATGTTTCTCCACTTTCTAGTGTCTTCTGCGATTTCTTGAGAGTTTTAAAGTTCTCATTGAAGAGATTCTTTACTTCCTTGGTTAGGTTTATTCCAAGGTACTTTTTTTTTGATGCAGTTGTGAATGGGAGTGATTCTCTGATTTCATCCTGTGTGTTTGTTGTTAGCGTATATGAAGGCTACTGATTTCTGTGTATTTACTTTGTATCCTGCTACATGGTTGTAGGTTTTTTATCACCTAAATAGACCTATAAGATGTATGGGGATCCGAACAGTTATCAAAAGTCTCCCAACTAAAAAATGCCCAGGCCCAGATGGATTCACTGCTGAATTTTACCAGACCTTCAAGGAAGAGCTAACACCATTGCTTCTTAAGCTTTTCCAGGAAATAGAAAAAGAAGGAATTCTACCAAACTCCTTCTATGAAGCTAGTATCACCCTGATACCAAAACCAGACAAAGACAGAAAAAAAAAGAAAATTACAGACAAATATCCCTCATAAACATAGATGGAAAAATTCTCAACAAAATATTGGGAAACAGAATACAAGAATACATCAGAAAGATCATTCACTCTGACCTAGTAGGCTTTATCCCAGAGATGCAGGGATGGTTCAATATACACAAATCTATAAATGTAATACATTACATAAACGGGTTGAAGGACAAAAATCACATGATCATCTCATTAGATGCAGAGAAAGAGTTTGACAAAATCCAACATCCCTTCATGATAAAAGTCCTACAGAGACTGGGAATAGAAGGAACACATCTCAATATAATGAAGGCTATTTATGACAAGCCTACAGCCAACATATTACTTAATGAGGAAAAACTGGAAGCTTTTCAACTAAAATCAGGAAGAAGACAAGGGTGTCCACTGTCCTGACTTTTATTTAATATCGTTATGGAAGTCTTAGCCATAGCAATAAGACAAGAGACACACATATAAGGGATACAAATTGGAAAGGAAGAGATCAAGTTATCATTATTTGCAGATGACATCATTCTATACATAAAGGACCCTAAAAACTCTACTAGCAAACTGTTAGAGCTGATAAAAACGTACAGCCATGTAGCAGGATACAAAATAAATACACAGAAATCAGTAGCCTTCATATATGCTAACAACAAACACAGAGAGCATGAAATCAGAGAATCACTCCCATTCACAATTGCACCCCCCCAAAAATAAAGCACCTTGGAATGAACCTAGCCAAGGAAATAAAGTATCCCTACAATGAGAACTTTAAAACAGTGAAGCAATAAATTGCAGAAGACACTAGGAAGTGGAAAAAATCCTTTGTTCCTGGATTGGAAGCATCAATATTGTGAAAATGACTATCTTACCAAAAGCAATCTACACATTTAATGCAATCCCCATCAAAATCCCAATGGCATTCTTCATGGAAATAGAAAAAACAATCCAAAATTTCATTTGGAATCACAAAAAACCTTGAATATCTAAAATCATACAGTGCAACAAAAATAAGGCTGGTGGTATCACCATACCTTATTTTAACCTATACTACAGAGCCATAGTAACAAAAACAGCATGGTACTGGCACAAAAGCAGACATTTAGATCAATGGAACAGAATAGAGGACCCGTATGTAAGCCCAGGTAGCTATAGCCACCTGATATTTGATAAAAATGACAAAAATACAAATTAGAGAAAAGACAGCCTCTTTAGCAAATGGTGTTGGGAAAACTGGATATGTTTCTGTAGAAAGATGAAAATACATCCTTCTATCTCTCCATGAACAAGAATTACGTCCAAATGGATTAAAGACCTTAACATCAGACTGGAAACTCTAAGACTGCTAGAGGAAAAAGTAGGGGAAACCCTTCAACATACTGGTCTTGGCAAAGACTTCCTGAATACAACCCCAATTGCTCAGGCACTAAAACCACAGATTAACCACTGGGACCTCATGAAATTACAAAGATTTTGCACTGCAAAGGACACACTGAAAAAAGCAAAGAGGCAACCTACAGAATGGGAAAAAATCTTCGCCAGCTATATATCTGATAGAGGATTAATATCTAGGATATTCAAAGAACTCAAAAAGCTAAATAATAAGAAATCAAACAAGCCAATCAAAAATGGACTATGGCGCTAAATAGAGCATTCTCAAAGGAAGAAATACGAATGGCATATAAGCATCTAAAAAAATGTTCTACGTCACTAGTCATCAGGGAAATGCAGATTAAAACTACATTGAGATTCCATCTCACTCCTGTCAGATTGGCCACCATCATGAAAACAAATGATCAGAAATGTTGGCGGGGATGTGGAAAAAAAGGAACCCTTCTGCACTGCTGGTGGGAATGCAATCTGGTCCAGCCATTGTGGAAAACAGTGTGGAGGTTCCTAAAGCAGCTAGAGATTGATCTACCATATGACCCAGCTATAGCACTCCTAGGCATACATCCAAAGGACTCATCTCATTTCCTTACAAGTACGTGCTCAACCATGTTTATTGCTGCTCAATTCGTAATAGCTGTGAAATGGAACCAGCCTAGATGTCCCTCAACAGATGAGTGGATAATGAAGATGTGGCACATTTATACAATGGAGTTCTACTCAGTGGTAAAGAAAAATGAAGTTATGAAATTTGCAGAAAAATGGAAGGACCTGGAAAGTATTATACTAAGTGAGGTAACCCAGGCCCAGAAAGCCAAGAGCGCCACCTGTTCTCCCTCATATGTGGATCCTAGCTACAGATGATTGGGCTTCTGTGTGAGAAGGAAAAAACTCAGTAGCAGAGGCCAGTATGTGTAAAAAGGAGACATAAAGGGAAGAGAAAGGAAGGGAGGAGGATACTTGATACGTTGGTATTGAATATATGTAAGTAGAATGTTTGAGATGGTGTGGGGATATAATGGAGAATGGAATTTTAAAGGGGAAAGCCGGGGGAGGGGGGAAGGGTATTACCATATAATATTTTTTTTATAATCATGGAAAATGTTAATAAAAATTGAGAAAAAAATTAAAAAACAATTAAATTTTTTTCTTTCTTGTTTTTATTTTGAGATAATCTCTGCACACTTTTTATGTGAGAGAGTGAGAGAAAGCATGAGACATAATTGGCATACCAAGGATTCAGGCATTTTATTCCAGATAAATATGCCACCTTGGTGGCAGGTGAGATCTTGTGCTCATGCATCACCTCGTGTGGCCAGTTAGTTGGAATCTGAAGAGTCAAATGTACCCTCATGCTTTGCAGTGAAGTATTTAAAGTGCTAAGCTATCTCTTCAGCCTGATAATTAATTATTTAGATTCTACCAGCATGTGTATAAATGGCCCTAATTGAGCAAATATCCAGTGTATATTAAGAGCAAGTACATAATTTTCATTGAAAAATAGCCTTAATAGACTTTGAGCAGAAATCAAAAGAATGTCCATCATTTAGGTGTAAACTTAGTTATCCATGACTAACAAGAACAAGTACACACAGGAGAAATCCATTTCATCGAGTGGTGAGAAAGTTTTGATATTGTCATCATTCAGAAATGGTGTTATTTGACTGTAAAGGCAATTGTAGCAATTGCCAAAGTAGTTAATCTCTGTATTCAATGACCAGCAGTTGTATGAATCATTTGCACTCAGGAATATCCATAGTAGACTAAAAATAAAAATAAAAAGTGTATGAATGACCCTCATAGAGTCACAGACTTATTAAACAATGACCATCAAAAATAAGAATTTAGGACTGCTTATAGGTAAGATGGCAGCTGAGGAACCACACCAAATCAGCCTAAGGATGGATTTAAGTAAAACCCCACCAAAATACACCCTTCCTCTGAACAGAGAAGGAGTATAAGTTATTCTCAGACACAGCGGAGAAGCCAGGGACACCATGACCCACAATAAAGGAGGAAAATGGCCAGAGACACCCTGAGGCAATCCTGGTACATTCCTGGTGTGTCAAGCAGCAGTAGCAACTGCAGAGACCAAGCAACAGATTTTTCAACTCCATCAGCTCTCTTGCAAAGTTAAGGAATCTGAAGGAAAGAGAGCTGAGATCAACTAAAGTGCTACGGAAAATTCAAGAAACTCCAGAACTCTGAACTCTCCCATCCCACATCATCAGATAAGTAGAACACAAACATGAAATCAATTCAGGATGCAAAAGTTGCCACAATATGGTAGAAGAAACTCAAAGAATCAAGACAATACAATTCCATGAAAAACAATCAATCCATCAGAAATGATCACCAATGAGACTGTTTTAGATGAAATGCCTGAAAAAGATTTCAAGAAGATGATGGCATGTATGCTCAAAGAAATCAGAGAAGAAATGAAGGTAAGCAAAGTAGAAAACAAAAGAATTAAAGAAAACAAACTTCTGAAAGAGAACACAGGAAATCAGCTTAATTACATAAAGAGGTTATTATGAGACATGAATAAGGTAGTAGAAATACTGAATAAAAACCAGGCTGAAATCCTGACCCTGAAGAATACAGTCAATCAGATAAACATCTCAGTGGAAAGTCTCTCTGTTAGAATGGATGAAGGAGAGAACAGAATATCTAAAATAGAAGACCATGTGGCAGATCTAATACAGTCCAACAAAGAGAAATACAAACTAATAGCAAAGAATAAATGGAAATTTCAAGATATCTGGGACACTATGAAAAGATCGAACATAAGAATTCATTGTAGAACAGAAGGAGATGAATTCCAATCCAGAGGCTTAGTAGGTGTTTTCAACAAAATCATAGACTGAAATTTTCCTCAAATTGGGAAAGAAATGCCAACACAGATATGAGAAGATTTTAGAACACCAAATAGGCAAAATCTGGAAAAAACCTCTCCATTCCATGTTATAATTAAACTACTAAACACAGAAACCAATAAAAATATATTGACAACACTTAGAGAGAAGAAGCAAGTCGCCTACAAACACAAGCCCATCAGAATTAATCAGATTAATCAACACAACTTTAAAAGCCAGAAGGGCTTGAAATGATATCTTCCAAGTTCTGAAAGATAATGACTGTCAACCAAATTAACTTTCTCCTGCAAAGATATTTTTCCCAATTGATGGGGATTTAAGGCCATTCCACAACAAAAACAGACTAAAGGATCTTATGACAACTAAACCAGCTCTATGGAAAATACTTGAAGGAATTCTTAATGCCAAAGAGAAAGCAAAACACACACAGGATGAAATAGGAAAAAAATAAACCACACTGAAATAACAGTTAAAACAAATGAGTAAAGGGAAAACAGGAAACACTACAAACAAAAAGAAGAATGGTAGAAATAAATGCATAATTTCCAATAATAACTATTAATATCAATGGCCTCAATGCACCATCCAAAAGACACAGGCTTGCAGACTGTATTGAAAGCAGGATCTGGCCTTTTGTTGCCTCCAGGAAATTCATCTCTCAATAAAAGATATATGCTGCCTTATGATGAAAGGGTAGATAATGATATTTCAAGCACACGGGCCTAGGAAACAAGCAGGAGGTGGTATCCTAATATTTGACAGCATAGACTTCAAACTAACATTACTGAGTAAAAGATAAAGAAGGTCATTTTATACTTATTAAAGGAACACTCCAGCAGAAGGGCATTACAATTCAAAACATGGAGAAATCAAGTTGTTGCTGACCAGAAAACATTCTCCATTGTAGCAAAGCCAAGTGAAAGCTGGAAAAAGCTGCACTGTATGCAGTCCAATGGGAGATAGAAGTCATGAGAAGTGAAAACTGTGGATATTGGAAACCTCACGTTTGGCCATACAGACCAAATGACTGAATTAGTGCAATAGTGGCATGTCTGCTCTGAGAAACCAACTGCTCTCTAATTGGACTGAAGGCCCACTCTATGGGAGAGAGTACATGCCTCTGTTACTGAAAACCTAATCAAAAGCCTATGACAGGGGAGAGCATGGGCCTTAGGGGTATAAAGCTTGCTCTTATCTGGGTAAATGCATATATTACTCTCACCAAATTGCCCTGAAAGCACTGCATTTATTGTTCATACTGATATATCAATGCTACTCTTACTTCTGGTTAGAGAAGTTTCTCTTTTCAGATGGTGTTGACCACTGGGATGACCCCAAAGGCAACATAGTGCTGAGATGAAGTGGCAGAACAATGGAATGTAGAGCACTAAAACATCACCATCTGAAAAGAGAAGCCTGTCTGGTTTGCTGTAATCTGAACTTCGTGTCAGAATTACATCATTAAGAAAAGCTTTGATATAGATAGAAAGATGGTTCAGCAGTTAAGGTGCTTTTCTGTGAATCCTAATACAAAGGTTCAAATCCACAGTACCCATGTAAGCCACATGGACAGGATTGTACATTCATCTGGATTTTGATTGCAGTGACTAGAAGCCATGGAACAGCCATTCTGTCTCTCTCTTTCTCTGTATTTCTTTATCTATATCTAGTCTATATCTATCTATCTACATATTTAAAACTGTGTGTGTGTGTCATTCTCCCTACTTTTTCCTCCTCTAATAAATGAATAAAATATATTATCAAAAAAATAAAATCTTAATTACTGGAGAGATGACTCTCAGGGAATAAGACACTTTGTTACAAAGCCTAAAGGCTCACTTTGGACTCCCTTGTGCCCCACTAAAGCCAGAAAGATGCAGAGTGCTAAGCATATTTGGAGTTTGTATATTGCAGCAGGAGGGTTTTGTTCTGCCCACTCTGTTTTTGTCTCTCTGTCTGCACATAAATATATAAATAATAAGGTTTTTAATATGTTTTGCCAGTCACCCCGAAATTGACATAGTACAGCATTAAAACAAATTATGTAGGAATCATCATCATTGAGAAATATACTTAGTACATAGACTCTATTGAGCAAGTGTACAAATTTTCCACCTTAAAAAGCTTACTTGGTCTAGAGAGATGACTTAGTGGCTAAGCACTTGCTTGTGAAGCCCAAGGACCCAGTGTGAGGCTCAACTTTCCAGGACCCATGTAAGCCAGATGCACATGTGACACATGCATCTGGAGTGTTTGCATTGGCTGGAGGCCCTGGCATGCCCATTAATAACACACACACACACACACACACACACACACACACACACACACACACACACATGGTCTTAATTATTTCCTTTAAGTTTCTAGATGGAAATTGTCACTCATCATAAATCTACTTCATTAACTAATAACAAAACCTACATGACGAGATTCAAAGTTGAATATTTAATCCTCTCTGCACCTGCCCTTGTGGCACAGTATTAATTCCTAGAAGTAGATACAGTTCATCATTTTATATATGCTGTCTGCATCTATTCACTGCTATTTTCTTCTAAGTTCTAAGTTGGCACATCAGCTGAAATCCCTGCCACCCAGTATGCAAAATCAATTCTGATGCCTCTCTTCTTTCCTAAGACAGGATAAGTTCAATACTCCCTGTCTTACAATAGTAAACTCTTTTGTTCATTAGCATTTATGAAAATTCACAAGTGTGCTTTCTTTAAATCCCTTAACAAGTTTATTTTTACTTAATCTTTCTTCCTCTATCTTTAGCTGGAAACATGCCTTAATGAGAAATGATCTGCCCTTCCAGATGTGTGGTCCTCAAGTCTGAGTTAACCCTGTGAGGTCACTAAGCTACAATCTCTCCTTATCTGAGACAATATTGTATGCCAGAAATTCAAAGGTTTTTCTCTTATTTTCTACATTTGTCCCCGTATTGTCCTACACATGGACAGTTATCCTGGCATAGTCAGGATTGTGAGAATGACTTGGAGAATGTTTGCATAAAGCTATTCCAGACAAAATTGACTGGATTTGTTAATTTGCAAGTTAACACAAGCAACAACACACCAGACCAAATTACACATGGGGCCAAGTTTACACTGAACACTCACCCTGACTCACTCTATACACATAGTGACTTGTCAACAGAGTTCCTGCCTAGTGAAATATCTATAATTATAGTAATGTATTTGGTCCTGTTCTTACTTTGATGTTTGTCAAATACAAATATCAGCTCATTTGTAATGGACATAGATAATTGAACTTTCTGCTGTTAATAATGAACTTATGCTTGGCTGGCATAGGAAGAACAGCCTTAAAATTGCAGAGCAACATTAGAAAGAATCAATGAATGGAGTAAAATATCCACTTGGGCACATGCCTTGTGCTTCACCATCTGGTACTACACAGTGGGAGCCAGGGGAAGGATGGCTATTTTTTTTTTTTCGATTGAACCTGGATTGTGCTCACTCATGTGAACAAAGTCAAGTTTCCAACTTATCTCATGCCTCACTTAACATCATCTCATTAGTGGAATGCAGCCATGCCAAACAGCTCAGCAGTGTCTGACTCACAGGTCAGAGAAAACTTGTGTAAACCTTGGACAGGAAGAATGAGCTCATTCCATATCACACAAACAGAATTTTTGGGACTCTATATTATGATTTTGGATATGACAGAAAAATGGACCAAAGAATCAGGTGTTAGGTAAAGAAATACTTATACTCTGGAACATATCCACTTCAAAGTTGCTCTGAATAACAACAAAAAAAGAGGGGGGGGGGAGAGAATTTCCTGTTTCATCTTCTACAAAGGATGAAAATGGAAATCTCTGTGGTGAGATTCTGGGTCTGATTTATGTCACTAACATAAAGATTTCCTTTTACATCAATTGTCTGAAGCCAGCAGTGTGATATGGCTCAAACTCAGGAGGATGTGGGGAAAAACAATTACTCTCTCCCTGGCCTAACAGTATTCATTTTGAGTTCAAACTAGCTCCACAAGCTTTTATAAAACACCATAAATGTGGTGTAGAACAGAGTGAAACTTGGCTCTGTGTTGGTCCTTTGGGTCAGGGGTCAGAGGTTGGTATTGGATGAGAACATAGTGGCTGGTGTTGCAGTCTGTCATTCTAGAGGAGCATGTATTTCTGTGGTTGTAGTGGTGTGTTATAAGGAGGTTCTTGTCCTGGGCCACAGTAATGGTTGTCTTTTTCAGCTGGAGTGACACCAGGTTGGGATCAGTGTCCTTACTCCATAGGATCTTCAATATGACCCTATATCCCATTCCACTCAGTATGTTGCCCAACACAAACACTGGTAGTAGCAGTATCTCCTCCAGCTTCAGGTATCGCCAGGATCTTTGAAATTGAGTGTAGGACATCCCCAGCATCCCTAAAAATCCCAGAGCTAGAAGAGCACATAATTCATTATGGGTCTATTTACCTTGGAATTAATAATTTCCTTCTCCAGCATCCAATATTATTCCTCGCAGAACCACAGATCCCCCATAACCCCTAAAGCCCCTCCATATCTGTAACCACTCCATACATTCAGTACATTTCCTCCAAACACAGCTCCAGCATAGAGCTTGATACATCCATTAGGCGCCAGTGTGCCTGCATGTCCCATACTTGGTCTTTTTGCCATCCCTCCACGACACTTGTAACCACCATCATCTGACTCAATCCTATAGTCCCAGTACGATAGACACTGTGAAGAGGACAACAGGACACGGAGCCTCTGCTTCTACGTCCATGTACTGACATAGACATTGGTGTCCCTGCAGGCAGCCTTTGCAGTCACCTGCTCCCTTTAGTGCAGATCATTATGGTGGCAGGGTTTGACGTCTTTTGTGGTGCATGTCCATGTTGTTGATCTGTGGAAAGGATATCAGATCACTCTTTGAGCAAAGGCATGAATGTTCAAACTGAGTTTTGGAACTCTCAGTTATAGAAGTTATGTAGTAATTGGAGGAAGCAGGGCTGGAGAGATGGCTTAGCACTGAGGGCCCCTGCCGTGAAGCCTATGTACCCATTTCAGTTCTCCAACACCCATGCAAGTGAGATGCAGTGTGGCACATGCTTCTGGAGTTCGTTTGCAGTGGTTGGAGGCCCTGGTGTACCCTGTCTTTCTTTCTATATGCTAATTGTTCTCTGTTTCTCTCAGAAAAAAATCAATATAAAATATTTACAAGTATTCAGTAATTGAAGCGAGCAGCTTGTAATACATTCTCCATTATGTAACTCAGGACAAAAGAGTGAGGAATTGTTGCTGTCATTGACATTTTATGTGGACTTACAATGCCGATCAAGGTAGGGGTTCAGCTCATTTTGTTCTTGATTTATTACTAATTCAAATAGGGAAATAAATGCAACTGAAACATACCTAACAGTATCTCTCAGCCAGAGAAAATCAAACACTCACCATGACCAATGGGATCCTTCCACATCTCAGAGATGGGATTCAACTGTGTCTTTCTCCCAGATTCTCTGCAGAAAGAGAGCAACCCTGAACTACTGCAGAGGAGGCAAGATGAGAAGCAGGAAGATGAAGATTCTGCTGCTGGCTGCAGCTCTGCATCATGGTTGATGCTGAGAACATGCCCTTGAAGATACCATGTGTCACATGAATTTTCAGAGTGGATGTCGTCATGTTTCTTTGTGTGTCTCTCTTCTATAGAGCCACAAAGATGATTATGCATGTGCATACCTTCACATCTTTGGGTTTTTATTTTGTTTTGTTTTCAAGGAGGAACTCATTTTAGCCCAGGAATTATCTATATGGTCCCAGAGTCGCCTCAATCTCACATCTGATCACATCTGAAATTGGCTGTTCTCAAGTTTTATATCTATGTCTAACAATGTTAAGGATCTCCTAAAATGTGTTAGGGACACAGTAATGAAATATCTAATAGATTTTGATACAAAACAAAACTGAATACATTACTGAGTTTCTGTTGTACATGACAAAATTTTGATATCAGTCCAGCTGTGTATCTATATTATAAGCTGTGGGTCCAAACTCAGTTTTATCCCTATAAACAAAATGTATATACGTTTGAATTTATGTTTCTCACAAGCAACTCATTCTCTATATAGCACTCCTAGGCATATATCCAAAGGACTCATCTCATTTCCTTAGAAGTACATGCTCAACCATGTTTACTGCTGCTCAATTTATAATAGCTGGGAAATGGAACCAGCCTAGATGTCCCTCAACAGATGAGTGGATAATGAAGATGTGGCACATTTATACAATGGAGTTCTACTCAGCAGTAAAGAAAAATGAAGTTCTGAAATCTGCAGAAAAATGGATGTTTCTGGAAAGGATTATACTAAGTGAGGTAACCCAGGCCCAGAAAGCCAAGAGCGCCACCTGTTCTCCCTCATATGTGGATCCTAGCTACAGATGATTGGGCTTCTGCGTGAGAAGGAAAATACTTAGTAGCAGAGGCCAGTAAGTTAAAAAGGAGATATAAAGAGAAGAGAAAGGTAGGGAGGAGGCTACTTAATAAGTTGATATTGTAAGTAGAATGATTGAGATGGTGTGGGGATATAATGGAGAATGGAATTTTAAAGGGGAAAGTCGGGGGAGAGGGTATTACCATATAATACTATTTATAATCATGGAAAATGTCAATAAAAATTAAGAAAAAAATTTATAAAACAGTTAATTTTTTTTTCTTTCTTGCTTTTATTTTGAGGTAATCTCTGCAGACTTTTTATGTGAGAGAGAGAAAGCATGAGACATAATTGGCATACCAAGGATTCAGGCATTTTATTCCAGATAAATATGCCACCTTGGTGGCAGGTGAGATCTTGTGCTCATGCATCACCTCGTGTGGCCGGTTAGTTGGAATCTGAAGAGTCAAACGTATCCTTATGCTTTGCAGTGAAATATTTAAAGTGCTAAGCTATCTCTTCAGCCTGATAATTAATTATTTAGATTCTACCAGCATGTGTGTAAATGACCCTAATTGAGCAAATATCCAGTGTATATTAAGAGCAAGTACATAATTTTCGTTGAAAAATAGCTGTAATAGACTGAGCAGAAAGCAAAAGAATGTCCATCATTTAGATGTAAACTTAGTTATCCATGACTAACAAGAACAAGTACACAGCAGGAGAAATCCATTTCATCGAGTGGTGAGAAAGTTTTGATATTGTCATCATTCAGAAATGGTGTTATTTGACTGTAAAGGCAGTTGTAGCAATTGCCAAAGTAGTTAATCTCTGTATTCAATGACCAGCAGGTGTATGAATCACTTGCACTCAGGAATATCCATAGTAGACTAAAAATAAAAATAAAAAGTGTATGAATGACCCTCATAGAGTCACAGACTTATTAAACAATGACCATCAAAAATAAGAATTTAGGACTGCTTATAGGTAAGATGGCAGCTGAGGAACCACACCAAATCAGCCTAAGAATGGATTTAAGCAAAACCCCACCAAAATACACCCTTCCTCTGAACAGAGAAGGAGTATAAGTTATTCTCAGACACAGCGGAGAAGCCAGAGACACCATGACCCACAATAAAGGAGGAAAATGGCCAGAGACACCCTGAGGCAATCGTGGTACATTCTTGGTGTGTCATGCAGCAGTAGCAACTGCAGAGACCAAGCAACAGATTTTTCAACTCCATCAGCTTTCTTGCAAAGTTAAGGAATCTGAAGGAAAGAGATCTGAGATCAACTAAAGTGCTACTGAAAGTTCAAGAAACTCCAGAACTCTGAACTCTCCCATCCCACATCATCAGATAAGTAGAACACAAACATGAAATCAATTCAGGATGCAAAAGTTGCCACAATATGGTAGAAGAAACTCAAAGAATCAAGACAATACAATTCCACGAAAAACAATCAATCCATCAGAAATGATCACCAATGAGACTGTTTTAGATGAAATGCCTGAAAAAGATTTCAAGAAGATGATGGTATGTATGCTCAAAGAAATCAGAGAAGAAATGAAGAGAAGCAAAGTAGAAAACAAAAGAATTAAAGAAAACAAACTTCTGAAAGAGAACACAGGAAATCAGCTTAATTAAATAAAGAGGTTATTATGAGACATTAATAAGGTAGTAGAAATACTGAAGAAAAACCAGGCCGAAATCCTGACTCTGAAGAATACAGTCAATCAGATAAACATCTCAGTGGAAAGTCTCTCTGTTAGAATGGATGAAGGCGAGAACAGAATATCTAAAATAGAATACCAGGTGGCAGATCTAATACAGTCCAACAAAGAGAAATATAAACTAATAGCAAAGAATAAATGGGAATTTCAAGATATCTGGGACACTATGAAAAGATCAAACATAAGAATTCATTGTAGAACAGAAGGAGAAGAATTCCAATCCAGAGGCTTAGTAGGTGTTTTCAACAAAAGCATAGACTGAAATTTTCCTCAATTTGGGAAAGAGATGCCAACACAGATACGAGAAGTTTTTAGAACACCAAACAGACAAAATCTGGAAAAAAATCTCTCCATGCCATGTTATAATTAAGCTACTAAACACAGAAACCAAAGAAAATATATTGAAAACACTTAGAGAGAAGCAAGTCACCTACAAAGAGAAGCCCATCAGAATAACTGCTCAAGTTTGGCCATACAGACCAAATGACTGAATGAGTGCAATAGAGGCTTGTCTGTTCTGGGGGAAACCAACTGCTCTCTAATTGGACTGAATGCCCACTCCTTGGGAGGGAATACATGCCTGGTGATGAAAACCTGATCAAAAGCCTATGGCATGGAGGTCATGAGTCTTAGGGGTATAAAGCCTGCTCTTCTCTGGATAAATGAATATATTACTCTAACCAAATTGCCCTGAAAGCACTACATATCAATGCTACTCTTACTTATGGTTAGAGAAGCTTCTCTTTTCAGATGGTGATGACCACCGGGATGACCCCAAAGGCAACATAGTGCTGAGAAGAAGCGGCAGAACAATGGAATGTAGAGCACTAAAACATCGCCATCTGAAGAGAGAAGCCTGTCTGGCTTGCTGTAATCTGAACTTCAAGTGTCAGAATTACATCATTAAGAAAAGCCTGGATATGGATGGAAAGATGGTTCAGCAGTTAAGGTGCTTTTCTGTGAATCCTAACACAAAGGTTCAAATCCACAGTACCCATGTAAGCCACATGCACAGGATTGTACATGCATCTGGATTTTGATTGCAGTGACTAGAGGCCATGGAACAGCTATTCTCTCTTTCTCTGGAAATCTTTATCTATATCTAGTCTATATCTAACTATCTACATATATAAATCTGTGTGTGGGAGGGTCATTCTCCCTACCTCTTTCCTTCTCTAATAAATAAATAAAATATTTTTTCAAAGAAATCAAATCTTAATGACTCTCAGGGAATAAGACACTTTGTTGAAAAGCCTAAAGGCTCACTTTAGACTCCCTTGTACCCCATTAAAGCCAGAAAGATGCAGAGTGCTAAGCATATTTGGAGTTTGTATATTGCAGCAGGAGGGTTTTGTTCTGCCCACTTTCTGTCTTTGTCTCTCTGTCTGCACATAAATATACAAATAATAAGGCTTTTAATATGTTTTGCCAGGCACCCTGAAATTGACATAGTACAGCATTAAAAAAAATTTTATGTAGGAATCATCATCATTGAGAAATATACTTAGTAGATAGACTCTATTGAGCAAGTGTACAAATTTTTCACCTTAAAAAGTTTACTTTGGTCTAGAGAGATGACTTAGTGGCTAAGCGCTTGCTTGTGAAGCCTAAAGACCCAGTTTGAGGCTCAACTTTCCAGGACCCATGTAAGCCAGTTGTACATGTGACACATGCATCTGGAGTGTTTGCATTGGCTGGAGGCCCTGGCATGCCCATTAATAAAACACACACACACACACACACACACACACACACACACACACACACACACAGTCTTAATTATTTGCTTTATGTTTCTAGATGGAAATTGTCACTCATCATGAATCTACTTCATTAACTAATAACAAAACCTACATGATGAGATTCAAAGTTGAATATTTAACCCTCTCTGCACCTGCCCTTATGGCACAGTATTAATTCCTAGACGTAGATACAGTTCATCATTTTATATATGCTGTCTGCATATATTCACTGCTATTTTCTTCTAAGTTTTTCTCTTATTTTCTACACTTGTCCCAGTACTGTCCTACACATGGACAGTTATCCTTGGTATAGTCAGGATTGTGAGAATGACTTGGAGAATGTTTGCATAAAGCTATTCCAGACAAAATTGACTGGAGTTGTTAATTTGCAAGTTAACACAAGCAACAACACACAAGACCAAATTACACATGGGGCAAAGATTACACTGAACACTCACCCTGACTCACTCTATACACATGGTGACTTGTCAACAGAGTTCCTGCCTAGTGAAATATCTATAATTATAGTAATGTAGGTGGTCCTGTTCTTACTTTGATGTTTGTCAGATACAAATATCATCTCATTTGTAATGGACATAGATAATTGAACTTTCTGCTGTTAATAATGAAATTTAGTTACATCCTATTAATTGAAGAATTCAAAAATGATTCCTCGTTTTGCCCACTTGCCTAATTTCCCTGTTTTCTCCCTCATGGTATCCTAACCCTTACCTTTCCCAGTGTTGTGAATGGAGACATTGCTGTATGCCTTCTTTCAGCCACACCAAGCCATCGTCCTCTGTTGCTCCCAGGACTCAAGAGGAGTTTGTTTCTCTGGTGTCAGCTTCCAGTCTGGCTCAGCATAGGGTCACTTTGCCATAATGCAAATGGAGATAAAAGCAATTCTGACTGTCCAGGAGCTAATCTGACTGTTCTGTTGTGTGGATGACCACATAAAAAGGCAATTTTAGTGTATTAATCATAGATTATTATAAACTATAAACTTAAGGGCAAGGAGTTTATTACAATGTATCTTTATGAAAATAAAAGGGTGTATAGTGTTCACAAACTGTGAAAATAGTGTAAGAACTGTACATTGTGAGCTCTGGTTATTTTTCTCTTGTACCATATAAAAGTGTATAAAAATTATCAAAAAGCTAATGTGCAGGGATATTGCCTTATTTGTCTGTAAAAATGGAGCTCAGTAACATAACTGCTTCTTGGAACTTTGGAATATTTTATCCTGTATTCTTGTTTGAATTCCTCCTCTATTTAAGATATATACATGGAATCAAAGTGTTTATGTAATAGTTCTATCCTTTTGCCTGCAGGTCAGTTGTAATAAATCTAGGATGTGATGAAAAAAAAAATAATGAAATTATGCTTGGCTGGCATAGGAAGAACAGCCTTAAACTTGCAGGGCAACTTTAGAAAGAATCAGTGAATGGAGTAACATATCCACTGGGGCACATGCCTTGTGCTTCACCATCTGGTACTACACAGTGGAGCCAGGGGAAGGATGGCTGTTTTTTTTTTTTTTTTTTTCCCATTGAACGTGGATTGTGCTCACTCATGTGAACAAAGTCAAGTTTCCAACTTATCTCATGCCTCACTTAACATCATCTCGTTAGTGGAATGCAGCCATGCCAAACAGCTCAGCAGTGTCTGACTCACAGGTCAGAGAAAACTTGTGTAAACCTTGGACAGGAAGAATGAGCTCATTCCATATCACACAAACAGAATTTTTGGGACTCTATATTATGATTTTGGATATGACAGAAAAATGGACCAAAGAATCAGGTGTTAGGTAAAGAAATACTTATACCCTGGAACATATCCACTTCAAACTTGCTCTGAATAACAACAAAAAAAGAAGGGGGGGGGGAGAATTTCCTGTTTCATCTTCTACAAAGGATGAAAATGGAAATCTCTGTGGTGAGATTCTGGGTCTGATTTATGTCACTAACATAAAGATTTGCTTTTACATCAATTGTCTGAAGCCAGCAGTGGGATATGGCTCAAACTCAGGAAGATGTGGGGGAAAAACAATTACTCTTTCCCTGGCCTAACAGTATTCGTTTCAAATTCAAACTAGCTCCACAAGCTTTTGTAAAACACCATAAATGTAGTGTAGAACAGAGTGAAACTTGGCTCTGTGTTGGTCCTTTGGGTCAGGGGTCAGAGGTTGGTATTGGATGAGAACATAGTGGCTGGTGTTGCAGTCTGTCATTCTAGAGGAGCATGTATTTCTGTGGTTGTAGTGTGTGTTATAAGGAGGTTCCTGTCCTGGGCCACAGTAATGGTTGTTTTTTTCAGCTGGAGTGACACCAGGTTGGGATCAGTGCCCTTACCCTGTAGGATCTTCAATATGACCCTATATCCCATTCCACTCAGTATGTTGCCCAACACAAACATTGGTAGTAGCAGTATCTCCTCCAGCTTCAGGTATCGCCAGGATCTTGGAAATTGTGTGTAGGATATCCCCAGTATCCCTAAAAATCCCAGAGCTAGAAGAGCTCATAATTCATTATGGGCCTATTTGCCTTGGAATTAATTTCCTTCTCCAGCATCCAATATTATTCCTTGCAGAACCACAGATCCCCCCATAACCCCTACAGCTCCTCCATATCTGTAACCACTCCATAAAATCAGTACATTTCCTCCAAACACAGCTACAGCATAGAGCTTGATACATCCATTAGGCGCCAGTGTGCCTGCATGTCCCATACTTGGTCTTTTTGCCATCCCGCCATGACACTTGTAACCACCATCATCTGAATCAGGCCTATAGTCCCAGTACGATGGACACTGTGAAGAGGACAACAGGACACTGAGCCTCTGCTCCTACGTCCATGTACTGACATAGACATCGGTGTCCCTGCAGGTACCCTTTGCAGTCACCTGCTCCCTTTAGTGCAGATCATTAAGGTGGCAGAGTTTGACATTTTTTGTGGTGCATGTCCATGTTGTTGATCTGTGGAAAGGATATCAGATCACTCTTTGAGCAAAGGCATGAATGTTCAAACTGAGTTTTGGAACTCTCAGTTATAGAAGTTATGTAGTAATTGGAGGAAGCAGGGCTGGAGAGATGGCTTAGCACTTAGGGCCCCTGCCTGTGAAGCCTATGTACCCATTTCAGTTCTCCAACACCCATGCAAGTGAGATGCATGTGTGGCACATGCGTCTGGAGTTAGTTTGCAGTGGATGGAGGCCCTGGTGTGCCCTGTCTTTCTTTTTATCTGCTAAATGTTCTCTGTTTCTCTCAGAAAAAAAACATCAATATAAAATATTTACAAGTATTCAGTAATTGAAGCGAGCAGCTTGTAATACATTCTCCATTATGTAACTCAGGACAAAAGAGTGAGGAATTGTTGCTGTCATTGACATTTTATGTGGACTTACCGTGCCGATCAAGGTAGGGGTTCAGCTCATTTTGTTCTTGATTTATTACTAATTCAATTAGGGAAATAAATGCAACTGAAACATACCTAACAGTATCTCTCAGCCAGAGAAAAACAAACACTCACCATGACCAATGGGATCCTTCCACATCTCAGAGATGGAATTCAACTGTGTCTTTCTCCCAGATTCTCTGCAGAAAGAGAGCTACCCTGAACTACTGCAGAGGAGGCAAGATGAGAAGCAGGAAGATGAAGATTCTGCTGCTGGCTGCAGCTCTGCACCATGGTTGATGCTGAGAACATGCCCTTGAAGGTACCATGTGTCACATGAATTTTCAGAGTGGATGTCGTCATGTTTCTTTGTGTGTCTCTCTTCTATACAGCCACAAAGATGATTATGCATGTGCATACCTTCACATGTTTGGGTTTTTATTTTGTTTTGTTTTCAAGGAGGAACTCATTTTAGCCCAGGAATTATCTATATGGTCCCAGAGTCGCCTCAATCTCACATCTGAAATTGGCTGTTCTCAAGTTTTATATCTATGTCTAACAATGTTAAGGATCTTCTAAAATGTGTTAGGGACACAGTAATGAAATATCTAATAGATTTTGATACAAAACAAAACTGAATACATTACTGAGACTCTGTTGTACATGACAAAATTTTGATATCAGTCCAGCTGTGTATCTATATTATAAGCTCTGGGTCCAAACTCAGTTTTATCCCTATGAACAAAATGCATATACGTTTGAATTTTTGTTTCTCACAAGCACCTCATTCTCTATCGTCAGGAAAAGCAGATTTCACGATGAAAACAGACATGTGGGGAATACCCAGAATCTTGACTGTTCTAAATTGATATGTGCTGTTAGTTTTCAGGGAAATACCACACACTTTACCTGGCAGCTAGAAAGGAAAAGACCATAGAAGAGAATGGGATGGTAAGGATATATGTACATGATGTCATGTTTTATGATGCTTATGAGAGGATGTTCACCACTTTTTATCTGAGGTAAGCAAGACTTTTCTTAAGTTGAAGAAACAAAGGTTTGAAATTTGACCTTTCAAGTAGTGTCAAATTGACAGTGAATCAAATACATCTACTTTCTTGTACTTAAACTTCACACACTGACATATACAATGATAAGCAAAAGGAAAACAAAGTGAGATCAGAGACAATTTATTTTTGCAAAGAGTGAGGGAGTGAGAATTCAGAGATAGAGGGAGAATGGGCAATCTATGGTCGTTCAGCCTCTTGAACGAACTCTAGATGTTTTCTCTCCCGGGTGTAAGTGTCACATTGCACACTTTGCATCACTTTTGTGTCTAGCTATTCATGGGTCCTGGAGATTTGAACAAGCATTCTTATACTTTGCAGGCATCTCTCCAGCCAGAAGACAATATTTTGTAAACAAAGTTTTTATTCCTATAAGGGATTAAGATATCTACTTACTTTTACTCCAGTTTGATGTTGAACAGGAGATTTATGAAGATAGAATTTAAATACAAATCAACAATGATCACAAAGTATTCTCAATAAAAATATTTGGGGGACTAGAGAGATGGTTGAGCATTTAAGGCACTTACTTGTGAAGGCCACAGACCCATCTTCAACTCTCCAGATCCCAAATAAACCAGATGCACAAATGTTAGCCAAGAGCAAGGTCGCACATGCCCACTCGTGGATGGCAGTGGTTGAGGCACTGGTGTACCTATTCTCCTTCTCTCCCTTTGTCTCACTCCCTGTAAAAGAAAAACATTCTCAATAAAATATTTTTAAACGTTTTGATGCACAGTATGGCAATATATGAAAAATGAGATTGTTCTGGACAATAAAAATGAAAAATTATATCACTCATTCCTATGAGCTCTTGGGAACTCAGAGAAAACTAATAGAACATCAGAGAAAACAATTTTTAATTTTATTATACAATGTGCAAATACGAAAATATGTAGGGTTATCAATATCAGTCCTCTTTCTGTGCATATTTTAAGAGTTTCCCTGAATTTCAATTTCTGTTCCCATTGAAACAGTATAATGCAAACCCATGTGGAAAAAGAAGGATCATATTGAGAAAAACGTGAGGCTAGTAAACCAACGAAATTATAGCAGTGAGTATACTAAAGAAATCGAGGTCCAGTATTCTCATTTGAGGTGTGTTGTCCTTCCAAAATGTACCTGCATCTGTATACACAGGTATAAAAAGAGTTTTTGAAGGTCTCATATATGAGGTGGGAAGTCCAGGCTGTCATTGGGTACAGATGTCTATCTCAGCCACATGCCTTCCAGGGACCACTCAGCATGTCTGACCATCAACATCAAACACACAAGGGAGGGATGTTACTGAATTCTGGGAATATACTACACTCAAGGTTCCACTGTGTCAACGCATCTGCTCAGTGAGCTCTATAAAATAGAAACATGTGTGAATAATGAAGCTAGATAAGATGGATGGTAATGGAAATGTGTTTTCCTTTTAGCATTACCAAAAATGTGTGATCTAATGACAATTTCATGTTGGATTTTACTAATTTTTATACAGAAAGAATGGGGAATGTCAGAAGTACAGGACTGAGGCAACAAAATTCAAACATGTATATCATTCTTTTTTTCTGTGAGTATATGATGTTCTAGGATAGGGACATGAATGTAACTCTACAGTGCATTCAAGTGCACCATCATGATATTGAAGGTGCTATATCTCTGAGCATGTTACTGACAGAAGCAACTTACAAGTTGAGACAGTTAACTTGTCTTTTTCTTTCAGATAAATTATTCAGAATTCAGGAACCAGCAATTGTTCCTGATAACAAACCCACTGGCTATTGGCTCTTTAAGGACACAAACCTTACCTACCCAAAAGTATGGTACCTTTTCACTGGCAGTTATGAAGACAGAGGTGGGTGCCCCAATCATGTGTGACTGTGCCCATCACCTAAGCACCTCATCTCACATCCTGAACAAATTCCCAAAGAACTGTCACCAGGAATGTGCTGCATGTTGTCAGGCATGAGGGGTTGTCACACATTCCAAACATTACAATAGCCTCAGCTCTCTATTTAACAAGAATGGATCCGTGAATTGTATGGCAGTTTCTGCTAACTGTTACCAGTGTAACTGGAAAGGCTCTAAATTTTTTTTCTATAAAAAGTGCATTTGTATTTTATTTATTTTATTTTTTATTTTTATTTATTTAGTAGAGAGAGAGGGACAGAGAATGGGCACAACAGGGCCTCTAGCCACTGCAAATGAACTCCAGGTGCATGGACCACATGTGCATCTGTCTTACATGGGATCATGAGAATTGAACCTGGGTCCTTAGGCTTTGCAGACAAGCACCTTAACTGCTAAGCCATCTCTGCAGTTCCAAAGTATATTCTCATTTTTTTAAAAAAATTTAATTTATTAGATTTCTTTTCAGCAAATACAGGCAGTTTGGTACCATTATTTAGGCTCATCTGTGATCTACCCCCTCCCATTGGACCCTCCTTGTTGATTTAAATGGGTCGTGCATTGTGGAGTTAGCCCCCAGTTATTGGTATGCTAAATGTCTGCAAATCATAACCCAACATGTGACTCTGACATTCTTTCTGCCCCTCTTCCGCAAGATTTCCCTGAGTCATGTTGGGTTCATTTTTGGTCTGCTTCAGTGCTGAGGTGTTGGGGGCCTCTGAGGCTCTGGCTCTCTGATTTGGTAGGAGTTGATTTTTCTCTGTGTTGGTTTCCTTCCCCTTTGTGCTGGTATCCAGTTCATCAGTAAAACATCACCCTTGCTTGTTTCACCAATTTTTCTTAGTTTCAGGCAGGCCCCTTTTGAGGTATGATGGGGCAGCTCTCTCCTTAGGATCTGCATCTATCTGAAAAAGAGAAGCAGATTTATTTGGCTATCGCTGATCATGTTTGCTATGTTGGTTCTTCTCTCTGTTGTGGATGTATGCTGAAGTGGACCAGTTTCTTCCAGCACACAAGGTTCCACAGATTCTGTAAGTCTTCATAAACACTTTCCCTCCATAAGCTGCTTCTGGTCAGATGTTTGCCTCAGCATGGGCATGAATTGCAAAAACTCCTTCGTTCCTTCCTTGCTTCCTTCTTTCCATTCTTCCCTCTTCCTCTCTCCTCTTCCATGTCTTCTTTCCTCCTCACTCTTCCTCCTATGCCTCCATTGTGGCCTTCCCTTACATACTCTATCCCTTTCTTTGATTCTCCCCCCATCCCATGTGTTATAGAAGTGAACTGATGTTCAAGCACAGATAAGAGTGTAAACTGGTATGTGAACAATATTAGTGGCAAGAGGCTAATGGAAACTTTTACATAAAGTACACCATGAACAGCAGTGTTCACCTGAATTTTTATTTGCTTAACATAATGTATTTAAGACAAAGTTTCATGCTTCTGAAGTATGAGTACTTCAGAAAGTTTATTTTAAAATTTTCATGAGTTTTCGTAAAACCCAATGCAAATCTACATTAAATTAAAGCATACGAATAAATCACTCAGTGTTTCCTTTAGTGTAATATGTGCAAAAACATTTAAAATATATTCTCTACTCACATTATACTATAGGAGGGTGTGTTACGAATTTCATTATTTCGAATGGGAAATAAGTTGTACACACCAATGAATGCTAAGTGGTATCATTTCTTTGAACAGACACACACACACACACACACACACACACACACACACAGACTTACAGGACAAATTTTGTCTTCTGTTAAATTATTACATTGAAAACCTAATTCCTAATACTTTAAGATGTGACTAGTTATGGAGTTTTTAAAAAAGATAGGTGAGTAAAAAAATGCAGTTATTAGGGTATGCAAGGAATCTAACATTACTGGTACTTTTTGGAGAACAGGAACTTGGGGAGCAGTTAAGTACAGAGTGAGAACACCATAGAAACATGGGTGCCCCATCTCCAACTATGGACAGTGCCCTCAGAGGAAGTCTCTGGGACTCCCAGAACCGAATGCTACAGGAAAGCAAATTTCTGCTATGTACACCATCCAGGCTGTAGTAGTTTTATGCATGAGCTCTAGCAAACTAGTACACAGCCTGATTTGTGTGCACCTCTATGAAGTAGGGGATGCATGACCAGCTGGTTCTCCCCAAAGGTTTCTTAGTGTGCATTTGGCTTATTGAGTTCTACATGCCTTCACTTGACATCTGATAACTTGGACTCATGTCGAACTCAAAGGTAGTATGCGTACCTCAGGCATGACAACCACGGACACAGGTAGTGGCCCTCTGTCATGTTCAAGCACTTTGAAAGACCTGCCATTGCACTTCCTGGGGCGGGGGGAGAGTGCCATGTGAGCAAGTTACATCATTTCTGTTATTTCTTGGATGCCGTTCTTAGGGTTTTCATGCAGACAGACAACTGAAATGGCTCAAATAAATACTTATGGCAATTCACCCAAACTAATGAAGTTTGCTCTCCCTCCTTTTCTTGGATTCACAACAATCAGAGCAAGAGGTAGCCTATGCCAAAAAAAAAAGGCTCAATTAAAAGGAGATTTTATCACTACCATTTACTGAGGAATTGACTTGTGATATTTTAATTCTAAATTGAAGTTATGTCCCCGCTTAGCCCCTAACAACATATTTATGCCAGGAGTGGTTTCAACCTTTTTATAACTATGTGAACATGGTACTATTCAAATATATGATATGTTTTAGATACAGAAAAAAAGTGGGGAAAAGAATGTTTATGCCATAGTAGGGGTCAAAGTAAGAAATAATTCCCCTGCATTTGTTTGAATTGAATATCACACAAATTAGTCATAATGTGAAGAAATCTTTCAGTGACTTCTGACTTTGATAAAGGCCTAAGGCAGTATAGGAAATATCATCCTTAAACAGAACCTTAAACGTATGGAGACAAGTAGGAAGAAGTATCTCACTGTGGAGAAGCCCTTGATGAAAACCATGTTTCTCTCTCTCCCTTTCCTTTCTGGTCAACATGAGGTGAGAACCTGTGCTCACCACACAGCCTCCACCATGATATTGCCACATATTGAAAGCTATCAGCTCAAGCAAGTATGGAAGACAACCTTTGCACGTTTTTATTTATTTATTTGCAGTAAGAGAAAGATAGAAAAGAGAGACAGAGACTGTGTGCCCCAGGTCTCCAGCTGCTGCAGACAAATTCCAGATGCCCCCTTTTTGTATAAGACTTTATGTAGGTACATGGGAATTGAACTCAAGTCTTTATGCTTTGCAGGCAAGCACCTTAATCACTGAGTCATCTCTCCAGCTTGACTATAACCTTGGAGTGTATAATCCTTCTTTCTTACACGGGCATGCACACACATACATACATGCAAGCCAAAGGAATTATAGCTACCCTTTAACAAAGACATCATGTGGTACAGGGAACTTGGTGCAGGTGAGAGTTTCAAATAATGCAGAAAATTATATCAATGGTGTGCAGTGGCTTCTGCAGTGGAAAGTCAAAATACAATGTCTGTTTTGAGCTCTACAAATCTACAGCCAATCATTGAAATCAAAGGAGCTTTAAATAATGTGTAATCATGAAATGTGGAGAAAACCAGGCGTGAATTGTGGCTCCCAATACCAGAACTTGGCAGCCACATGTAGGAGGATTGCATTGAGTTCCAGGCCACACTAAGACTACAGGTCAGCTGATGTGTAGAAGAATGAAACATGATGGAGTTTGAGTGAAGATAAGCACATCATTTACCATTTCATTGTTGGGACCACATACTTGACAACTGGTTTAAGGGAGTAATTTCATCCCACAGTCCACCACAGTGGGAAAGCCCTGATGATGGGAGCTTGGATCAGCTGTCCACAGTGAGGAAGCAAGACAATGCATGCTGCTGGGAACTATACTAGCTTGGTTAAGTTTTCCCAGATAACTGGGTCCCTACTTGCAGAGCTTTGGAAAGGTGAAAGTAGTCATGTAACCCAGGAAGAATGCCAGACAATTTGGTGGACCATTTGTTCTTTTTTATTTTAAATTGAGAACTTCAGTATATGAGCATACTGCATATTGGTCATATTCCCATGGAGCTATACTCGTGTACCCTGCCCCTCGCCACACATACCCATTCCTCTTAGGTCCCTTCCCAGTGGAGTATCAGTGTTCACTGCAGGGTCATGAATACATCAGTCACCCTCAGAGTGTACCTTGTCCAACTTGACCTCTCAATGTTTTGGGACTGCAGTCCATGTTGTCTTCAGCAATAGGGATTTACCATTTGGTTCTAGAGAATAATCACATGATCTGGAGTGGATTGCAGTGTTTTGGAGGACTCATGGACCCTCCTGATCAAAAGCTCACTGTATGGGCTAACCCAGTTTTGGTACTGGGACTTACTAGCTATGGCCTATGGTTGTAGGTTAAAACTTTCTCCACCCCTGCTGAGTACTGCCCTCCAGACCCCCCCCCCCACACCTCTCTCTCTCTCAGATTTTTGTCTTTTAAGTGTTTAACAAAGTAGTTTTCTATAGTACTGATTCATGCCATCTTTACTTTTGGGAATCTCCACCCTCCTCTCCCTCTCTTAGCCTATCTCCCTTATTTTGCTCCTCAGCTTACCCCACAATTCTGTCGCCTCTTCTAATCCATCTCCATTTTTCCTCTACCCAGGTGTCAGTCTAGCTTATTAACCATTATACTCATGCAATTACAACTCATTTTTTAGTTGGGAGATTATTGATAATTGTTAGGATCTCCATGCTTGTTATAGGTCTATTTAATTGATTCATCTCATCTTGATTTAATTTAGGTAGGTCATATAAATCAAGGAAATCATCCATTTCTTTCAGATTTTCATACTTTGTGGAGTATATGCTTTTATAGTATATCCCTATGATTTTTTGAATTTCTATGAAATCTGTTGTGATGTTACCTTTTTCATCTCTAATTTTATTAATTTGTGTCACTTCTCTCTTTCTTTTGGTCAGAATTGCTAAGGGTTTATCAATCTTGTTTATCCTTTCAAAGAATCAACTCTTTGTTTCATTAATTTTTTGAATCGTTTTTGTTTCTATTTCATTAATTTCTGCCCTAATCTTGATTATTTCTTCCTGTCTACTGATTTTTGGCTTGCCTTGTTCTTCTTTTTCCAAGGCTTTAAGTTGAAGCATTAGTTCGTTTACTTGCGACCTGTTTAATTTCTTAATACAGGCACTTAAAGCTATAAATTTACCTCTTAGGACAGCCTTCATTGTGTCCCAGAGATTTTGGTATGTTGTGTTCTCATTATCATTTGGCTGTATAAATTTTTTGATTTCCTTTTAGATTTCTTCATTGACCCACTCATCATTTAGTAGGGTATTGTTTAGTCTCTATGATTTTGTGTATGCTCTATATCCTTTCTTGCTAGGATTTGTAGTTTAATTCCATTGTGGTCAGATAGAATGCAAGGAATTATTTCAATTTTCCTGAATTTGTCAAGATTTGCTTTGTGTCCTAATATATGGTCTATTTTAGAGAATGTTCCATGTGCTGCTGAAAAGAATGTATATTCTGCAGCCTTTTGATGAAATGTCCTGTATATATCTGTTAGTCACCCACCACCACAGTGTTTGGTGTTATCTGTGACCTTAGTTCTAATAGTGTTTGTTTGATAAATTTGGGAGCCCCCATGTTAGGTGCATATATGTTTAGGATTGTAATGTCCTCCTGTTGGAGTGTGCCCTTAATGAATATAATGTGACCTTCCTTATCTTTCTTGATTAATGTTGGACTGAAGTCTACCTTGTCAGATATTAGGATAGCAACCCCTGCTTGTTTTATAATCCCATTTCCTTGAAACACCATTTTCCAACCTTTCACCCTAAGATAATGCCCATCCTTTGTAGAAATGTGAGTTTCTTGGACAAAACAAATTGTAGGATCCTGCTTTTTAACCCAGTCTGTAATCTTGATGGCTTGCCTTTGTAGGTAACTTGATTTTTCTCTCTCACTGCTTTCAATATTTTTTCTTTGGTTTGTGTGTTTGGTAGTTTGATTATAATATGGCAAGGAGAGGTTCTTTCCTGGTTTTGTCTGGCTGGGATGCTAAAGGCTTCCTGTATCTGCATTGGCACCTGTTTCCCTATTTGGGGGAAGTTTTCTTCTATGATTTTGTTGAAGACACCTAATATGCCTTTGGAGTGGAATTCTTCTACTTCTACTATGCTCTGAATTCTTATATTTGATCTTTTTGTAGCGTCCTGAATATCTTGAAATTCCCACTCATACTTTTCTATAAGTTTGTCTTTCTCTTTGTTATTATTCTCTTTGTATTAGATCTGCCACCTGGTCTTCTAGCTTAGATATTCTGTCCTCTCCTTCATCCATTCTACTGGTGAGATTCTTTACAGTTTTTTTTTTTTTTATTGCATTAACTGTGTTCTTCATTGCTAGTAATTCTGACTGGTTTTTGTTTATTATTTCTATTTCCTTATTTATGTCTTGTATTGCCTTCTTTATTTCATTAAATTGATGTCCTGCATCTTCTTTGATTCCTTGATTTCCTCTCTGAGTTCGTCTTTGACTCCTTTGATTTGTTCTTTGACTTCTTTGAACACATTTACAATCATTCTTTTGAAATATTTCTCAGGAATATCCTCTAACTTGTTCTCACTGGAGGTCATTTCTGATGCATTAATACTTTTAGGTGGATTTATATCATCTTGGTTTATAGTGTTTCTTGTGTTGTTTATATTTTTGCATCTTGGATTAAGTTAATGCTTGTATTTTCTAGATCTCTAGGTATTCTTAGCTATATCAATTGATCTGATGTTATATATCTTCAGGGTAGGAGCTTAAGTTGTGTGGTGTGGCTCTTAACACTCAGAGTATCTACAAAGGTGTTCCTACGGATTGAATTTGCCTGCTATGGGAGTATTCAAGCAGGCTGAGTGGAATAAAGTATAGGTAGATCCTAAAATTTAACTAAACACTGTACACATTCAATCAAAAACAGCACCGAGGATGTATCAGTAGGTGTTATAACAACCAGATACTCTATCAACAAAGAGGTTAAGATTTCTGGTCTGTTGAGGGATCCAAAAGTCCGCTTGTGAACTAGTGAGACCCTTCCCTGGTGTAATCCCAGTTACTTTTTGGATGATTTTGGTCTCAGTCAAGTTGCTGGCTGAGTCCTTGGACAACTGTTCTGACTTCTGAATCTGGGCACTGGCTTTTCCTGTGGGGCAAACTGAGCCTGGCAACTGTGGCTCCACAGATCGGCACCCCCAGTGCTGGAATGCTACTGTCGCTGCTGAAGCCGCTGCTGCTGGATCCTTCGCCACTGCTGCTGCTGCTGTAGATGCCACTGCTGGAACCACTGCTGCTGCCTCTGAAGCTGCCCCTCTATGTATACAAAGTTGTTTAAAAGCCACTGTGATATACGGATATACGGATATTCGAGTTGTTCAGTAAACATCTTAGAATTCCACCCCATACTAAGGAAACCTTTGAGGGTGAGCATTCCTGGTTGAGGCACGCCCCCTCATGATAAGAATTGTGATTGCACTGGTACTTTCAGGAATGAAACAACATCAAGGCAAAGATGTGAGGGCAGAGGATTCAGTACTAAGAAGTGAAGCATTTCCCAGATGTCACATAGAAACTATGCAGCAAGCTGCTCAGCAGTTAAAGGCACGTGGTTGCAAAGTCCTCCAGCCTGGACTCAGCTTCCCAGTGCCCACATCAATCCAGATGCACAAGTTGGCATACATCTGGAGTTCCTTTGCTGTGGCACAAGCCCTGGAGTTCCAGTACTCACTCTCTGTCTGCCTGTCTGCCTCTTGCTATTTGCCAAAATAAATGAATCAATCAATCAATAAATCTTGAAAATTATTTATTTGACAGAGAAGGGAAGTGGGTAGGGTATATCAAAAATCAAGATGTTTTGAAAAAGACATATGAAAATCTACTGTTTTTGAATAATGGCACATCTAGAAGCCATAGGTTGTTTCTAGGAAATTTTCAGTGTCAGGGATGGGATACCTTCCAGTGAGTTGTTGGTCAGGGAGGTCCCTGTGCCATCCGGAACATTACAGGCTACTGCCAAGGCCCTTGGTTTCCCTTGAGAAAGAGATGGTAAGATCCTAATGCTGAAGACTTCACATTCCTGAGCGGCACATTCTCTGAAAAGTCAAGCTGGTGCTGAGCAGAAAACCTTCTCCCTATAGACCAGCCATCTGAAAGCTTGAAAAAGCTGCATTGCATGTAGCCATATGGGAGACAGAAGCCATCAGCAGTGAAAACAATGGACACTGGAAACCTCGTTTGGCCTGACATGCCAAATGAAACAAGTGCAATAGTGTCATATCTTCTCTGGGAGAAACCAACTGTTATCTAACTGGACTGAAGGTACACTCTATGGTAGGGAATATATGCCTGGTACTGAAAACCTAGTGAAAACCTATGGCAGGGTCATGGGCCTTAGGAGTATAAAGCCTGCACTTGTCTAGATAAATGTACATATTATTCTCATCACACTTCCCTCCCTGAAAGCATTTCACTTAATATCCCTATCCATGTATTAATGCTACTCTCACTTCTGGTTAGAGAATCTTCTCTTTCCAGATCGTGATGACCACTGGGACAACAAAAAAGGCTACAGAGTGCTAAGAAGAGGGACAGAGGAGCATCCAGCACTGAAACATCTCTATGACACCCTCCAAGACTCAGAATCCTTTCCACAAGAGGTGGGAGAAGGAATGTAAGAGTCCAAGAAAGAGTACCACTCCTTAAAATGCAACTGTCCATACCGAAATTGGCCTCAATATCCATGACCTCCCAGTGCTAGCAAAACCTTCCCAAGACCCTCATAAGAGGAGAAAAAGATGATGACATCAAGATAAAAGAGAAACTTACAGAGAGGGGGAGGTGATATGATTGAGAGCAGAGTTTTAAAGGGGCAAATGTGGGAGGAGAAGGAAATATCATGGTTTATTGTCTGTAAGTATAGACGTTGTCAATAAATAAACACCTATAAAAATATGCTAACAGTTATGCAGACCATAGTGGTTTGATTTAGGTGTCCCCCATAAACTTAGGTGTTCTAAATGTTAGGTTCGCAGCTGATGGACATTTGGGAAATACCTTCTGGAGTCAGTGTATAATTGGGGACAGGCTTATGGGTGTTACAGCCAGTGTCCCATGCCAGTGTTTGGCACAATCTCCTGTTTCTGTTTTCTACCATATGTTGGTCAAGGAGTGAAATCCACCTTCTGCTCATGCTGTCTTTTTTATCCCTACCATCACAGAGCTTAACCCTCGAGGCTGTAAACCAATATGAACCTTTTTTTCTCCCCACAAGATCCTCTTGGTTGGGTGATTTCTACCAGTAATTCAAACCTGACTGCAACAGAGGCATACTCCTTTACTGTTAATAACAAATTTTAAAGAAACCAACTTGTTAGAGATTTAAGTCCTACTATTATAGGCACATAGATTCTGTCTTTGCTTAAAGTATTTACCTCTGATTTGGGCCACTTAAGGCCTAGTATGATATATATGTACATGGAAACTGTAAGGCACATAAACAGCATGAAATTCTGACATTTTGTCTCCTTTGCTTCGATTGCCTGATCACATCTGTGTATAAGTACACTGAAGCACAACAGTAAGCTGCTATTAAATATGTACTTGCATTGGATTGCAAGGGAAGCAATCCACTTAGGACAGATCATTCCCCATATAAGGGTAAGGACATACCCCAGCGTAGAAACAATCATGTGCTGATAGTGAATTTATTTTCCTGAGTAATAGAGATCCCTTTTTCCTATTATTGAAATGTTCCATACTTATAGACAATAAATAATGATGATTCCCTCTTCCTGTCACTTTCCTCTTAAAAATTCCACACTCTATCATATCCCCTCCCCTTCTCAATGAGTCTCTCTTTTATTTTGATGTCATAATTTTTCCTCCTATTATGATGGTCTAGTGTAAGTAGTAGCAGACATTGTGTAAGTAGTAGGAGGCCATTTTGTGTCTGGAAGAGTTCACCGTCAATAGAGACTTCTTTAAGTCACTGGTAGAGCCAGAATTGAGGGAGTTATAACTGCACCACATCTACACTGAGACTATTTATTCAATTACAGATACTTTTTGCATCTATTTAAAGATACACAAGTAGGGATGGAAGGATAGCTTAGTGCTGAAGGCCTGTAAAGCCAAAGGATGCAGGTTTGATTTCCCAGGACCCACATTAGCAAGGTGCACAAGGGGGAGCACACATCCGGATTTCATCTGCAGTGGCTGGACGCCATGGTTCACCCATTCTATACCTCCCTCTCTCTCTGTCTCTGTCCCTCTCTCTCTCCCTCTTTCTCTGTCAAATAAATAAAAATAAATTTTAATTAAAATAAAAAACAAAGAAGTAGATGGGCTAAAGTAATGCTTTCCTGTTTGAAGGTGAGGTGCTTCCATGACTGCTTAGTGGTCTGAACCTAATTCTCCCATAAACATGTAAAGACAGAAAAACAAGGTGGTCCATGCATTTAGAAGACTTTTGCAGGAGAAAGTAGACCTGGCACATCTCTCTATCTCTCTCTCTCTCCCTCTCTCTCTATTTTTCTCTTCCTCTTCGCTAATAAATAATAAAGTATTTTGAATTTTTATTTGCATATTAGCAGGCAAAGAAAAGGTAGAATTTGCCTTTATTGAGAGATAGACGTTGTAAGCTTATATAATCAAAGGTAGAAACTGCTCTTGTTTGCAAATATCCTTTAATATACTATGACCATCAATTGTTGGAATGGAACACCTTGGGAAGTAGGCTTACTATACTTATCTACCAGTGCAGAAAATAGAACGCCTTAAGGCATGGCTTAACAAGACACTGACCATCAAGTGCAAGAATTGCCCACACTGAGAAATAGTCTCTATAAACTTTGCTCATGATGTGTAGTAATGGCCCTAATTGTAAGTATGCCTTAGCAGACTTTGATCTGAAAATAGATAATGTAACATCACTGAAAAACAGCCTTCATAGTCTCTGAAAACTAAGAACAGGAATTGCCTTAAATGAGAAACATCTTTGTTACTACAAGCAAGTTTAGGAATTCCTTATTAAGGATCAATTTAAATGTATGGTGCCAAGCAAGGGCAGGAATGGCCATCTCTGAAAAAAGACCTTCATACACACTGGACAGTAATTATAAAAATTTCACTCATTCAGAAATAGCCTTGATATACTCTAACAAGCAAATGTAGGAACTGACCTCATTGTGAAATAGACTTAGTAGTCTCTGTATGTCCACTAAATGAATTGTTCTCATTGAGAAGCAGCCTTAGTACACTCTCAACAGTCAAGGTTTACATTGTGTTTGTTTCAAAATACTTTTCGCATGTTCTAACCAGCAAATGCATTCTAATCAACAAGTACCAGACTTTAGGTCATTAGAAAATATTCATATTAGAAACTTTCTTGGAAGTGTATACTTTACATTTTCTGAAATATAGACTTCATAATCTCTTATTAATAAGTGTTGTAATTGCTCTCATTGAAAACTAGCTTTCATGGGCCCTACCAACAATGGTAAGCATTAGCCTCACTCAGAAATGCCTTTAGAAGACTTAATAGCTAATGTGTTGTGACTTCGGTTTAAGACTGGCTCATGTACGCAACAGACTAACCATTTATGAACGTTTCTTGTAGTTACACTGTGCAGTTTTGCCCAGCGTGGTGGTGTACACCTTTAATTCTAGGACTTGGTAGGTTGAGGAAGATCTCTTTGAGTTAGATGACACTCTGGAACTACAGAGTGAGTTCCGGATCAGCCTGGCCTACAGTGAGATTTTACCTTCAAAAAAGAAAATAGTGCAATGAAAAAAATTCTTATCTTCACAGTAGAGGGATTGCATAGTGGTTAAGGTGCTTGATTTTCAGTCTAAGGACTCAGGTTTGTCTACTCAGGAGCCAAGTAAGCCAGATGTACAAAGTTGTGAATGCACCTTGATTTTCTTTGCAAGGCTGGAGGCCCTGACACTCCAATAGCTTCTCTATATGTCTCTTCGTGTTCTCAAATAAATATATGAATAAATAAATAAATAAAATGGAGTCCAGTTTATGCAGCAGAACAAACTACAGTGAATTCTCACCAATGCTGGTCTTATACATATGGTCAATTGTATTCCAAATGACTGTCTAGCTTTATATTTTGTTACATATATATTAAAGTTCCTTTTTCATTTGTCAAACATGAGTATACATTCCATTAGGGGATATATGGATAGTGGGATTCATAATGTCGGTATCAAATTTATCCATTGCCTATTTATTGTGTACAGTCTTGTATTAGGCATGTAAAAATGTGAAGACAACTAACTATAACAGATGAGAATTTAATTGTTGTAATACTCTCATAAAATAAAATATAGAATTTTATTGTGCAAAACATTAATTGGGGTATGATACAGGAAAAGAATTTACCATTTGTATGAACAGTATAGAATTTGCAATGTAATGTTATAAATTTCAGGTACATTAGAAGCATTGTACTTGGGTCCAGACCTGGTACCTCATCACGTGTTATATAATACAACTCACCATGGCTTTTGTTCCTGCACTTGTAAAATCACATACTGATTGTACTTGTTCACCCATGTGCAATAAGTTGAATTTCCTGCTGACCATAAACTTCTCTTTGAAACAATCCTGCTATAAATGTAAATACTATCCAAACATGAGTCCACACTGTTTGCCTATCGGGATGGAATGAGAAAATGTCAATTTTCAGGATGACCGACGAGTTCCTCACACATGATTTAAACAGATCAATGTTGTCAAGTGTAAATTGTGTGTTGTTTTTTAATTGGAGGAAAGTGTGTTGTGGAGATTTAGTGCTTGGCAGAGAGTAACTCTTCTGCCCTTAGCCGTATTCACCCCCAAATTAGTATTTGGTAACAACCTATTTATGACAGAATGAAGAAATTGGTGATAACAATTTAAACAGAGACAATGCAATGCTACTTAGCCATTCAAGCATAAGACTAGCTGGTGAAAACTGATGAAGACACATAATGCTCTGCCTAGTTTCTGAGTAAGATTAAAATTGGTATCATAAAGATATTCAGTTGTATAAATTTTTCCCCAATAGTATTTGGGAGTAGAATCACACTGCAGAAGCTCCTGGAAATAGAACTGCCCCTCTACCTGGGGATCTTTATGAAGGGGGTTTTCAACTTCACCATGTGATAGTCGTCCATTAGACTTCAGAGGTGGGGAATCTGCATTGTGATGATGATGCCTGGGGAACTATGGAGGACCCTGGAATCTAGGTTGGTGTTATGCAGTGGTAAGACTCATAGTCTTTTGTTATATTGGAGGACCTGGGTGATAGCAGGTTGGGTCAGTTACAATACCTAGAAGGATTCTTGGTAGCTCCTTGGGACCCACTACTGCCATGTATACAGAGCCTCCTGCCCCAGGATTTTCCTACATTTTATTCTGATCCCCCTACCACATCCACATATGAACTTTGATTCCTCGGTTTTACTACTGTTCCCCCAGTAACCTATCTCACACAGTACCAGCATCCAATAAAGAGTCCAGTGACTTTCTGCTACCAGATCTCTCATAAGGCTAATATCTTCCCTTCCCATGGAGCAACCATCCTGCATGGGTCCATAGGCTTCAAAGGCAAGGGCCCTAACTGCTGAGCCTTCTTCCAGTCCTATATTTGTTTTTTCTGCCTTAGGCATCTGCCATGTTCTAACATCACCAACTTGTCCATAGGACAGTCTTGTTGGTGTTAAAGTCTTTACACATTAGTCATTGTGTCTCTGTGGCCTTCTTTTCATCATACATCACATTTTTTGCAACACACATTGTGAGTCTGGCTTACATTGTTTTCCTTTGTGACCAGCTGAGTAACCTGTTCAGCCTGGTGATTCTGTCAGTCATTAAGAAAGAAAGTAAAAGCAGAAAGAAGAAAGAAGAGAGAGAGAGAGAAACCAAATCGCAACTTATATTTCTTTTAAAATGTTTTATTTA
The DNA here is from genome assembly GCF_020740685.1 of Jaculus jaculus. Taxonomy (NCBI): domain Eukaryota; kingdom Metazoa; phylum Chordata; class Mammalia; order Rodentia; family Dipodidae; genus Jaculus; species Jaculus jaculus. Next base: position 362,943 of record NW_025423386.1, read on the forward strand.
TTTGTATGTGCACGTGTGAGTGTGTGTGTGTGTGTGTGTGTGTGTGTGTATGTGTGTGTGTGTGTGAGACAGAGAGAGAGAGAGAATGATAGAGAGAAAATGGGTGTGCTAGAGCTTCTAGCCACCCCAAAGAAAATCCACATGTGCAGCTGGACAGATGGCATAGCATTTAAGGCATTTGCCTGCAAAGCCAAAGGATTCTAGTTAGACTTTACAGGACCCACATAAGCCAGATGCAGAGGGGGTAGCACACACATGGAGTTCGTTTGCAGTGGTAGAAGGCCCTGACATGATCATTTTCTCCCTCCCTCTTTCTTCCTCTCTCTCTCTCTCCTTATTCATTTATATGAAATAAATAAATAAATACTTACATAAATAAATAAATAAATAAGTAAGTAAATTACATGTTAAAAAGAAAGAAGATCCATATGAATGCACCACCTTATTCATCTGACTGTGCACAGGTTCTGGGAATCAAACTTGGCTTTGCAGGGAAAAGTCTTTACTGCTGAACAATCTTTCCAGCTCATTAATTTATATAAGTGATGTATGTTAAAAAGGTTAGGTTGTTTGGACCTTCTGCCTTTTTGCCATTAGGTACTGAAATGATGTTTTAAACTGGAATGAAAGGAGTTTGTTTCCTTGAATGTATGTGTGGGACTCTTAATGAGATTGGACAAAGGCATGGTTAATCTGTACATATGCACAGTGGGTTTCGTGGTGGCTCACCATGAGTGTGGGATTTTTCTTTTTTTTTTAATTTTTATTTATTTATTTATTTGAGAGCGACAGACACAGAGAGAAAGACAGATAGAGGAAGAGAGAGAGAATGGGCGCGCCAGGGCTTCCAGCCTCTGCAAACGAACTCCAGACGCGTGCGCCCCCTTGTGCATCTGGCTAACGTGGGACCTGGGGAACCGAGCCTCGAACCGGGGTCCTTAGGCTTCACAGGCAAGCACTCAACCGCTGAGCCATCTCTCCAGCCCGGGATTTTTAATTTATTATGAGTCAACACAAGTCTACTGTTTTAGAATTTCACTTAGAAGTCACTGTTCTAATAAAATGTCTTGGCTGGTCAACTCTGTCAGGAAAAACAGAGTACATGTTTACTTTTGGGTGGGGGCTTAAACTAACAGTCTAAATACATAGGCTACTTTACCCTAATTCCCATCATTATAGTAAGCATAAGATGCATTATGGGTAAAATATCATTGACCACACTAACACTTCAAGCTATGTGTTGTGGTCCATAATGGTGGGAATTAAATTCAGTAATTTTTGAGAGACATCCATTCCATAGGTACATCATGTTCAACCAGCTGCTCAGTTTCTAAGTGTTGGGATCCAACCTGGTGGGGGTTAAAGTTCCTGCTTCCCCAAGGAACACCTCTTCACAAGGAACATCATAACCAATAAGGTTTTCAGTTTCTAGATGCGAGGGTCCAGCATGGTGAGGAGGGAAGTTGAGGCATCTCCAAGGGACATCTATACCCTATGCACATCATGGTCAACAAGGTTCTATCTGTCTAGATGTTGGGGTCCATCATTGTGGCAATTGAGGTTCTGGCTTCTGAAAGGTACATGTTCATGATAGTCAGACATCTATCTGTCAGTGTGTGACCTGTTTTCCTGTCTCACCAGAATAGGCTGTTCTTCTTATCTCTTTCGTGAAATGAGATAACACTTGTAGGATGAAAACAGTAATAATGTTATCATTGTTAGCTAGAGAGTATATAATAGACCAAGCACAGAACAAGTGAAGGTAACAGATGAGGGAAATTTTTCATCTGGAAAGTGAAACACTGTCATGTGTCATAGTATATCCTTTCTTCTGCAGAGTATTGTTTTTTTTTTTTTTTCCTCTTTAGGAATTTTCACATTAAAGTAGTCATCACCAAACAGGCACATTTAACATGGCACTGGCCAGACTAGGGATTTAACAATTTTATGATCTACCTCTGGAAGACCCAAACTATGAATGGCTGCCACTCCCAGGGGTAGAACAAGCATAGATATCAGCCTGTCTACTTCCTGTAGACATTTAACCAGAGACCCATTAGCAGAAAGGAATTGTCTCTCATGCAAATGGCTGCATGGGAGAAGGGAATATAAAAGACTCTGGACGTGAACATTCTTTACTGACTGAGTTCTAGCACTCTGAGTAGCTGGCTGGACACTTGAGCTGGAATGAAGGAACTCACACCCAACAGTCACAAATAATGTCATTATCATCTAATCTGATTTTCAAAGTACATGGGTTTTCAAGGATCTCTGAACCATCAAGAGATGCCAGTCCTTGATTTTCTATATTTATTTATATTGATTTTTCAATATAGAATCTTTCTTTAGTTCTGGCTGTCTTTGAATTAGTCTCAGGCTAATCTACTTTTGCCTCTTGAAGTGTTGGCATTTAAGATGTGTGCTACTGTACCTGGCTATTGATTTTTTTTTTTTTTACAAAAACATCAATTTATATATTTGAAAGAAGTGGAGCAAGGGAGAGAATGATCTCTCCATGGTTTCAAACCACTGTAAATATACTCCAGATGCAGGCAACACCTTGTGCATACAGCTTTATTTGGATACTGGGAAATGGAACCTGGGCCATTAGGCTTTGCATGACAGTACCTTAACCATTGCACCATGTCTCCAACCCAAATCCTTGTCTTCAAGAGGAACTTAAGATCTTCCCAAGCTGCAAGAGGTTTTATTTCTCTTTGTTCTTATGTGTAATCCCCTCTGTCAGTCCCTCCAGGTAGGAAGGTCGCAAGATCAGATGAACAGCATATTTGCTGTGGTGTGTCTGGTTCTTTCAGGACTCTCTGATGTCTTTAAAGACTCTGTGAGTGATCCTGTCATCCTAACACACTGAGTCTTCAAACACCCACTCATATAAGGGCAGAGAGGATGTGGGGAATCTGAGTCCTTGAGAGTGACTACAATTTTGAAGGGACTAAAGTTCCCATGGAGAAGAGACAGCCTGCCTTGCACAAGTTTGCACACCAAGGATCTATATCTGCTGTGTCTGCTTTCCTAATACAATTTTTATCTAACATTTTTTATACTCTTGTTTTCATTTTCCTCATATGTCCTTTGTAACCTTGAACCATTTGCCCTGTATTGTGAGAGAAACTAGGAGGCCATTCCATCTTTCCACATTAAGATCACCATCCATTCAATATTCTTACAAAAGTTCCCCAACCATTTAAGTATGGAGATTACAGCCAAAAATACAGAGAGAAAGTTAGGGTAAAGAAGGCATTGGCCACTGAAGGTAGTTCCAAAGGAGAGAACCCTTACTTGGGAAAATGAATTGGGAATGGGCTTGCCAAAGGACTATAGAAGGACTATGGAAGCACTGGCTGTAATTTGTATGAGAGAGAGCGAGACAGAGACAGGTATTTACTTTTAATTTGCTCTTTGTTTTAGAAGAATCAGTCTATGATGGAAAGAAAAACCACACGATAATTTAGATAGACGTAGAAAAGGCCTTTGTCAAAATACAACATGACTTTATGATGAAAACGTTGGAGAAATTCAGCATGGTCAGTTTATATCTTGACACAATAAGGGCTATATACAATGCTCCTAAAGCCAAAATAATACTTGATGGAGAGAGACTGGAGGAATTCCCATTGGGATCAGGAACAAGAGACAGGTGTTCACTCTCACCTCTGCTCTTCAATATAATACTGTAAGTCCTAACTCAAGCAATAAGACAGTAGAACTAATAAAGGGGATACAATTTGGAAAGAAAGAAATAAAGTTTGCTCTGTTTGCAGATGACATGATTCTATATGTAAGAGACAAGAAAGACTCCATTCCAAAATTTGTAAATGTGATAAACTCCTTCAGCAAAGTAGCAGGATACAAAATCAATGCACAAATATCAGTAGCCTATTATATGCAAATAACAAAGATGCACAGAAAGAAATAGGTGACATTGTCCCATTTTCAAGTTCAACAAGAACATAATAAAATACCTTGGAATAACATTAAACGAGGTAGTGAAAGGTCTATCCAATGTAAACATAACAACACTCAAAAAAGATATTGAGGAGAACTTGAGAAAATGGAAAGACCTCCCATGCTTCTCGATAGGTAGAATTCACATTGTGAAAATGGCAATCCTACCAAAGTCAATCTACATATTTAGTGCAATTCCCATCAAAATCCCAGCATAATTCTTCACAGAGATATAAAAATTGATCTCAAAATTCATATGGAAAAGCAGAAGGCCTTGGATATCCAAGCATATCCTCAGCAAAAGAAACACCTCTGGAGACATCACCATACTTGATCGAAAGCTATATTACAAAGCCATAGAAATAAAAAGAGCATGGTACTGGCATAAAAACAGGAGTATAGACCAATGATATAGAATTGAGGACCCAGACTTTGGGTCAAGAAACTACAGCTACTTGATATTTCGCAAAGGCCCTAACAATATTGGCTGGAAAAAAACAGAGCATCTTCAACAACTGGTGCTGGAGAAACTGGATAGACATATACAGAAAATTGAAAGTTGATCCACACACCTCGCCATGTACCATATCAAGTCCATATGGATCAACAACCTAGTATAACACCAGAAAAGTGGCTACTATGGGAAGAAAAGTTAGGAAGAGCACTCCATGATTTCGCAATGGGAAGAGACTTCCTGAAAAAGGAAACCCTGTAACACAGGTTCTTAACACTCACTCGACCAATGGGATCACATGATGCTGAAGAGTTTCCTCACCAACGAACATACAGTAAGCAGAGACAATATATTACCGACAGAATGTGAGAAAATAGTTGATGATTATACAACTGACAGAGGCCTATTCTCTAGAATCTACAAAGAACTCTAAAACCTAAACAATAAAAAGTCAAACAACCCACTCAGAAAACGGGGCAAAGACCTGGGCAGGCAGGTCATAGAGGAAGAAATACAAATGGCAAACACCCCTAAGGCAATGTTCATCATCCCTAATCATCAGGGAAATGTAAAATAAAACTACTATGAGATTCCACCTTACCCCAGTAATGATAGTAAACATCAAAAAAAAAAAATCAAATGCAAACAAATGCTGGCAAGGATGTGGAGAAATAGGCACCCTCAGCTGCTGTTAGGGGAATGTAAGATGGTATGAATACTTTGGACATGAATATGGAGACTCCTGAAAACTGACTATAGAGTTACCAACAGACCCAGTTATTCCCTTACTGGGCTTGTACCCTAAAACTCCATGCCTCAGATCAGAGCAATTTACTCAACCATGTTTATACTGGCTCAATTCATAGTAGCCAAGAGCTGGAATCAACCCAGATGCCCATCACTAGATGAATGAATAACTTAGTTATGGTTTACCTACAGTATTTAATTCTACACAGCACTAAAGAAAAATGACATAATGTAATTTGAAGAAAAATGCTCAGGCCTGGAACAGCTTATTCTCAGTGAACTCACCCAATCACGGGAAAGATACTCACCGCATGGTCTCACTCATCTACAGCTCCTAACCTGAATCTACCCAAGTCACCAACATACCTACCCAGCATCTCGAGGACTGGAAAATAGGGAATGTGGGGAGGGAGGGGAGTGTAAGTAGGGCTGGGGAACCAAAAGGCAATGGTATCATAAAACTCCACATCCTTCAAGACAGACCAAATGGCTGAACCTCCACCAGGCCCTTTAGAGGAAACACTTTATTCACAAGGTCCTGGAAAGGGTACGACAAAAACTGTTCATTATTGCCTCCTGTTTCTCCTTATTTCTCTCTCTCCCTCTTCTTTCTCATAGCTCTATCTCCTTTATATCACTTATCCTGTTCTTCCTTCTCTTCTTGGGCACAAACCTGTAACTCCTGGTTCCAGCAGGTTGATATTATCCACAAACAGTTTTTGATCACAGAGACCTACAAGGTTTCCCAAAAGAAACAGATTTTTGTCAGAGCTCTTGTTGACTCACCATAGGTTAGTGATAAGAGCTTACTGCTGAAGACACCACACAGTGTTGACACATATCATGGAGCAACATGGATGGAAGCTGGAATAGAGTCAGTCCCCAAACAGTGTGTCTAGTGCTGGAAGGTGCTATATGAGTGACTGGGGGAAAATGACAAATACCTGTCTAAGCAATACATGCTCTAAACTAGTTAGCTGCCAGCAACCTGATGTGATGCCCACACAAGTGCAATAATAGCTCATAGCCATGGTGGGAAACCAACTGCTCTCTATTTGGCTAATTGATCTGCTCAGTGGTATGGAACCCGTAGCTGGTGCTGGGAAACAGGTCAGAACCATATCCAAAAAATGAGCCTGCTCTCTCCTAAACTCTCTCTGAAAAACAATGGTTATTACCTTTACTTGGTGCTAACTTTACTGTCTGCTGGAGAACCTGCATCTGTTTTTCAGATAGATGCAGGTCCTAAGGAAAGAACCACCCCATCATACTTCAAAAAGGCCCTGGCTGAAACTGAGAACAATTGGAAAAACAGGCAGGAATGCTGTTTTCTTGGTGAACCGGGAACCAGCACAACCGTGAAGGTGATAGACACAGAAAACAATCAACCCCTACCAAACCAGATATCCAGAGACACAAAGGTGCCCAAGATCACAACACAGAAGCAGACCCACTATGAACTCAACATGGCTCAGGGAAATTTGTGGAAGTGGGGGTGGAAAGAATGTCAGAGCCACAAGCTGGGTCATGACATGCAAAAGTATTTCCTCGTATCCAAAAATAAAGGCTAACTCCACAATGGATGACCCATATACCGGTCCCTGTGGAGGGGGGAGAACAGGGAGGATGCTGACAATAATAACTGTTAATTGCATGTATATATGAAAAGCAAAAGAGCAATATTACACTGAGAGTTGTTCCTTCTCAGGACATAACCACTGAATAACCTGTACAGCTCTCACCACTACTACTTTCAAAAACAAAATTTATTATGAGAAAAAGTATTTCCTCAGAAGCATAAATAAGCCCTCTCCTTCATGTAGCATAACTACATTCAAGAAGAAACATCAACTGCATTTTAATAATGATATTAAAGTGTCATTTCCATGATATGTGAGAAAAAAGGTTAAATTAAGATGATGATATTACTCGTCAAAGGCAACAATGAAAAGAATAAAAATCTGAAGTAAAATGATATAACTAAAGGAGTGCCAGTTTTACTCCTACTGTTCATTAAGTTATGTTAACTAAAGCAATAAAGGATCAGGAAGTGTGAAAATCTTTCCTGGAAATCAGTGATACTTACATCCACCAAACCTCCTTCAGGAATGATTGACTGGCTTGAATTTCAGTGCTGTAGAGAAGAGCTCAAAATGTTTCAGGTCCATAGACAAATGATCTTGGGTCATCATAGCCCCTTTCTTTGTGACTTAGCATCCTGTGGCTGTTAGGTAATTCCTTTTGGAATGTACAAGTAGGACCCCCAGCACCCACCAACTGTAAACTTGACAATATCTTCGGAGAACATCTGAGGCCTACAGTAGAGCTTTCTCCATTTAGTTCTCACCCACTCATCTTATTTTCACACCAATATAGATTTGATCAGTATCTTGATGTATGATGTTCTTTGTTCTGGCACTATTAAAAACCTCACTGGACTTGAAATTTAGGTTAATTTGGGTTAAACATAAATCTGTGTTCCTAGCCATGGTTACCCATATATGCTCCAACAATGAAGTATATAATATAATATATGATATGATACGATATGATACGATACGATACAATATAATATGATTCTCAGTCAGCCACACTCATCCACACTTTTGTGACCTTGGTTCTTACAATCAGAACAAATTCGATTCCGAAATAAAGACTTTCCTACAAGTTTTTAGAATGAAACCAAGCTGGAAAAGGGATTGCACACTGCCCCCAAAAATTCTATTTGTAAAGGCAACCTTGTTTATTAACTCAACCAGGCAAAACCAATCAATAGGCATAAACAAAAATATTTAGAAGACTATTAAACAGGCATGACACATTTATTTAGCCAAACCATATTATTAGATTTCCCTCTAGGATCTATGATATTTTAGTCATAGATTTTCGACTAGGTTTTCAGTACCAGGCCTGAATTCCTTATGTTGAGCGTGTCTCAGGTGCAATCAATGGAATAGTTGGTTAAGAAAGTACCAGTCCTACCTCCATTGCACTATTAGGTACACCTTGCCTGGCTGGTTGACTGTGCAGACCACAGAGTGGATCCACTATCTATTAAGGCTGTTGATGATTTTCTCACCCAGAAGTCTGCATAGTACTTGCCAGCACTATGATAGCCAGCCAGCTTGGGTGAGACACCTTTAATCCCAGCATGTGGGAGGCAGAGGAAGGAGGTCACTGTGAGTTTCTCCCAGCCTGCTACTACATAGAGAATTCCAGGTCAGTCTAAGGTATAGCATGACTCTACCTCAAAGAAAAAATAAAGTATATGAAGAGATGAGCTGGGAAAGTAGTGAAGAATGATAAAAGGATACATGTAACATATAACCAGAGAAGGAAAACCATGGAGGGATAACAGTAAAGGAGAGCAGGCAAGACAGGACTTAAAAAAACAAATTGTCTTCTACATCTTCCCTCCCTAGCTCCCCCTCTCCCTCTCTCTCTCGTCTCCCTAATTCTTGTATATTCTTTTTCCTCATTTTCTTGGTGTGCACTGACCTGTAACTACCAGTACCAGCATGGGGCTATCATCTACAATGAGTTTTTGATCAGAGAGAACTACAAGGTTTCCTAAAAGAATGACAGATTTCTGTCAGAGTATTAGATGACCCACCAAAGGTTAGTGGTAAGACCCTATTGCTGAAGACACCATATGGAGCTAACACAAATGAACAGTATGGCTGGAAGCAAGGAGAGAGTCTGTCCCCAGACAGTCAGCATGTATAGTGACAGAAGGTGCTACATGGGTGACTGGGGGAAGTGTCCAATATCTGTCCAAGCAAGTCATGGTCTAACCTACTTAGCAGCAAATAACTCGTTGTGATGCCCACACAACTGCAATAGTGGCACACAGCCATGGGGCAGGGGGAAACAATTGCTCTTGATTTGGCTAACTGATCCCCTCAGTGGTACAGGACACATAGCTGGAACAATAAGTCAGAACCATATCCAAACCTAAGCCCCCTCTTCAGTATCAAGCTACTAGCAACCATGGGGTAAAAGAGGGCCTACACCTATTAAACTATACAAAAGTAACGGTTATCTTATTTGTCCTCATGCAAGCTTACTCTCCGTTGGAGAATCTGCTTCGTTTTTTCAGATAGGTGCAGATCCTTAGGTGAAACAAGCAAGGGTGCTGTTCTCCTGATGAACAGGATACCAGCACAAGAGGGAAGGAGAACAATACAGAGAAAAATCAACTCCTACCACATCAGAGAGCCAGAGCCCCAGAGGCCCCCAACACCTCATCACTGAAGCACACCAAAAATGAACCCAATATGGCTCAGGGAAATTTTGCGGATGAGGGGGCAGAAAGAATGTCAGACCCACATGTTGGGTCAAGATATGCAGAGACATTTATCATCCCAATAACTGTGGGTTAACCCCACAATGCACGAAACATATACCTCCACAAGGAGGGGCCAATAGGAAGAGGGTAGGCCACGGATGGGCCTAATAATGGTACCAAACTGCCTGTATTTGCTGAATACAAAACTAATTTAAAGAAGAAAAAAAAAACAAATTATATGAGAAAATTCCATTAAAAGGTGAAAAACAATCCCTTACATAGAGTCATCTATGCTGGGTAGTTGATATGCTTTATTCATGGTATAGATATCTAATTTAAAAAATATTATTAATCCTCAAGTATTTTGTTGAATTGATCAGGTGAAATAGGACTTGTTGAAGTACACATCACAATTAATTCACAACTGCATAGGTCTCGTCATAAAATTTAGTAAAAAAAAAAAAAAATCTTTAAGTATTTATTTATTTATTTTCAAGCAGAGAGACAAGAAAGAGAGAGAGAATGAGCATACCAGGGCCTCCATCTTCTGCAAATTTATAGCAGATGCATATTCCACTTTGTGCAGCTGGCTTTCCATGGGTTCATAGGAGTCAAACCTGAGTAGTTAGGCTCTGCAGGCAAGCACCTTAACTGCTGAGCAATCTCTCCATCCCATATTTATGAAACATTGATGATTAGGAAGTATTGTGTGAGGATTGTGCTCTTTTATGTACATAATGTCACCAATCAAGGTCATATAATGCTTTTGTCATTACCAATGTGGTACAGAAAATGAATGAGTGTTAAACAGAGCACAACATTGGCTGCCAAAAAGGACCCTTTGGGAAAAATAATCCCTCAACCATCAGGGTGGACAGTTGGTTGATTCCATTTGATAGAAGCAGAGAATGGACATTAGTGCATCTTTATTTTAGATTCTCCAGCAAAGGAGGTAGGCTGAGCTTCTGTAGAAGAGGAGATGCACAAGGTCAAGAAGACAATCCTGCTGCTGGCAGCTGTATCCAGTGTCAGGTTTTATCTCATTATCTTTGTGAAATCTCCTGTTCCATATGATTTTTAATTTTATTACTGGAGTCAGAGTCCCTTCATTATTCTTGTACAAATTTCTTCAATTCTTGCAGAAATGTTCACAGTTAGCCGTAATTTACATTAAGTCAACTCTTTCATGACAATCCCTATGAGTGATTTCACAAAGACATAGGCTGGGATGTCAATTTATAAGTGAGACTTAGAAACATAAATCAAATATCAGTGACTATAAACAGGGCAGGCATATATTTAGAAATAATAACAAGGATTCTTACCATGTCTGATGGTGTGAATTACAATGCATTCACACAATGTCTGTAATACATAAATTACACCTAGATTTCATGTCTACAAAAAATTCTTGATTAGCATATAGGTATCCATATTTTGTCCTTTACATTTTTGTGAAATACTAAAAGAAATTCCCTTGAGATGTATATGAATAATTGGTTTTGTATTATTAATATCAAGTATATTCTACAGAATATAAAGGATACTTGCCTGAAAAGAGTAGTGACCCAATTTTGATTCTGTAGAACTCACATAAAGCCAAATGCAAAAAAGTGGCACATTAATCTAGAGTTAGTTTGCACGGGCAGGAGGTCTGGTGGGTCCATTCTCTCTCTCTCTCTTTTTCTTTTTAACCTCTCTCCAGCTGTCAAATAAATAATTTTTATGTCCGAATTGGACAGGAGAGATGGCTAAGTGGTTAAGGTGTTTGCCTGCAAAGCCTGTGACCTAGGGTATATTCTCTATATCCCAGAGAAAACCAGATGCACACGGTGGTGTAGGCATCTGCAGCTTCTAGAGGCCATGGTGCACACATTTCCTCGCTCTCTCTCTCTCTCATTCTCTCTTTCTGTAAGTAAATTTATGTATTTATTTTTTAGTATTCTAAAGGGGAAATGCAAATGTAGAGTCATACATAATATAAGATTCAGCAATACTTATGTTATTGCAAGTGGTAAAAGTTTTTGAAATTACCTTTTAAAATTATGAATAAGATATTAAAATATGTATACAGTCTCAAAATTAGAAGGTCACTTTGGAAACACTGAGTTCTTGACATGAAATTGTCATTGAGCTATGGCCTAATGTGTCCCACAGGGCATGATTGGAAGGGCTGCTAGCCTTGGCACATTTCATATGGACTATGCTCTATCATGTGCACAAACTAGTTTCCATTTCATTGAAGCTTCACTTACTATAATTTCATTAGTGAACGGAAGCAGTTCAACAGTAACTTGAAACAAAGATGTACTGAGAAACCATAAACAAATAATCAAGGTCACCTATGAGATTATTCCACACCAGCAAACAAAGAAATGTCATGGCAGTACACTGAAGATTTTGCAAAGGACAGAAAATGCTAAGAAGACCTCAAGGTTGGAATAAGAAAACATTTGTGAACTTGACTATGTCTATTCAAGTATTTCTATGAATGGACAGAGAACACCCAAACACCTGAAGTGAGAAATAACTAAGGAACAGATCAAATCAGTTTGTGTTCACACAGTGGATTCCATTTTTCTTGCTAAAGAGGAAGGGTTTAATTTTTTTTTTTTTACACTTCGCTATGGCTAGATCTGAAAATTCCTCTCAATAGTCTCTGAACCTCAACTATGTCATTAACATTAAAATTTTCAATTGTAGGGCTGGAGAGATGGCTTAGCGGTTAAGCGCTTGCCTGTGAAGCCTAAGGACCCTGGTTCGAAGCTCGGTTCCCCAGGTCCCACGTTAGCCAGATGCACAAGGGGGCGCACGTGTCTGGAGTTCGTTTGCAGAGGCTGGAAGCCCTGGTGCGCCCATTCTCTCTCTCTCCCTCTATCTGTCTTTCTCTCTGTGTCTGTCGCTCTCAAATAAATAAATGAATAATTTAAAAAATTTTCAATTGTACTCATTTTGCTGTGACCAGAGTTGATAGTGTGTCTCACTGTAAAGCAAACAGAAAATGAATTTGTCCTGTAACTGTTTTTTGTAATATTGGATTTAAAATAAACCATGAGAGGTATAGGGGCAAACTAGGTTCTGGGTTGGTACTAGATGACAGGCAGAAGATTCCAACATTTTATTACCACGTGCAAAAGTGGGTACAGCAGTGTGAGGTTATTGGGTGGCATTCAAGAAATGAATGTATTTTGCTCTTTCATGGGTGCCCTAAGTATCTAGGATTTAGAGACATAGGCTATGTTTTTTTTTTATTATTATTTGCTTGATACCAGCTCTTTGAAAAGTACCAGTACCTAGTAGGATCCCTCATACATCCCAAGCCCCTCACTATGGAGTAACACATAGTCTTCTATTTCATCTATTTCATGTTACAGTCCAGGACCTTCACCCAGCTGTATATATTGACAGGGCCCTGGGCACTGAAATCATATTATCTACATCATCCATGCACAGCCACTAGTGCCATGATAAGCTCATCTTCCCGTATAACCTGTGCTTAAGTCTCAAGCAGCCCCAGTGTTAATCCCCATGGAACCACAGCATCCCACAGACCTCTGAGTACTTCCACCAACCTTGTTGTTTCTAAAATTCCAGCAACATTCCCCCAACCACAGTTCACATTCACAATTTAATATTTATTCCAGGCCATGTAATCTTTCCCAAGCACCGGTGTGATGATAGCTTCCCTCCCAGTTCTCTCTTCCACTGGCATCACTTCAGAAACCCAGTACCAGACTCAGAAATTAAAATGTATGGCCTCATTGCCACTTTTTAGCTCAAGAACACTTCAGGACTCTATATACATCCCAATTCCCAATGCAGCTGCATACAATTGCCAGTGTCACACGTTCACACATAAATCAATCACAACCCTATGAGTATTTCAGCAACTAATATTGTCCCTATACAGTCACCTAGCAACTGCTATGACCAACAGAAGTCCAACACCATCCAGTACCCATCTGGAACATGATACAAATCTGATGTAATCCAAGGCTAATCCTAATTGAGGTCATGTCCCAGCCTGGAACCACTCATCCCAGTAACAGCATTCAGATTCGTATAAAATTCCAGGCTCTGCCCTCTGATCCTTGGTATCATCCTTCAGTCCAAGAAACTTCATTCAAACACACATTAGGACCACTGCTTTTCATCCCACCCTTATTATTCCACACGTACACCTGCCACCACACTGGTATAATTTCGCAATAATTCCATGCCCCTGACCTCCACAATCATCCCTTTGCTCTTTGAACACCCCCCCCAACAACAAATTTCTCTAAATCTTCTGGTGCCCCTGTGACCCTAGAGTGAAGTACTTATCCCTCATCCACCTGTGCACTGTGTTATCATACTCTAGTACTAACTGCAATTCCAAGCATCCTTTTCAACATCAACTTTCCAAGTCGTAGCTTTTCCACACCTCAACACCAACTTCAGACTTTGATATCATTGCTATAGTCATTTTATAACCAGCTCCTCAGATTCCAGAATTGACCCCAGGTCTTGGTTTCCCATGTAACATAAAACAGATGTATGTACCAGAGTTTGTCCGTGTTCCCTAGACCATGTCAAAGTTAGTAATATCTGATAGGCATATCAATGAGACTCATCTTGTATAAGCAATGCCATGGATTAGGGAAGTCACTTTGACAAGACTCAGGTAATAAAATGACACAGAAATTGTAGTGGACACCTACTCCATTGTCTATTGTGGAACTCAGAACACATGAGTGAGGAAGTATTATGGTCCTTGACATTTCAGGTGTATTTTTTAATGCAGATCAAATTAAGCTTTCATGTCCTCACATCCCCTTCTTCACACTAAATTAATTTGGGAATTAAAGCAAGTTAAAGCAGCCCCAAACACCATCTACCAAAAAGGAAGTATTGACAGAACATGAAGCAAACTGTCACCATGACCAATTGGATTGTTCCACATCTTTCACAAATGGGCTTTAACTGCATCCTCCAACCCATATTTGCTACATAAAGAGAGCTGCACTGTGCTTCCTCAGAAGAGTGGAGACAGGCACCAGGAGAATGAACATTCTACTGCTGGCTGCAGCTCTCAGCTGCCTGGTTTGTGCTCAAAAGCAACCTTTGAAGGTACCATGTCTAACATGAGCTATAGGAGTAGAGCTGATGATGGCTCTGGGTGGGCCACCCTTCTGCATGGGCCTCAGTGTCATTAGATAAGGTCATTGTTTCACTTGACTCTCTTTTATTAAGCCATCCTGTCTCAGTACTTTTAGTATTTACTAGTTTATATTTTCTTTGCTTTGAGGATGGTGAGCAGTTTATTTTTGTATGAAACATACTTGCACATTTTCTATTACTATTTAACATGAATAAGAGTGTTTTAAATGTTGTAATTTCATACTGAAAATATCACAATATCAGTGTAGATATAAGGCACTGTATTTACTTTTTGCTTTTGCTGTTCTTTGGTAGGGTCTCAGTGTAGCCCAGGCTGACCTGGAGTTAGGCTTACCTTGAACTCAGGGAGATCTTTTCTATCTCTGCCTTCAGAATTCTGGCATCAAATGGGGTGTGCCACCCTGCCTACTAAGGCACAGTGTTTCTTACATATAGAGGAACATATCAAGTGAAATGGCTCTTCCATCTTTACAGAATTCTGAATGGATTTCCAAAAAAAAATACATCATCTAACCACGTCTGACGGAATAATAGACATGCATGAAAGTTGGGTTTGGACCACATGTGTCCGTTGTGTTTTGTAGTTATTCTCCTGTGGAAACTAGATAAGCTATATCAGTCATAATGCTTAATTCATTTTAATAATTCATAAAGTCAGCTTCAATTTAAATTCCATATTTTTCTTCCACATTGGGTCATTCTCTTGACAGTCCTTCTAGAAGAGTCAGGCACAATATATTAAAGAAAGGTATCTGCCATCAAAATGATATTTGCTTTCAGCCATGTTTTGATGATATTTACTATTTTTACCTTAATTATTTTTTTAGGTACAGAATCCCATGACATCTCTTTGTAGTTACAACTGTGTTTTGGGCTATTCAAAGAATAAGATGAGAAAATAAAGTCTCTACACTGAATTAACTTTTCTCACTTCTATTATGTGTGTCATAAAAGAAAGTTAAAGATATTAATGAGTACATATACTTGGGTTGTGAGAGATCATATTAGAACTTGTTTTTAAAAACATAACTATAAGGATTTGCTAAGATTTCATGTAGCTGCTTGACAAAATTGAATCTATATTCATATTGATAGTACTATCTGGTGTTCATTGGATTGAACCATTTTCTAAATTTGCATAATGGCTGTAATCCATAAGAATTAGCAATGATACCTCTCAAACAGATTAGGTGCTTTATAGTTTTTCTGTGAGGAAAATATGATTCACTAGTGACAGTACAATTTGCAGAGCAAAACAGGAAACCTGGCTATGCATACCAAGTGAATATTCTTGTTTCAGTTTTCAGGGGATTTTCAAACCCTTTACCTGGCCCCCAATCAACTGTCAGCAGTAAATGAAAATGGGCTGTTCAGGCTTTACTTTCGAAATATTTCATTTTATGATGGTTATAAGAAAATGTCTATGGCATTTTATATGAAGTAAGTCAAATAAGTTCAACTACTAAAACTGACCTATTTGAATGCTAACCTAAATTGTTGTATCATATTTACATTGAAATATCTCATGTTGCATGAGAATTTGAGTTTCTGTTGGTAATTCATGCAACCTGAAGTTTAGAAGTTGTGGTACAATTCCGTACCAGCCAGAAGACATTGTGTAATACCTTGAAGATGCTCAAGGTGGAAAATCATGCTGAATTCCATTCATTTTAGTCACTACTTACAGATGGTGAGAAAAGTTCATTCTGTGTAAACCTACAATTTGGAGAAAGTCCACCAAACCCAAGGACTATAATTGGTTTTTATTCCTTTGCTTTATGGATGTAGGGTCTCATGTGCCTCAAGCTGGCCTCATCTTTAGCTGAGGATTACCTCGAAATCCTGAGCCTCCTTTATTCCCATCCCAAGAGCAAGGACTATAGCAAGCAGTGTGCTCCCATAGCAAGAGGCACTTGCCTTATTAATACAAGTAATGTTTAGTGAAGATTCCATAAAGTTGTAAGAGTAGGAAGGCATGGTGAAACACAGTCATATTACAGGATGTCAGTGATTAATACAGGAATATCTCCACCACTTTGGATATGAGAATTTTACATACCGAGTTCTAGAACAGCTAGTGTAAAAATATATACCAGATCCAGCCTGGCAAATGACCATGCACTTCATTGGCATGAAGAACAGAGGAGAATCTGCTCCTCATCATGGTGGAGGACATCCTCATCTGCAAGTCACCACTCCTCGACCTAGGTAAATATATGGAGCACTCTTAGTATAAGAGAGGCAATATAATAAAATTTTGGGATGAATTACTGACATTTTACAAGCACACATGATTAAAATTATAATTCAGAATGGCCTCAGATTTTGTGGATGGGCACCTCACACTGATATTTCTTCTTAGTGGAAAGAGAATAATGAATTCTTTGCACAAAAGTGGTAATAACAAAAACATTGGCAGCCATATGCATATTTATAGCAAACAATCAGAACATCAGGGCAGGATGTATTGCTTAGTGGTTAAGGCATTCACTGCAAAGCCAAAGGAACCAGGTTTGATTCCCCAGGACCCACTTTAGCCAGATGAACAAGGGGGCACATACATCTAGGGTTTGTCTTCAATGTCTATAGGCCCTGATGAGCCCATTTTCTCTCTCCTTCTCTGTCAAATAAATATATAAAAATAGAATAATTTTAAAATTCAGAACATCATTTGAACCTAATAATGTGGCACAACCTTAATATGCTAACCCTTGCCAGAAATCACAACCAATATGTACTAGCATTCGGGACAAGTAGAGGTTCAGGGATAACCTAAGCTACATAATGACTTCAATGATAGCTTCAGCTACAATTGTGTTCTCATTGGACCCAGTTGACATCAACTCAAAATAATACCTTTCCCCAAACTACTCTCAAGAGACATATTTATGTTGAAAATATGTTCTGAGCTGTCTTGGAACATTTGACTCAGTCCTATCATTAATATAAGAATTGAGACATGCTGGCATACGTCTGTCACCCCAGTGCTGGGGAAGCAGAGAAGAGAATATGAGCAAGATATTTTGCTTTACAAAGCCGCACTAATCAATGGAATTTCAGCTCAGTGATAGGTCTTGTGTGGCCATGTGTCACTGATGAAAACACTCACACACATGTTCAAGCTTTATATGCACACATGCATACACACAGGAATGCATACTGAATAAACTTATGTATTCAATAAGTGAATAAGCAACAGGAAGAGGAAAACCAGAAGGCAGATATAAAAATGAGAAACTCAATTCAATTACTGTATTTCAGATGTTTTCAAAGTGTATGCATTCAGATAAAGTGTGTTTGACTTGCCCCCTGGTGTAAAGTGAAAGAGGATGGTTGTTGAATGCCGAACTGTAAAGGAGAATGGGAAGGAGCTGCAAACACCAGGTGGCACAGGAAGTCACATCGAAGTGTGGGACAATTGTCAGAGGAAGTTGATGTGAGAAAATAGTAAAGCTGTGAAAACACAGTTTCCTTTTAGACTGTCAACTGTAATGTAATCCTGCTACTTCCTCAAGTAAAAGTGATGTGGAATACTAGTTGATATGTGCTGGATGTCTTCTAACCTTATTTAGGGAAAATGGAGCATGTCGACTCTACAGACTTCAGGCAGCCAAGTACAAACCTCCGACTTTTGCCGATATATGTAAGTCTTTGTTTTCTTAGTATGGCTTGAAAAAACCTTCACAGGGTATTTTCCTTCAAGATGGTATTATGTGCTATCCTTTCGCTTTTTTCAATATCTGACAGATGAGTATTTGTGCTTGAGAGGTTAACTTTTGACCTTCTTTCAGGGAACAGACCACAAGGCATTAAACCAGTTGAAAAGAAAATTAACAACCCAAAGGGTCTTTGGCTCCTTGATAATTCATATGATTCCTATCCAAGAGTCTGGATCCGACAATTTTATAATAAAGATGTAGGTGGGTATAATTATCATGACTACCTGCTATTGACGTAAGCATCTTAGTGTAGCACCACATCTCACATCCTGCAACAATCCAAAAATAGTATACCAACTATGCACCACATGATTATAAGTATGGGTGCTTCAAACATGCACATTATAAGAATGAATTGAATGCAGGGCTTCACAAGAACGGCTATCTAAATTCTACAAAAGGTTGATCATTACTACAAATGCATATTGTGAAATTCTCTAACCTCAGACAGTATTCATTTAACTGAATACTTAAGGAAGACATTATAGCATTGTTTTTGGCTTGGGCTTGTACAATTATTGATAGAAGGGAAATCATGGAAAATTGGTGGGAGAGAGTCATCTTATATTGGCAATTTATACAGCTTCATTTATATATACCATGCATTTTTTTCTAAATTTGCTTTGATGTTTCTTGATTAGTGGCAACTTAAAGAGTAATAGTGAGTGTACCTCTCAGCAATTGTGGAGGAAAAAAAAAAACAGATGTGTTACTAAACTCTCAAGGTTAAACAAACAAAAGATCATTTTTGCCCCTTTTATAGAAGGTTTAGTCTGTGATAGGTAGAAATTTTGAATCCGGACCTTTGATGATTTACAACATACTGATGATGTCTGAATTGCCTTGGGAGGACTGTCCGTTTCATAGCAAAAAAAAAAAAAAAATGAAGAAAACCAACCCTGTTCATAGTATGATGTTCGCAGACATACTGGACACCCTTAGAAATGATCTCAGCTTTTAGAGTTTGTCAACTTTTGTGAATCACATTCTCACAAGGAAGTTAGCTTCACAGTAGTGATTGCAGTTTCTTCAAATTGATGCAACTGATTTAAATGGAAGTTCATCCAATTTATAGTATGAGTCCCTCATCTAAAATACATTACAATATACAACATAAAGATAGGCATTGATTATTTTTCCGTAAAAAGTAAGAGTGGTACATACACACTGTATAAATTTAAAGGCATAATTTAAAATTAAAATTAATACTTCATGCATTCCTAACATTAGGGTTTTGATAAATGAACAAAATGTCTTAACACTGTGATGCTTGGCATATATGTCTATGTAGAAATGGAAGCCCCATTTGCTGAGGCAGTAAGTCCTTAGTATGATTAACCTCCAAATATTGGAGAAATGTACATCTTAAATCTCATACATGTTACACATAATGATATAGATAATGTTATTGTGTTAATTATATTTTTATATAACTGCAGATTATATGATATACATATATGACATATGCATAACATGTTTTATCTGTATGAAATGAACATCTGTGTCTACATTATGATTTGTAACACTGATGCTAGTAGTACATACTATAACTACCTTGCATTATTAGAAAAGTGTGTGTACTATTTTCCAAAAGGTCAATACTATCTGCTATGATTGTAAACAACTGGTATACAAAAGCAAAGTTATAAACAAATTAACTATTATTCTATTTATTTTGTTTATTTAATTGGTTACCCAGCATGGCTGTGTGCCACTATTGCACTTGTCTGAGCATCATGTCAAGTTGTTTATTTCTGAATTGCTTAGACTTTGAGTTACTTAGACAGATGTTGGCCACTTCACCCCTGGTGGCACATGTAGCGCCTTCCAGCACTAGATTGGCTAATTGTCTGGGGACTGGCTCTCCTCCTGATTCCAACCATGGTCCATGTCAACAGCATTTGGTGTCTTCCACAGTCAGGGTCTTACAATTAACCACTGGTTGGTAATCAAGTCTTCTCACAGAAATCTGTCTTGTTTGTATTGTGAGACCTAGTAGGTCTCTCTGGTGATCAGCTCCTTGTGGATATAGAACACATCATGGATCAGGGCCAGCACCAAAGGCAAGAAAAAACAAAAAGCCAGAAATGAACCAGAAACACGAGAATTTTTTATTTTTATTTATTTGAGAGCAACAGACAGAGAAAGAGGCAGAGAGACAGAGAGAGAATGGATGTTCCAGGGCTTCCAGCCACTGCAAATGTACTCCAGAAGCATGCGCTCCCTTGTGCATCTGGTTAACGTGGGTCCTGGGGAAGCAAGCCTCGAACTAGGGTTCTTAGGCTTCACAGGCAAGTGCTTAACCATTAAGCCATCTCTCCAGCTCAAAACATGAGAAATTTGATGCTAGGTTTCATCTCACTCTCTCCTTGTCCTTCTATTCAGGTGCATCCTCTAAGGTCCTATTGAGGGTTCCACCTTTTAGTTGGACTTTCAGGATATAGGATTTTTTGGTACCAGTTCATTTTGGGTCCAGTTTTGTGCCCACCCCACCTTTTCCCTTTACCCAATTCCAATACTCCCTATTGTCCAAGCCTCAAGATGCTATTCAGTTCTGTCAGCAACTCGGGCTGATCCAGATTAGGAAATGCAGATGAGTGAGAGTGTGTGGTGGTTGTCTTTCTGTGATTGTGTGAGTTCACTGAGTATGATCTCTTCTATGTTAGACCATTTTTTCTACAAATTTCAGTTTGTTATTTTTTCTTAATGCTGAGTAGAATTCCATTGTGTAGATATACCACTTCTTGCTTATCTATTCATCCAATGATGGGCATCTGAGTTGAGTCCAGGTTTTAGCTATTAGGAATTAGTAGCTGTAAGTGTGGTTGAGCAAATATTTCTCAACTGAGATGAGGAACTTTTATGGTAAATGCCCAGTAAGGGAATAACAGCTTCTGCTTGTAACTCTATAGCCATCCTTTTCAGCAATCTCCAAATTGATTTCCACAACTGTTAACCAGCTGTCATTCCCACCCACAGTGAATTAGTGTTACTGTTTTTCTACAGCCTTGTCAACATTTGTTTTCATTTGATTTTTTAATGTTTGCTATCCTTACTAGTGTAAGGTGCAATCTCATAGTAGTTTTAATTTACATTTCTCTAATGGTTAGGGATGTTGAAATTTTTACTAAGTGTGTGTTAGCCCTTTGTAATTCTTCCTCTGAGAATTCCCTATTTAGTTCTCTGCTCCACTTTTTCAGTGGGTAGTGTGATTGTTTTATTGTTTAGATTTTGAGTTCTTTAATATTCTAGATATTGGGCTTCTGTCAGTGGTATAGCTGGCAAAGACTTTCTCCAATTTAGTGGGTAATCTGTTCACTTTGGTTATAGTATGTTCGTCTGTGTAAAAGCTTTGCAGCCTCATGAGATCCCACTGACTGACTGCATGTTTAATTTCTTTGGCTACTGGAATTTTGTTCAGGAAGTCTTTCCCAGTCCTATATTGTGCAGAGTGCTTCCTATTATTTCTTTGAGCAATTGAAAAATTTCATGACTTATATTGAGGTCTTTAATCCATTTGGACTTGATTTTTATGCATGGCGAAATTAGCGGGCCTAATTTCATTTTTCTACATATGGTTATCCGATTTGTCCAACACCATTTCTTGAAGATGCTGTCTTTTCTTCAGTCTACATTATGTGTACCTTTGTCAACGATCAGGCAGCTATACTTGCATGCAACTAAAGTTTGAGTCTTCAAATTTGTTCCCTTGGCCTATGTTTCTGTTTAATCCAGTACCATGATGTTTTTGTCACTATGGCTTTGTAATATAGCTTTAGATCATGTATGGTGGTACCACCAGAGGTGCTTCTTTTGCTGAAGATATGTTTGGATATCTGAGGCATTTTGTCATTCCATATGAATTTTGATATCATTTCTCAGTCTCTGTCAAGAATGATGCTAGTATTTTATTGGTATTGCATTAACTCTCTATATTGGATTGGGTAGAATTGCCATTTTCACAATATTAATTCTACCTACCCATCTTATCAAGCCCTGCTCTATTTCTTTCTTGAGTGTGTTTATGTTTTCATTATATGTGTCTTTCACATCCTTTGTTAGTGTTATTCCAAGTTTTTTTTGCTATTGAAAATGGGACAGCATCACTGATTTATTTCTTCAAATATTAGTCCTTTTCATACAGAAATACTACTGATTTTTAAACATTACTTTTGTTTTGTGCCACTTACCTGTAGGAACTTATCAACTTTAGATGTTTGGGGATGGAGACTTTTTGGTCACTTATATAAAGAATCATGTCATCTACAAATAGGGCTAACTTGACTTCTTCCTTTCCAATTTGAATCCCTTTTATTTCCTTGTCCTGTCTTATTGCTAGGGCAAATAATTCCAGTACCACGTTGAAGGGCTTGGGTGAGAGTGGGCACCCCTATGTTCTTCCTGATCTCACTGGGAACTCCTTGAGTTTTTCCCCATTAAGTATTGTTTGAGCTTTAGGAGCTTTTTATATAGCCTTTATTGTATTGAGATATAAGCCCTCCATGCCTATTCTTTCCAGTGTTGTGATCAAGATGTGGTATTGTATTTTGACAAATGCCTTCTCTGCATCAATCAAGATGATCATGTGATTTTTATGGTTCAGTTTATTTATGTGGCATATTATTATGTTGACCGATCTCTGTATATTCAACTATCCTACATCCCTGGCATGGAGCCTACTTGATCAAAGTTGATAATGCTTTTGATGCATTATTAAGTTATTCAAATCTAGCAATTTTACAATTTCTATTTTGATTTCTTCCATGATCCATTCATTGTTTAAAAGTGTATTGTTTTGTCTCCAGGACTTGGTGGAATTCTTCACGTGTCTCTTGCTGTTGATTCCTAGCTTCAACGCATTGTGATCTGTCACGATGCAGGAAGTTACTTCAATTTTCCTGACTTTATGAGAGAATGCTTTATGGCCTAAAATATAGTCAATTTTTAGAAGGTTCCATGGGCTGTTGAGAAGAATGTATATTCTGTAGGGTTGGGGTGGAAAGTTCTGTCCATGTCTGTTAGGTCTAGTTGATCTATGATGGTGTTGAGCTATATTTATTTCACTGCTGATATTCTGCTTGGATGATCTATTGGTGATAGTGGAGTATTGAAGTCTCTGATTATGATGGTGTTTGTGTTTATTTCTCTTTTCTTGTCAAGTAGATTTTGTTTTATAAACGGTGGTTCACCTGGTTAGGCATTTTTTGATAGATAATTGGATGGATGGATGGATGGATGGATGGATAGATAGATAGATAGATAGATAGATAGATAGATAGATAGATAGATATTGATGTGCTCATGTTGGATCATTCTCTTGACGATTAACAACTGGCCTTCTTTGTCCTTTTGGATTACTCTTGTTTTGAAGTTTGTTTTTCAGATATTAATATAGCAACACCTGCTTCTTTTTTACTTATTCATGTAGTTGGTATATTCAAACTTTCACCCTGAGGTTGTGTCTATCTTTAGTGGTGAGGTGGTTTTCTTAAAGACAGAACATAGAAAGGTTCAGTTTTTTTTGTATCCATCCTGATAAGCTGTGTCTTTTGATGGGTGAGTTAAGACCACTAATATTTAAAGTTATTGCTTTGAGATTTGAATTAATCCCTGCCATGATGAGGTGTTTCATAGGGCTGGGTGCTTACTTATGTTATGTATTGTTTTGAGGATGGTTTATTTTGGTTATTGTGATCTTCCTTTTGCTGGCTCTGATTGTCATGTGTGGAATATTCCCTCATGTATTCTCTGTAGGTTTGGCTTTGTGTTCACATAATCATAGAGTTGACTTTTTTGTGGAAGGTTTTTTCTTTCACCATGTATTATGAGGGATACTTTTGCTGGGTAGGGTATCTTGGTTTTGAAGCCATAGTTTTTCAGACTTTTAAGTGTTTCATTCCAGGCCCTTCTACCTTTCAGGGTTTCCATTCATAAATCTGATGTCATTCTACTGGCGTTGCATTTGTATGTCATAAATTGCTTTTCTCTCATTGCTTTTAACACTGTCTTTGTTTTCATTGTTAAGTTTTAATGATCATGCAACTTAGAGACTTTGTCCTTGGTCCTTCCCTCTTGGTGTTCTGTGGGCTTATTGTGCCTGGATGGGTCCCTGTTTTGTAAGATTCAGAAATTTTTCATCGGAAATTTTGTTGGGTATATTTTCTGTGCCTCTAGTCTGGATTTTCTCACCTTCTGGTATGCCTATTTTATGGATGTTTGGTTGTTTGAGGATGTCTCACAGTTCACTCATTTTCTGTTCAGTTGGTGTTTGAAGTTAGCAAAGATTTTTTGGCCTCCCTATCAGTTTCTTCTATCGTATTTTCCAAGTCAAAACTTCTGTCTTCCACATGGGTAACTGTGTTGGTGAGTGGTTCTAGAGAGGTGTTAATAAAAGCTATTTGAATTTTTGTTTTGTGTTGTGTTGTTTTTATTATGTTCATCTCTCTTTTGCATTTTTTCCTTTTTTTAAGGCATGGTGTTGCTATAGCTCAGGCTGACTTGGAATTTCATGATGTAGTCTCAGGGTGGCCTTGAACTCTTGGGGATCCTCCTACTTCCGCCTCCAGAGTTATCCAAGGCATGCAGCACCATGCCCTGCTTTCTTCTCTTTTTTGAGAAGTGATTTCAATTCATAATCTGATTTTCTTGATGCTTCCAGTAATTCATTCTTGCATTTCATTTAGACCTCATTAAGCTTAATAAACTGGTTGTTGAGATCTTCCAATTCTTGACTTACCTTCTAATTATTCATATTTGTTTTGTGGTTTCTAATGTTTTCTTCAATCAAGTGAAGCATACTGCCAAAGACTAAACACTAGGTGACAATTCTGTTCACTTTCGTTGATACAATTGTTGGTTCTTTGGTAGTTTGCATCAAGTTCAGTGATTTTTTTTTTTAATCAGGGTCTCATTGGTTGTTGTGTTTTATTTTGAGAATAAATTTCTGATGACTTCTCTATGATTTCATTGCATGCTTCTGTAGTAGGACTAGGGATTCTTGGTGATCTCTCACTTTTCTGACTTTCATTGACTTTTTGCATTGCAAGTTTTTGTCTTTTGTCCCATTTACCCTCTGACTCAGGTGAACAGGGATGTGGGTACCAAGGGGTGAGTCAAGACACCAGAGCAAAAGGCCTGACTCCACATCTCACACAGGGGCCACAGGAATAGGAGAGGAACAAGGGAAAATGAAACTGGCCTATCTGTGCTGTGCACCCCAGGACACAGACAAGTGCAGGCAACACAGACCAGGGAGGTGGGAGGGGACCAGATACCAGGATCTGGCCTAATCAGTCCAGACCACCTCACCCACCAACACATTTTCCATGCAAGGAACGCATTGTTTTCCAAAACCTCAATACTAGCTGCCATGTCTATCAGCAACTGGTATAAAAAGCAATGTTCCACACACAAAAAAACTATTATTTTAATGTGAGAGAGGTAAGTATGAGCTTATTTGCTTAGAATATATAAAGTATGATTGAAAATTAGCAAGGCAATCTAGGAAAATACATCTTTCCTGAGCTGGTATAATATACTAGCATGGTTGTGCATACATAGAAACTCTGGTAGAAGTTATGTTATATCCCCAAATCAACCTATGTTCAGATCATGTTAAATAACTGGCAAACAAAGAT
This sequence comes from Jaculus jaculus, assembly GCF_020740685.1. Lineage (NCBI taxonomy): Eukaryota > Metazoa > Chordata > Mammalia > Rodentia > Dipodidae > Jaculus > Jaculus jaculus. Next base: position 388,914 of record NW_025423386.1, read on the forward strand.
AATTTTTCTATTTTCTGTTATTGGTAAGGGGACACCTTTTCATTCAGCAAGGACAACTAGAGAGCATTAGAGTGAGGCAAGGTAAAGGACACTCAGAACCTATGATTGAAGCAAGAGCATGCTAATTATACAATAGGACAAACTAAGTGCTACGACCCATATTTTTACCTAACCCAGACAAAAATATTGTTTTTTTCTCAGGCACATATGTAAATCTTTTCTCATTGGAATATGTATCTGAGACCACAATATTCTTGGAAATCAGATATTCGGGGCAACACAATGATAATATTGTTTTGATTGCGGCAGTGTGTAAGTACTGAATATTTTGTAAATGAAAAAAAATGTTTTCTTTGCCCCAAGATCAGTGTGTTCATGCACATTTTTTTCTGAATATAACTGGTGCAGAAACGAATTCATTCATGTATTTACAGACAGCACAATCATTGGTTGAAGGACCTGCATTTCTATATTTTCCTAAGTATACCTAAGTACAAATACTTATATACATACATATGTATCCATCCTCTCTGGGGCTAGGAAAGTCTACCATGTCAACCACACCCATTATGTCTGAAAAAGTCACTACTATATGAGACAAACTTCATGAGCTGGGGGGCACCGTGAAAATTTTTATTTGATCACTTAAAATGCAAAAAGTAATTTAAGCTGTCACTCTCCCTACAAGACATATCAAACAGGTTGATTGTCAGCCTCCTGATATTAGATGGGCCTCTCATGTATAAGGCTTATACAGTTTCTCATAATATTTTATTCTTTTTGTGGTAATTTAAGATACGGCAAAGAAAATATATTTACTGAATAGTAAAGATCGTTTCAACATTATTTTAATTTTTGAATTCCAAACTTTTTGTTGAGTGCTAATGAGAAGCTAGGAATTTGCAGAATTTGAAACTCACATCCACTCACAAGCAAACAGTGAGTGTATTTTATCAAATTTGCCTCTTTTGTACATGCATTGATAAGACAACAAATGGCCTTTCCTGTGTGCATCTTTTTTCACTACTAGAAAAATGATTCTGTGTTCCCTACTGGAGCTCCTACAGATATTATCCCCAACTTCTGGATGCCCTTTCTATGTGGCCTTCTGGAGGGAGGTTAGTTGTGCATACTGGGTGGTAACAGAGGAAAACAATGCTCATCACCATATATTCTTATGTTATTATTATATTATTATATATTCATATATAATTTGAAAACATCCCTTTCATTTTGAAAGGTTCTAAGGGACATCTCTACTGACTTTTCTTCCATAAACTACAGCAACATGTGTTGAGCTCAGTGAAGAAATGATGGCAGAATATAACAAGCTGAAAAAGAATCATGGCATTCCCAATCAAAATACTCTAGATGTCACCAAGACAGGTAAAGCCACTGTCATGTTTTCTTTGTTAAAAATAACCATGTTTTGGAGCAATTCTTTATGGTTTGCTATTCCCAATGAAGCCCAAAATGCAATAGCCTAATTCCTTAAGAATATTAAGTAAACACAATTAACTTTATTTTCTCCACTTCATTGTATTTCTCAGACACCTGTCCTCCATGAAGACCACCATTTAGTGAGTACATAAAATTAATTTAAAAGCTCAATACATAAAAGTTGGAGTTGATAATATTAACTCAATAATTCACAAGAAATTATTAGTACTTGCAAATGGAAAATGCTATGAGAGAATACAGTGTAGATCATGTAAACAATAATAAAATTGACCCAAGATAGATGTCAGGTGTATGTTACTTTAAAAACAAGTTAAGGGACTTGGTAAGTGAATGCACTTTACAATATTTTCATAAGTTTTGGTAAGTGAATGCTTTTTGGAACACTGTTGTTACATTTCTATGATTTTTTTTTTTTTGGCCAATGGCCTTCTTTCCATTGAAAAATAACTATTTGTCAATGAAATTCAGCATTTCTATGGGTGGCTCCCAGGTACTTGTAACCTTCTTGGTGCTTTCTTCTTTAACCCTTAAAGTATGCACAAAACTTTACAATTCTATCCTGAGTACCATAATAATCACAACTTGGCAAATCCTTGAAGATATGCAAATGTAACTTGTACATGGCTAGCCTCAGATGGCCTCCTGTTGTATGAGGTTTTGTCATCATAATTTTATGCATCTTTGCTGTAAAACTCTTATATTATTTCATTTCTTCTCTTGAAAAAATCATGTACTGAACCTTGTCACCTATATTCCACTATTATTTAACATTTCTAGGCGACCTCAAGATGAGGACCACATCGACAACACTTTCACAATGGATCAAGAATCATAAAGACTCCATTCCCAATTGTACTTTCCCTTTTCAGTTGAACTCATGATCTTTCCGCTTGGTATCTCTCTTCCCCTTCTCATGCCCTTTTTCATTATATGTCACATATTTTGAAAAGCTGATTCAGAAAACTGAATGCCACACTAAATCAACAAAACAAAAAAATAAAATTTTGTTTTATGAACTGCATAAAAAGGGAGGACATGGATGACCTAATTAGCAGATGTTTAAAAATTAAGATGAGTGTGGAAATTGAGGAAAGGGATACAACTGACTTCACAAACTTTTTAATTATTGATATATTCATATTTAGGTAAATTATAGTCTATGACATAAGCATTCAGTAAATATTACTGATATATGCAAATCTCTGGGCACTGATAAAAGACCAAGTATAAGCAAGAGTAGCAATGAGACATAATGAGGAACAAAGGTAACAGCGTGACCATTAAGTGGAGTAGTAACCCTCCTGGAGTAAATACTTTAGTAGTCCCTGAACACATGGGTACAAACAGCCCTCATTGTAAACAGCCACTGTAGTCTTTGTGCAGAAAGTGTAAGGATGACCATCTTTGAGAAACAGACTTGGTTGACTATGAACAATAATAGTATGAATTGCACTTCATGAGAAATAGGCTTCAGAGGCTATGATAAGAAAGGTTGGGAATGAGCTTTATTAAGAAACAGCTTAGCAGTTTCAGACCAGAAAGTGTAAAATTAGGCATTTAAGAAATTAATATAATAGACTCTGTGTCAACTGTAGGAATTGCCTTCATTGAGAAATGAACTTGGCTGCTGCTGACCACCAACAATAAGAATGGCACTAATTAGAGAATAGCATTTGTAGCCTCTAGCTGGACAGGGTCAAAATTACTCTCATTGAATAAATGTCGTTCATAGAACCAGAAACTGAATTTTGACACTAATTAAAAAATAGTGTTTATAATCTCTACAAATGTTGCAAGTGCCCTCAAAATTTAGCCTCAGGAGACAGTGACCTGCAAGTGGGTCAATTGTCTTCAACAATTTACCTTGTTTGTGTAATTGATTTAATAGACTGGGAAAATTAGGAAAGGGTCACATTTTAAAATGTACATGACAAGACTATGACCCACAAACATTGAAATTTCTCAGACTGGGATGTTACCTTTGTATATGTTGACTGGGAGGCATAGGAATTAGTCTCATTGAAAAATAGCCTCTATTTTTCTGAGCAGCAAGTGCAAACATGGCACTCAATAAGATAGTTCCTCACTAGTCTGTGAGAAGCAAGTGCAGGAATAGCCCCTATTGAGAAATTACCAAGCAGTTATTGATCAGCTAGTTTATTAATCACTTTCATAGAGAAATAGTCCTCATAAACAAGTTTGTGCAATAATTGCCCTCATTTAAATACAAGCTTGATAAAATTGGACCAGCAAAGGTAGGAATGTTAGTCATTGAACAGATACATCAGTATACTCGAATAGCAAGTGTAGTAATAGCCCTTATCGAAAAATTGTTTTCATAGCCTGAAAAGACTGTGTGGGACTCACTATCATTGAAAAATACTCAATAATGGGGCTGGAGAGTTTGCTTAGTGGTTACAGCACCTGCCTGAAAAGCCAAAGGACTGAGGTTCAATTCCACAGGACCCATGTAAGCTGCATGCACAAGGTGGCAAATGCTTCTGGAATTCATTTGCAGTGGCTGGAAGCCCTGGCATATTCATATTCTCTCTCTCTCTCTCTCTCTCTCTCTCTCTCTCTCTCTCTCTCTCTTTCATAAATAAATAAATAAATAAAATAAGAAAAAAAACTCAACTATGGAAAAGGATATGAAATGACTTCCATTTAAATATAGACTTCACAGATGCTTAAAAGCAATTGTAGGGATAGACCACTTTAAAAAGTTCTTAAGTAACGCAGAAGAAAATGTAGAAATTTTCTTCGTGGTTAACTGGACTTAGTACACTCAGTTGAGCAGCTGTAAATGGCTTTATGGAGACATATAATTATTAGTCACTTACCAGAAATGTTGCAACTGTCCTTATTAATAAGTAGTTTAGAGAGTGGATATAAGGCTCACCAGTTAAGATGCTTTGTTGCAAAGCCTAACACGCCAGGTTCAATTAAACAGCATGCATTTAAGGCCACATTCACAAATAGTGCATATGTCTGGAGTACATTTATAGTAGCTGAAGGCATAGCATGACCATTCTGTCCATCTTTCCTTGTCCTATTTGCTAATGTGTAAGTAAATGAATATTAAAACACAGCTTACATAGACTTGGACCAGAGAGTTTGAAACTGCCCTCACTGAGGAATTCACTTCAGAGTCACAGAACATAAAGGCAATGCATGGCTCTCTCTGAGATATATACAAAGCAAATTCTGACAAACAAGTTTGGGAATCATCCTCATTAAAACATAGCTTAAGTAGACTCTCACCAGCAGGGGAATAAATTACAATCATTGATGAAAGACACTCTATCCTTGGACCAGCAAGTGCAGAGTTATCCCTCATGAATGATATTTTTAAACTCTGAACAGCAAGTATAAGAAATGATCTCCCTGAGAAACTACCTTAGTATACTCTAACCAGTAAGATTAAGGATTGATCTCATTGAGGAATAGCCTTTGTTACTTCTGACCAGAAGTGTGAGAAGGTCCCTCATTTAGGTCTTCCCTTACTCGACTCTGATGAGCAATTTTGTGAGTTGCTCTCATTGAGAAATAGCAGAGTAGAAATTGACCACAAGTGGAATAATCACTCTAATTAGAAAATAGCATCAAAATCCAATCAGCAAGTGGAGTAATAGCCCCTATTGAGCAATAAACTTAGTAGTATCTGTCAATAATAGGTAGTAATTGTCCTCAAGGAGAAAATACTTTATAATAAACCGAACAGCAAGTGTTGGAGTATGTCATATGCAAAGACTGGCAAGTGGTAGATTGTCCATCATTGAACAATTATCTTAGTAAACTCCTCACTGAATGTCCAAGTACAGGAACCATTGATCATTAGTCACTTGGCTATAAGCAGCAATTGCTACAATTGTCTTCTTTGAGAAAGTGACTTCAAAGACTGTGATATACATGAGTAAGAATGACCCTGCTTAAGAAAAATCCTGAGCAGACTCTGTCCAACATGTATACAAACAGCTATCATTGAGAAATAACCTCAGAAGTTTCTGAACTGGAAGTTTAATAATTGCAGTAATCGATAGAATTTGTAGTCTCTGAGAAACAAGTGTGTGAATAGCCTTCTTTGGGAAATGTCCATATTAGAGTATGAATAGCAAGTCTGCAATAGTTCTTATTGAGAAATAGCCTTAGTAGATTTGATGAGAAAGTGTAAGAATGGCCAACATTTAGATATAGAATTTGTCAACTATGACCAACAATATACAAATTCGACTATGAGAAATCTTTAGAGACTCTGATAGGAAAGTGTAGGCACTGCCATTATTCAGAAATAGAAGACTGTAAATGCAAGTGTGCTTATGGCCACCACTGAGAAACAGTATTAGTAGAAATTTGCAGCAAGTGTAGGAATAGTCTACATTCAAAAATAACCTCATTGGACAAAGGAAAACACATGTAATTATAAACACCATGGCCCTCATTGAAGAGCAGACTTAATAGACTCTGGATAGCAACAATAGACAGAATGTTGTCTCTATTAGGTAGCTCCCGGCTGCTCTGATCAGCAAATACAGAAATAGGTTTATTGAAAAATAGACTTCGTAACGTCAGAACAGGAGGTGTAATAATTGCCCTCTTTGAAAAATACCCTTTGTGCTCTCTGATAAACAAGTCTGATAAACAAGTGTAGGGATAGACTTTATGTAGCAATAGCTGTTGAATAAGTTGACCTGCAGGTGTAGAAATAACAAATTTACATCACCCCTTTGAGAACTACCATCCAGAGGCTCTGAACACTAACTTTAAGTGTATTCATCATTTAGAAATAGTATTAGTAGTCTGTTACTAGTAAGAGAAGGAATGGGTTTCAATGTAAAATAGCAGCAGTGGACAATGACAAGAGAGGGTAGGAAATGCCTGCCTCTAGAAATTTCCTTATGATAATCTGACCATGAAGTGTAGGAATGGTCCTCTTTAAATAATATTTATACTAGGCCCAGACCATTAATTGTAGCAATTGCCTAATTATGAAACAGCCTTAATAGACTGTGCAAAGCAAAGGTAGCAATGGCTTTCATTAACAAATGGCATTCATAATCTATGAACAGGAGACATTAGAAATGAACTCATTGAGAAATAGCCAAAGTAGCCTCTGGTGAATATGTGTGTGAAAGACCTCATTGTGAAACAGCCTTAGAGGAAAAGGACCAGCAAGTGTAGGACTGATCTTCATTGATAAGTCCTCATCCTTAGCTCTGACTAGCAAGTGTAGGGACTGTACTCATTGAGAAATACCATTCATGTACTAGGTTGAGCAAGTATGAAAACAGAACCAACTAATAAATAGCTGAGTAAACTTTGACCAGAATGTGAGAGAATGACAATCCTTTATGTTGCGTCCACCTTGACCAGCAAGGAAGACACAACCACCAGTTCTTCTTACATCAGTTTATTCAGGCAACTTCAAGCTTCATCTCCCCCGAGCCTCGGGCGGGGCTTCCTTATAAGCGCACTCACTCCGCCCAATCACCCCAGGCTACGCAACCTCTCCAGGCAAGCATTAGAAGCCAATGAGCAGCGGTGAGGGAGAGCTCCTCCAAATATGGAAGCATCAGAAGCCAATGAGCAGTGGTGAGGGCGAGCTCCTCCAAATATGGACTTGTTTGTCCCAAGCATAGAACTTCCATCAGGCGCCATCTTTAGGGCTTGGCCAGGGGTACTCTCCCCATAGGCCTTGGCCATGAGGGCCGAGGGGCTCCCCACACTTTAAATATTGGCATATTTGACTGTGATCTTTGAAAATATATTTCAGATACTGTGATAAGCAAATAGAGGAATTACCCCCATTGAGAAATATTCCTAGTAGACTCCCCCTGTCCAAAAGCATAAGAAATACCCTGAAATATGGCCTTCATTATCTCTGCCCACCATGTGTATGAATGCCCTTCATAAAATAGCCTTAGTGTACCCTGACCTGTAATTGTAGAATTGCCATCAGTCACGAGTAGCATTAATACAATTTGAATGGCAAGGATAAGAAAAGCCTTCATTGATAAATAGCCTTAATTGTCCCTGGCCAGCAACTGTAGGAATTGCCTCACTAAGAAATACACTTGGGGCCCCAGAGGGTGCACCCATAGACTGAGCAGGCCAGATCTCCCTGTTCCCCAGCTCCTCCCACTTCCCTGGTGCAACTAGGTCCCTCTGTGACTGGCTTGAGGCTACTTGGATCCTGCAAGCATGTTGCTGAAGCAGGCCCCTTGCTCCACCCTCCTGATTGAAGGGTCCCAGTGACCCCAATTCCAGGATACTCAGTGCCACAGGGTGTGCACGCAGAGTAGAGTCCTCAGGAGATAAAGTACCCCTCACACTTCAGGCTACCAACAGCTGAAATCACAGAGTAACTGGGAAGATAAGCAAGAGTACTGCTCCCATGCTGAACCTGATAATCAGCACCAGTGTGTAGAAGGCAGACTCTGAGGATACTCAACATCTACCAGATCAGAGATACAGAGGCTCCTAAGAGCTCACCACTAAAGTAGACTTAAAACTCGCCCACCATGACTCAGGGAATTTTGCAGAAGAGGGGGCAAAATAATTGTAAATTATACAGGTTGATGGGCTGGAGAGATGGCTTAGCGGTTAAGCGCTTGCCTGTGAAGCCGAAGGACCCTGGTTCGAGGCTCGGTTCCCCAGGTCCCACGTTAGCCAGATGCACAAGGGGGCGCACGCGTCTGGAGTTCGTTTGCAGAGGCTGGAAGCCCTGGCGCGCCCATTCTCTCTCTCTCCCTCTATCTGTCTTTCTCTCTGTGTCTGTCGCTCTCAAATAAATAAATAATAAATGAACAACAAAAAAAAATATTTAAAAAAAAATTATACAGGTTGAGACATCATGCCCAGAGGCACTCCCACCCCCCAAAAAAACTGACGGCTGCTCCCACAATGCATATAGCACAAACCCTTAGGTAATATGTACAACCCCAATGAGGATAGTCCCCAATGGAATGTGGGCAAGGATGAGGGAAAAGAGGGTACCAACACATAATGTATCCTTATAAACTATGTTGGTATTGTTAATGAAATAATAATAAATATTAAAAATTAAGATAGATGTATTCCTGTGAAAAAATAAAGAACTGATTCTGAAACACACAGAGTGTAGATAATATGCATTAAATATATAAATTTATAAATTCAGGCAAAATACACAGTTATGGAGACATTCATTTACTATTTTCTTTCCAATTTTTTTTATTAATTAGTTTTGAACTCAGCGAATACAGTAAATTTGGTACCATTGTTAGGGTCATCCATACCCTACCCCCTCCCCCTGGCCCCTCCTTGTTGAGGTATATGGGTCGTGCATTCTGGAGTTATCTCACAGTTATGGGTAGGATAAACGTCTCTGCATATCAAGATCCAACATTTGGCTCTGACATACTTTCCGCCCCCTCTTCCGCAAAATTTCCCTGAGCCATGTTGGGTTCATTTTTGGTCTGCTTCAGTGATGAGGTGTTGGTGGCCTCAGGATCTCTGGATATCTGATTTGGTAGGAGTTGATTTTTCTCTGTGTTGATCTCCTTCACCCTTGTGCTCGTACCCAGTTCCCCAAGAAAACAGCAGCCTTGCTTGTTTTGCCAATTGTTCTTTGTTTCACCGGGGCCTGTGGGAGGTATGATGGGATGGTTCTCTCCTTAGGATCTGCGTCTATCTGAAAAAGAGAAGCAGATTCTCCAACGGAGAGTAAGTTAGCACCAGACAAATGAGATAACCATTACTTTTTTTTTAATAGAGAATTTAATAGGTGTAGGCCCTCCTGTAGCTCACGATTAGTGGTAGCTTGATAATGGAGAGTGGGCTTATGTTTGGATATGGTTCTGACTTGTTTCCCAGTTCCAGCTATGTGTCCTGTACCACTGAGGGGATCAGTTAGCCAAATCAAGAGTAGTTGGTTTCCCACCATGGCTGTGCCTGGCAACTGCACTTCTGTGAGCATCATGACAGGTTATTTGCTGCTAAGTAGGTTAGACCATGAGTTGCTTGGAAAGATATTGGTCATTTCCCCCAGTCACCCATGTAGCACCTTCTGGCACTAGATGCGCTGACTGTCTGAGGGACTGACTCTTTCCAGCTTCCAGCCATGCCATCCCATTTTATGTGTCAAACGCATAAGGTGTCTTCAGCAGTAATGTCTTATCACTAACCTTTCATCAAGTACTCTTAGAGAAATCTGTCTTCCTTTTAGGAAACCTTGTAGGTCTCTTTGATCAAAAGTTCATTGTGGATGATAGCCACATGCTGATACTAGGAGTTACAGATCAGTACCCACTAAGGCAAGGAAGAAAAAGATAACTAATATTAAAGAGTTAGACAGAAGAGAGAGAGAAGCTGTAAAAGATTAAGGTCAGTCTTCATCATACCCTCTCCAGTGTCTTGTCTCTCAGGTGTTCCTTCTAAGGGCCTGGTGAAGGTTCAGCCATTTGGCCTGCCTTTTAGAAGGTAGAATTTTATGGTACCATTGCCGTTTGCATCTAGATTTGTGTTTCCCACCCCTTCCCTTGCCCTTCCCTCCCTCCTTTGTTATTATTGATAGCAAATTTAAACCACCCAATTTCAATGAGATTTCAGTCCTACTATAATAAAGACATAGATACTGTCTTTGCTAACAGAATTGAGCTATCATTTGGGTCACTTAGGGCCTATTATAATATATACCTAGAAAACGCAGTGCCCATAGACAGTATGGAATTCTGCAATTTTGTCTCCTCTGTTTGGGTTACCTAATCTCCCCTGTATATAAGCACATTAAAGCACACACGTGAGCTGCTATTAAATCTGTACTTGCCTTGGATTGTAAATGCAGCCAAAACTCTCAGGACAGATCATTCCCATATAAGGGTAAGGCTGTGCACCACAACAGAAACAAACATGACCTGATAGCCAATTTATTTCCCAAGAAATGGAGACATCTTTTTTTTTATTCTGTTATTGACATCTTCCATAATTATGGACAAAAACGCATGATAATTCCCACCCCTGTCACTTTCCCCTTAAAAATTCCACTCTCCATCATATCTTTTCACCTGCTCAAACAGTCTCTCTTTTATTTTGATGTCATCATCTTTTCATCCTATTATGATGATCCTCATAGGTAGTGCCAGCCACTGCTAGATCAAGGATATCCAGGCCATTTTGTGTCTGGAAGAGTTGATTGAAAATAGAGACATTAACCCACGGGTAGAGCCAGAAGTGAGAGAGTGATAATTGCATTACAAGTGGACTGATAATGTTTATTCAATTACAGATATCAGTTTATTTTTTTTAAAAAAATGAACACAGTTGGGCTAAAGTAATTGTTGTGTGTTTAAAGTTTAGATGCTTCCTTGAAAGCTTGATAGCCTTAATCTAATTCATCTGTACACATATAAAGACAGATGAACAAAGTGGTCCCTGCATCTAGAGGACATTTGCAGGAGAAAGAAGCCCTGGCACATCCCTTTTTCTTTCTCTCTATCTCTCATTCTCTCTCTTTGCACATAAATCATAATTGTTTTTTACAATTATTTGAGTATTGCCATGCAAACCAAGGATAGCATTTACCTTTGTTGAGATACAGATTTGTAGACTTGGATAAGGAGAATTAGAAATTTCTGTGGTTTTCTAATAGTCTTACTATACTCTTACCATCAATTGTTCAATTGTAACTCCTTGAGAAATAGGCTTAGTACACTTATCTACAACTGAAGAAAATGTGAGTCCTGAAGCATGGCTTGACAAGCCTCTGACCACCAAATGCAAGAATTGCACACACTGAGGAATAGCCTTTATAACCTCTGATCACCATGTATAGCAATGGACCTAATTGTATAAAAGCCTTACTAGAATTTGATCTGAAAACTGATAATGTAACATCATTGAAAAATAGCCTTCATAATCTGAAAACTAAGAGCAGGAATTGCCTTAATGAGAAACATCCTTGGTATTACCTAACTAGCAAGTGTAGGAATTCTCTTGTTATGAATCAATCCAAATACATGGTGTCATGCAAGGGTAGGAATGACCATCATTGAAAAATTACCTTCGTATTCTCTGGACAGCAACTGTAGAAATTTCACTCATTGAGAACTAGCCTCCATATATAATCTGACAAGCAAGTGTAATAACAGACCTCTTTGCGAAATACATTTAATACTCTCTGTGTATCCGCTGGATGAGTTGTCCTCATTGAGATGGAGACTTAGTAGGCTCTCAGTACTCAGGGTATATGCTGTGTTTGTTGAGAAAGACTTTTACTATACACTGTCCAGTAAATGTAGGAATTTTATCATTGAGAAATCGCCTCAGGAGACTCTGACCAGCACACATAAGAATTGCCTTCATTGAAAAACAACATTAGCAGTAAGTGTAAGAATGGTCCCCACAGAGCAATGGCTTTGTTTGACTCTATACAGCAGGTGACGGGTAATTGTACCAGAATGTCTGTCTAGTCATAGCTTTCTAATTTGTTTTACATATATAAACTAACTTTTTTACATGTATCACAGGTGAATATAGGATCCTATGAACTGCATGGATAACTGGATTTGTAATGTACGGATCAAACTTCTCCATAGCCTATGGGAGATATATAGTCTTGTATCAGGCACATAACAAATGAAAGACAACTGAGTATAAGAGATGATAATTTCATTGTTTAATGCCTAGCTAAAATTATATATAGACTTTTGTGGGATAAAAGAATAATTGGGGTGTGATACAGGAATAGATATCAGCATGTTATTATGCAGTCTTGAATTTGGAATGAAAAGTTATAAAAGATCTTGTAAAAGAGAAGCACTGTATTGGAGTGCAGATCTCTTGTGTTTTATAAGAGAATTCACCATGGGTTGTGTTGCTGTTCTTGTAAAATCACATAGGGATTGTGCTTCTCACCTCATGGGCATGAAGTTGGGTTTCCTGCTCACCTTGTATTTTCCTTTAGAGCAATCTTGTTAGAAGTATAAATAATACCCAAACATAGATCCATCCTGTTTGCCTGTCAGGATGGCCTGAGAAAATGTCAATCTTCAGGAGGACTGATGAGTTCCGCACACATGCCATAAATAGAGAAATGTTTTGTAGTGCAAACTGAGTTTTTATTGGAGGACATACGTGTTTTGGGGATTTAGTGGTTGACACAAAGTAACTCTCTTGTTCTTAGACATGTTCATACCAGAGTTAGTACATGAAATCAACCTACTTATCAAAGAATGAGGAAATTAGTGTAAACAATTTACACATAGACAATGCAATGCTACTGAGACATTAAAGCATAAGGCTACTCCGTGAAAACTGGTGAAAATCCCTAACTCTTCTGCATCCTTTATGAGCAAGAATTACATTGCTATCATAAAGACATTCAGTTGTATAAATTTTTCTCCAGCTGTTTTGGGGAGTGGAATCACACTGGGGGAAGCTCCTGGAGGTGGAACTGCCCCTCTACCTGGGTGTCTTCATGAAGGTGGTTTTCAATTTCACCATGTGATAGTCCTCCATTAATCCTCAGAGGTGGGGAATCTGCATTGTGATGATTTTGCCTAGGGAACTATGGGCAACACTGGAATCCAGGTTGTTGTTGTGCAGTGTTAGAGTTACAGTCCTTGGTTATATTGGTGGACCTGGTGATAGCAGATTGGGTCAGTTACAATACCTGCAAGGATTCTTGATATCTCTCCGAGACCCACTACTGACATGTATACAGAGCCTTCTGTCCCTGAAAATAACTCGATTTCATTCTGATCCCCCCACCACGTCCACACATGAACTTCGATACCCTCAGTTTTGCTACTGTTCCCGCACTAACCTACCTCACACAGCATCAACATCCAATACAGGGTCCAATGTCTTTCCCCAACCATCTCCATCAAAGGGCTAATATCTCCCCACCCATGGAGTGACCATCTTGCCTCTTTGCATGGCACGCTGGGAATCATGGTTCTGCCATTCTCGTCTTCTTTCTCCCTCACTCTCCTTTTGAGATAAGGTTTTACTCTAGCCCGTGCTGACTTAGAATTCACCATGTAATCTCAGAATGGTATCAAAGTTAGTGATTTCCTAACTCCACCTCTTTGCTGGGAGTAGAAGTGTGCATCATCACACCTAACCCTCTTCTATTTTTAGAACAAAGTCGGACCCCAGTGTCATGTATCAAAGTATTCCAGGAAGCTATGCCTCTCTCATAGCTCATCTAGCTTCCAGAAAACTGCAATGTTCAAGTTATAACTCTAGTTCTACAACTCAAGGAGTCATTCCCAGAGCCAGTTTTCAAATAACTCTAAAACATGCCAGTCCAGGATCTACCCTTGCATGAATGAATTCAGAGTGCCCCAGTATTAGCACTACACAAATATTGAAGCCCCAGAGCACTCACAGTAAATTCTGTACTCAAATACAACAATGGATTTAGGTTCTAAGCATCCTTCTCTGCATACTAACTCTAGCTGCCATCATGTCCCTCCAGCACCTCACAGGCACATACTATTCCAAGGCCATACTAAATCCCTGGCTCCCCTGGTGAGCAATGAGTAACCACACCATTAAACATGTTGCCAAAGAGAAGCTCAAGACCCAAATCTGGATTCTGTTCATGTTCTCTGAAGCCCTCTTTTGCAATCTCCCCCATTATATTACAGAGTATAAAAGGAATTTTGCCCCTAAAACGTTTCCTGTGGATGGTTTTACTATTAGAATATAATTCTTTATGGTCCTTTCAGTAGTATGTTGTATATTAATCGATGCATAATGTATTTCTTATAACTTCCCTATGGGCAAGATGGAGAGTGTCACCAATGCAAACTCAAAGCACTGAATTTAATATATCTACATGGCAGTAATTCTAGTGAGTATGAGATATTTTAGGGTGACTGTGTGAAACCAACTCTACAGTGCCCCCAACTTCATGGTCATGTTGTTTACCTATCTGTTTCTCTGAGCCAGTGTTGGACAGAAGCATCTTGCCATGTGAGAGTTTTATTGTTCCTCACTCTTCCAGGCCATCCAGCTCAACTTATATGGGCTAAACCATCAAGTGTTGCTGTTGATAATCTCACTGGCAGATGGAAGTTTGATAACTCATATCTTAGCTCCCCAAGTGTGTGGTTATGTCACGTCGGTCATCACAAATGTGAGTATAATGACTCAGATCTGCTGGTATTGTCTTTCTAGATAAGTCAGAATGCTCACCTCTAAACTAGCACAAACACTTACACCACTTAAAACCGTGAAAGTAAAGGCATGAGGAACTTCTCACAAACTATAAAAGAGGTATTTAGCTCTCAATTTCATATGAATGGATTTCTGAGGTCAGCAACAAATTCTGCTACTTATTCCAAATCCTACTTTCAAAATGCTCTGAAAAAAATAGGTTGTATTTTACCCATACATTTTGGGGAAACCCTTTTCTCACAAGGTTCTCAATGTGGGATTATACAATTATTATGGCAAAAGGCACAAACATTTATTATCAGATATACAAACCATATTAGAGCCCTTTAAATCTACTATGACCTTACAAATATCAGTTTTTAATGAATATTGGCAATTATTCTTTAAGTTATAGATAATATAGATAATGACATTTGTGTTGTAGCACTATACTATAGTGGGGAAATCATATGATATAAAACCTAAGATTGTTTTCACTCAGTTGCAAAAGCATAATGCAAGTCCTCATAATGCAAACTCATACAGAGACATCAGGATTTATGGTTTACATCATATTCTAGCGTTGTCACTATGGGATGGGATGTGATGAACACATGGCGGTTTATGTCCTCCATGCTTTCAAGCTGTGGGATGTGCTTGATTAGAATTCGTAGGAAATCTATGGACATGATGAAATCACTGCAAATTTAATGAAAATTGAAAATGTACCATAGGAAATTAAATGATTAGTATAAAATTTCAATATTTAGAGTAATCATTCCCCAAACATATTTTCTCTAACTGCTTCCTATTCACTTTATCATTCTCAAATTAATAAATTAATAAGAAAATGAATAAATTAATGATTTTTTAAGGTAGGGTCTTACTGTAGCTCAGGCTGACCTGGAATTTACTAGACACTCTCATGGTGGCTTTGAACTCACAGCGTTCCACCTACCACTGCCTCAATACTGCTGGGATTAAAGGTGTGTAATACTATATCTGGCCTAATAAATAAATAAATATTTTAAAGTAGAGTTGGAGAGATGGCTAAACGGTTAAGGCTCTTGCCTACAAAGCCTAAGGACCCAAATTTGATTACCCATTGCCCATTTAAAGTCAGACTCAAAGAGTTGTGGATATATCTGGAGTTCATTTGCAATTGTTGGATGCTATGGAATGTCCATTCTCAATCTCCCTCTCTCTCTCTCTCTCTCTCTCTCTCTCTCTCTCTCTCTCTCTCACACACACACACACACACACACACACATACACACACCCTTTCATCCTTCTGTCTCTTTCATTCACTTTCTCTCAAATATATAAATAACATTACTTTTAAGTGTCCAATGTCCAACTATATTTTACATGTTTGGATGAATGTCGGTTTTTTTCAGGCAAAGAAATGACATATGTGCATTTTCTGGATATATTTTCTATGCTGTCATCAAATTCTTATCTGAAAATTAAAAATATAAAATATATGAAGCACATGGTCTACTCAGACAATTTTTAAATGGTAAACGTAGTACAATATATTCAAATAAGTTCATCCCAACTTTATTTATATCACTGCTGTTCTTAGGAACTCAGCAGTTAAAACTTTTATTTTTTTTTAATTTATTTGAGAAAGAGAGAGAGAGAGAGAGAATATGGGCACTCCAGTACCTGTAGCTCATGTACCTGCAAAAAATAACTGGGACTTAACATCATAACAATAATCAATGAGTATAATTATTCAGTTTCATGTTTTTGTAGGTAGGATATCTGGGGGGTGTTGAATTAGAGACACAGTTTTGGTTTAGGATTACATTGAAAATGGGATGACAAAAATAAGATACTGTTCACTTCAGTAGTACCTTTACTACAGTTGGAATGATACTGATTACATAAACATGGCCCCTGTTCAGGGATGACAAACGACTTCCTGAAGTTTTCCCTATTTTGTTTTATTTTTATTTATTTGAGACAGAGGTAAAGAGAGAATTGGCATCCCAGGGCCTCCAGTCACTGCAAACAAACCACCGACACATGTGCCAGCGCATACCTCTGGCTTATGTGAGTGCTGGGGAATCAAAGCAGGGTCGGTCCATTGGCTCTAGAGGCAAACATCTTAACCACTAAGCCATCTTTCCAGCCCAAGTGTTCCATATTTTAAATAAAGAAAATTTAGGCACCTCAAATAAGTAGAAGAAATGGTATTGTCTGATCTTGAACATATATTTCTTCTCAGTCCCAAAGGTGGACTACTTCTCAATGGATTTTGTCTCAACGACTTCTATGATATTAACAATTGACTATTATTATAATGAAAGGGAAATTCAAGATGTGTTCCTAGTATTGTGTAAGTTATGCAATTTGATTCTGTGTTGGAGAAAATACATCTCTTTACTTTGGAGATGAGAGTATGCATGCCTATTTTTCACAATCTAGCCTCTTCCCATGTGTCTTGAAACCATACCAGAACTTTATGAAAAATATGTAATTCTCTCTTTTGTTGATTCTTTTTGTTTGTTGTTGTTGACAATGAAGACAAGAGGGAAAATAGAGACATCAAAATAACTAGAAATTATTTATAAAGAATTAGAGATTCAGTGAACAGGGAGATATGGGAGGAGGGGGAGCAATGTTTACAAGAGGGTGACAATATCAGAGTATATTGCGTACAAAAACTATAGTAGAATTCATGGACTACATGAACACTTTTGGTGATTTCCCTTTCTGTATATTTTGATACGAGAAGCACAGAGACTATATTCCACAACACAGACTAAGATAAAATAGATATACTCAGATCTAATCATCATAAAATTCCATATGTGCAATCCAGAATTCCTTTCCATTTGAAGAACATACATGAGAGAAGAAATTACTTTCATGTCATTTTTCCAAAGTGTAGAAAAATGAGATAATCTGTAATGTGTGAATCAATCTCCCATAAAGTTGTCCTTGCTGGGTAGCATTACCAACATGAAGGGGATAATGAACAGAAGGTGTGAGATACCACTGGAAGATTAAGCTTGATCAATCCATACTTTACAAATTAGGATAGGTTTTGTGTTCAGAAAGGACTCTAAAGGTTATATTTTCTGATCTCCATCCCATGAAATGCAGGGAAAATGCCACATTATAAGTGAAGAGACACAAGAAGAGTATGCCAAGCTGACTAGTGAGAAAAAAATGTCAAATCAAAATATCCTGGATGTCACCAAGACAGGTGAATCACTCTTGTGCTACCATGGAAACATAAAGATTAAAGTTTAAAGAAATCCCTGCATCTTCTGATAGTCATTTCTCATTCAGAGTTAGTTATGATTAAAGATCTTGGATATTAAGAGAATGAAATATCATTTTATTCTATCTTTGTTGTATTTTACAGACACCTGTGCTAAATAGAGATATTGACTATGTAAGTAGAAAATGGCCCTCACAACTCTTGTAATGTTCAATGTAAATAACATGTGAAGTCATTTGAAATCAGTAAAACAGAAACTATTCATACAAAAGCATGAAATAAAGAATGTACTATTGCAATATTTATAATTCACACAACATGAAATTAGTTCAGGATAGACACTGAGTTTCTTGAAATGAAGGCTAAATTACTAAATGTAATTAGAAAATACAATCTAAAATATGAGTATTAAACACTTTAATTCTCTTGTGAATACTGACATCACATGGACAGCATATGTACAATATCTCAATGGGACTTATCTTTGCCATGTGTGGCCTAGGTATATTTATAATTAGTGTGAGTTTGGGACATCACTATATACACAGGATCTCACACTTCTATTATTCATTGCTGTTTGCATTTGATTGTTTTTTTAGTATTAATAGCTCTCTTTGTCATTAAATGGCTTCATTTCAAATACCTGTCAATGTATTCTGAATAAATAAATCTACTACTGGGACTTAGATGAACAGGCCTACCTCAGAGTCTTTGTCAGAAGTTGAATATGGTTTTCTTTGCCTTCTTGTTTTGGAAAGCTATATTTGTTGATGGAATAGTAAGTGATAAAATCAAGTCAATTTTGAAGTAGAAAAATATGCAGATTTTTGAATAAATAGTATTAGCTATGTTTTGTCACCTTTTTCTTTGAAAATAAGGAAGTATATGGATTATCTGACAAAGAGGTTAACACTTCATATGTTACTGCATTCAAAAAGATAACTGCCAGGCATGGTGGCGCATGCCTTCAATCTGTGCACTTGGGAAGCAAAGGTAGAAGGATTGCCATGAGTTCGAGGCCAGCCTGAGACTATATAGTGAATTCCAGGTTAGCCTGGGCTAGAGAGAGACCATACCTCAAAAAAATAAAAGATAACTCAAGGCAGGTTGTAGTTGTGAATGTCTCTATTCCTAGCACTTGGGAGGCAGAGGCAGGAGAATCATTATGACTTCAAGACCAGCATGAGATTACATAGTGAATTCCAGGTCATCTTGGGCTACCACATCGAGAAATAGCTTTAGTGGGCTCTGACCATCAAGGGTAAGATTTCATTCATTCAGACATAGCCTTATTCCCCTTCTGACCCCTCACATATTGCAAAGTCCCCCATGGCAAAATAACATTAGTAGACATGGTTCAGCAAGTGCTGGAACTGCATCATTTAGAAACAGCCTTAAAAATCTCAGAAAAAGAAAGTTAGCGATGCAAACGTATGGAAATTGCCTTCATAAACCGTACGAATTTCCCTTCTTGAGAACTAACGTTATAGACTCTGTCAGCAAAGGTAGAAATTGTCCTCACTGAGAAATTGTTTCAGCAATTGTGTTGGCAACTGACGAGGAAATGCAGGAATGGCTCTATGAGAAATGGTGTTTTGCGTCTCTGTCCAGCAAGTGTTGCATTGAACCTCATTAATAAATAGACATAGCAGACCCTGAGTAGCAAGTATAGGAATATCCCATACTGTGAATGGGAATTTATGGGCTTTAGCAGAAAGGTCAGGAATTGTTATACCCGAGAAAAGCTTTAGGACATGTGGATCAGCAGGTACAGGAATTAGCTTAAAGAAGAAAAAGACTTACATGAAGAGAAGAAATTGCCCTTTTTGACAAATAGCTTTCAGCAACTATGCCAAGGAGTAAACCAAAAACTCTTTCTGGCTTTGAGGACCATATAGTTCCCTTTGATCAACATCACAAAATGGCTTGCAACCAATTTCTGGAACTTGGAGATGCTAGCCAGAGCTAAATGATTTAGGGGTAGGATTCACCCCTCATTATCCAGACCTCTTCTTATCAGACAATCCCTCCACATGTCTACTGAGTGTAATATCTCTTAGTCCACTGTATGAATTACCTGTATTGAGAGATAGCCTTAGTAAACTTTTCCCAGCAAGTGTATTAAGTTGCACCAGTTTAAAAAAAATTGCTTGTTTGAGAGAGGAATAGGCATAGAGGAAGAGGGAGAAACGAAAGTAAGAAAGAAAGGTAGTGTGTGTGTGTGTGTGTGTGTGTGTGTGTCTGTGTGTCTGTGTGTCTGTGTAAGGGTGCACCAAGGTATCTGGCCTTGAAAACAACCTCCAGCAAAATTTACCACTTTTTGCACCTGCCATTACATGAATCTTGGGGAATCAAACCCAGATTTCCAGTCTTTGTAAACAAATCCTTTTATCCACTAAGCCATTTCTCCAGTCCTGAATTACCATATTGGAGACATAGATGTCACAGACACTTTTGAGTAAGTGTAGGGATTGTCCTCATTGAGAAAATACTTAGTCACTTCTGGCTCACACAATCACAACAACACAACCACCACATGTTCTCACTCATCTGAAGTTCCTAATATGAAACAGGTCAAATTGATTACATGACTGAAGAGCATCTTGAGGCTTGGACAATAGTGGTGGGTATGGCTTAAGGTAAGGGAAAGAATGGGGGAGGACTCAAAACCTGAAGACAAATTGAACTGGTTCCATAGAATCCTAAATGCTGGAAATCAGACTAGAAGGTGGAACTCTCAAGCAAAACTTAGATAGACCACCTGAATCAAAAGGTACTGAAGAGAGTGAAAAGAAACCTAACCTCAAATTTCTATTGTTTCTCTTTCTTCCCTGGATTTTTCTTTTTTTTCTTCCCCTTTGGCGCTGACCTGTAATTCCCTGTACCAGGATGTGGCCTACATCCACAAGGAGTTGTTGATTAGAAAGACCTATTATACCTCCCAAAACAAACAAGACAGACTTCTGACAGAGCACTTGAATACCCGCCACCCCCAGAGGTTAATGGTAAGATCCTGCTGCTGAAGACACCAATTGCTGTCAGCTGGAACCATGGAGAGACCTAATTGGAATCCATAGGAGAGCCAGTCTTCAGATAATTAGCCCATCTAGTGCTGGAAGTCGCTACATGAGATACCAGGTGGAAGTGGCCAAAATCTGTCCATGCAACTCAAACTCTAAGTTATTAATAGTTATCCTATTTAACTGGCATTGACTTCACTCTCCATTGGAGAATCTGCTTATCTTATTCAGATGGGACCTGGACTTGAGGGGATAAACAACTCAACACACTCCACCACCGCCCCAGCTGAAACCACAAAATAATTGGGGAAATGAGCAAGAAGATTTATACTTGCATTTAGGCTGATATCAGCACAAGAGTGATGGAGAAAGATACTGAGGACACTCAACACCTACCAAACCAGACATCTAGAAGCTCGTAAGTGCCCATCACTAAAGTAGACCTAAAATGCTCAGTGAATTTTACAGAAGAAGAGTCAGAAATATTGTTATAGCCGCAAGTTGGGACATTTTCAATTTTGCACAAAGAAACTGCCTCTCCCCCACAATTGACTGCTGCCCCATAATGCATGACTCATGATACCCATGGGGTTGACCTACATCCCTAATGAGGTAGGACTCTTCAGAAAAGGGGGAGGGAGGAGGAAAAGGATGGTACCAACATGTGTTTATACAAATAGGCCCATATCTAATAATAATAATGAAATAAGATATGCTCTCACAGTCTTTGCCCAGCAATGTGTCATTGCCCCTTCATGGAGAAATAAGTTGAGTATGTTTTGAACTATGACTGGAATGTGAAGGAAGGATACTCATTGAGCAATAGCCTTAGTGATCTTTGTCCAGCAAAGATAGGTAAGGGTGAGGCTCGTTGAATGTGACTCTCAACAGAGGGCACACAAAATGACAAGTACTCTTTATTGTTGTTGTCTAAAGTGGAATTCAAGTTGGCAACCTTATTCTGACCTTTGTCTTTCCAAAGGGAAACATTCTAAGAAACCAGGTGCAGAATTGAATCCGTACATAAAAGATATACAGTTCTGTAGGGAGATCAAATTTGCCAAGGCATTTCCTCTTAACTGACCCCACAAAAAGCCACAGTGCTCCCAGAAAGGCAGAACTGGGGTGCTTCTATTAACTTAATGGGAGATTAAGTCCAGAGAGCACTTTCTGGGACTCTATAGAAATGAATAATTCTGATACATAATCATGAAATACATAAATCTGAGGCACAGTTTTATTGTTTGAGTGTAGGTTAACAATATAAAAAGTAGAACTCTAGCACTTAAGAGTATACAGCGTTGGGAAATGAACCAGATCAGCTGCTAGCAACATTACAAAAAGTAATTAGTGCTTTTTAAACAGTCTGTTTAGGAGGCAACAGACACACTTCTGAAGACAAGCACAGGTGAGTGTATATTTTGTGGAACATTGTCTGCTGAGGGAAAACTCACTCTTCATTGCAGAGAAAAGGACTCCCTCTGTTTTAATAGGATTTGTTTAATGGAGAAGGTAATGGACACAGCAACAACTGCCTTTGCAGCTTCATGTTGAAATCCCATTCTGTTTGTCACACTAATATGGGTGATATACAATGTGCCAAAACAAATCTTCCCAATATTTTGAGAAACTACTGAGCCACTTTGAAAAACTGACCACCACGGGTCACTATTGCCTTTAAAGCAGGGAAAATACAATACATAGTTATCCTGTGTGAAAAACTCTTCATGTCCCATCCTACTATACGCAACATTCCATTTGTTTGTAGCTAATCAAATGCCTAAATTTTACATATGGTGGATAAAATACCCACTTCATGCTATTAAATTGTTTGTCCACTATAAATTCAGCTCTTTTTCATATAGATAAATTCTGAAAGGGAGGGAGTAGAAAAAAACTAATAAATATCCAAAAGATCACTCAAAATAGTTTTTTTCTCTAAGGTGTTAAATATGGTCAGTGGAGATTGCTCAGTGGATTAAGCTTTTGTTTTGCAGGGTAATAACTGGCATTCAGATCTGTAGCTCCACTATAAGTGCCAGGCATGGTGGTCTACCTGTAATTCCAGTGCCTGAGAGACAGAGACAGGAAAAAACTGGCTAAATAAAATATATCAGTTTTGGGTTCAAGCTATATCTAGATGAGGTGGGGATAAATCAGCGAAGACACCCAAGGTCATCCTATGATCACTGCATGTGAACTAAGACACACGTGTCCACCCACATATATGTGAACATGCATACACACTCCACATATATACAAAGGTACAAAAATTTTTTAAAAAATGAAACTGGGTGTGGTGGTGCTTGTTTATTATCCCAGTACTTGATAGGCAGAGGTAGGTTGCTCTCCAACACCAGACTACATAGTGAGTCCCAGGTCAGCCTGGTTAGGGTGAAGACTTCACCTCAAAAATAATAAATAAATAAATAAACAAATAAATAAATAAATAGCATATAAAAGATGTTTAAAGGCCTCAAGTTCTCTAACATTTAAAAAATATTTTATTGCTCTGTGGTCTATCCATGTCAGTGTATGGGCAGGTAGGTGGGTGGAGCAGCCTGGGATCCAGCTTAATGAGAATCCAAGGCAGCCTGGGGCAGTTACAAGTAGCCTGGGTTTTTGCTCTCTCTTTCCAAAGCCGCCTAGACCTTTACAGGAAACACCTGCCCCACAAGACACTGGAGAGGGTAGGATCAACACTAACCTAAATCTTCTACATCTTCCCTCCCTCCCTCTCCCCCTCTCCCCTCTATCTCTCTCCTCTCTAACTCTTGTATATTAGTTATGTTTTTCCTCAATTTATTAGTGGGCACTGGCCTGTAACCCCCACTTCCAGCTTGGGGCTACCATCCAAATGAACTTTTGATCAGAGAAACCTACAAGGTTTCCCAAAACAATGACAGACTTCTGTCAGAGTACTTGATGACCCACCAAAGGCCAGTGGTAAGACCCTATTGCTGAAGACTCCATATGCAGCTGATACGCAAAATCCAATGGCATGGCTGGAAGCCAGGAGAGAGTCAGTCCCCAGACAGTCAGCGTGTCTAGTGCCAGAAGGTGCTACATGGGCGACTGGGGGAAACGACCAATATCTGTCCAAGCAACTCATGGTCTAACCTACTTAGCAACAAATAACCTGATGTGATGCCCACACAAGTGCAATAGTGGCACACAGCCATGGTAAGGAACCAACTACTCTTGATTTGGCTAACTGATCCCCTCAGTGGTACTAGACCCATAGCTGGAACTGGGAAACAAGTCAGAACCACACCCAAACACAAGCCCACTCTACAATATCAAGCTACCATCAATCACGGGGTATAAGAGGGCCTACACCTGTCAATCTGTCTATCAAAAAAGTAAGTGTTGTCTCAATTTTCTTGGTGCTAACTTACTCTCCGTTGGAGAATCTGCTTCTCTTTTTCAGATAGATGCAGATCCTATGGAGAGAGCTGCCCCAACATACCTCAAAAGGGGCCCAACTGAAACTAAGGACAATTGGTGAAACAAGCAAGGGTGATGTTTTCCTGTGAACCGGATACCAGCACAAAGGGGAAGGAGACCAACACAGAGAAAAATCAACTCCTACCAAATCAGAGAGCCAGAGCCTCAGAGGCCCCCAACACCTCAGCACTGAAGCAGACCAAAAATGAACCCAACATGGCTCAGGGAAATTTTGCGGAAGAGGGGGTGGAAAGAATGTCAGAGTCACATGTTGGGTCAGGATATGCAGAGACATTTATCATACCAATAACTGGGGGCTAACTCCACAAAGCACGACTCATTTACATCAACAAGGAGGGTCCAATGGGAGAGGGTAGATCACAGATGAGCCTAAACAATGGTACCAAACTGCCTGTATTTACTGAAAAGAAAACTAATAAGTTAAATTAAAAAATAAAAGAAAAAAATATTTTATTTATTTATGTTGACAGAGCAAGAATAAAAAGAAGATAGCTAGAAAATGAGCATGTCAGGGCCACCAGACACTTCAAATGATCTCGAGAATTACTCACCAACTTGTGCTTCTAGCTTTCTATGGGTACTGAGGAATCCCACCTGACACCTTTGGCTTCACATTAACCACAAAGCTATCTCTTCACTCCATGTTTACAAACATCTTAATGAGATTATGATCACATTCTATGGACGCAGTCACTGTTGTGAATTCAGGAGAAAGTAATTGATTCTAATTCTATAATTGTGAGAGGAGTAGGAAGATAAACAGGCAGAAAAGGAAGGCAAAGATGAGAAGAAGAGGAGGAGTGTAGGAACAGGGAGAGGAAAAGGAGGAAGAAAGCATAATGGAGGCACACAACAGGAAGGACAAAAGAGGTATGGTAATGGAGATGGTATAAGCTATCCCTGCAAGGTCGCCCACCTCACAGGCAATCATAAGTGAAAATGCCTGCTTGAGGTGCCCTGGGTTGACTTTGAACTTATGCCTTTCACATGCTTAATGCCAGCTTTGTTTTTAATTTTTTATTAGTTTTCTATTCAGCAAATACACGCAGTTTGGTACCATTATTAGGCTCATCCGTGACCTACCCCTCCCCACTGGACCCTCCTTGTTGAGGTATATGGGTCGTGCATTGTGGAGTTGGCCCACAGTTATGGGTAAGATAAATGCATATCTGCATATCATGACCCAACATGTGGCTCTGGCATTCTTTCCGCCCCCTCTTCTGCAAAATTTCCCTGAGCCATATTGGGTTCATTTTTGGTTGGTTTCAGTGATGAGATGTTGGGGGCCTCTGAGGCTCTGGCTCTCTGATTTGGTAGGAGTTGATTTTTCTCTGTGTTGGTCTCCTTCCCCCTTGTGCTGGTATCTGGTTCATCAGGAAAACAGCACCCTTGCTTGTTTTGCCAATTTTCCTTAGTTTCAGTCGGGGCCTTTTTGAGGTATGATGGCCACCCCATCATACCTTAATGCCAGCTTTGTAGGGTGTGGGTAATTCCTTGGGCAATCTGCCTCTTAACCATGCTCCCCAGGCTGTGCTATGAGAAGGTAGGTGAAGGCTTAGCTGAGTGGCTTGGCCCCTTAAACACCCCATCATACCCCTTGTACTTGTCCCATTTCTCAGGTCCCTGTAGGCCTCTCCCAGGCACAAACCAACTACAGATTGCCAAGTGGGACTGACAGAACCTATAATTCTGTACCTGATCTCCCAGTCTCTCTTCCAGTACTGAAACACTGGTGATCACAAATCCCACTCCTGAGAGTTCTGGGCACAGTCCAACTAAGCAAGCAGTGTCCTATCTCTTCAGGAGCCCATGTACAGATTCACATGACTCCATTCATTTTCCTTGAGTTTTGAGAGCTGTGAGGAGCATGTATTCTGTCTTTTTAAAAAATATATTTATGGGCTGGAGGGATGGCTTACCAGCTGAGGCATTTACCTGAAAATGCAAAGGACCCAGGTTTGATTCCCCAGGACTCACATTAGCCAGATGCCCAAGGGAGTGCAAGCATCTGGAGTTCATTTGCAGTGGTGTGCCCATATCCTCTCTCTTTCTCTACCTCCCCCATCATTTCTCTGTCGAAAAATAAATAAGCACAATAAAATATTCTACTTATTTACTTATTTATTTTGGCAAAAAGCAAGAGGCAGGCAGACAGAGAGTGAGTACAGGCCCACCAGGGCAGATACCACTGCAAAGGAACTCCAGATTCATGCCAATTTATGCATCTGGATTTACGTGGACACTGGGAGGTTGAGTCCAGGCTGGAAGGCTTTGCAACCATGACTTCTAGGCCAGATTGCTGCATGGTTTCTATGTGATATCTGGGCAATGTTTTGCTTCTGAGTCTTGATTCTCCTGGCCTCAGATATTTGCCTTGATGTTTTCTTCCATTCTTCAACATATCGGTGCAATCACAATTCTTAACACAAGGGGGCAGGAGTCAACTAGAAATGCTCATCCTGGAAGGTTTCCTTAGTATGGGGAAGGGGGAACCCTAAAACAGAATTCTGAGATCTTTACTGAACAACTTGAATATCTGTACCTTCATCACAGTGGCTTAGACAACTTTGTACACCGAGAGGGGTGTGTTTAGACCGACAGAAATAAATACAGTCAGTAACTTGTCAGAACAAACTGGCATCTCATAGTTGGCTACCACAAATACCACAAAATTAGTGTACCACTGTTTCATAAATCTCCATGGGAGCTTATAAGCTGTGCCAGATTTGTAGACACAGGACATGACCTTCTGCATGATTCTTCAGATGATTAAGTCATGGAGTGGTGAGATAGCTTCATTCCATCTCTCCATCTTGTATATTGGTCTATGTTAAAACTTTTCCACTCTAGTCTTCCAGGATCCAAAAGTAAGATCATGGTACACATGCATAATAGCATAGTCAGTCCTTACCTATTGAGAAGAGACGGTTGGCGGGTGTATGTGGCAAACACCCGTGAAGTGGCTGGATAAACTGGTCTACATTCGTATAATCCCCACTATTGGATAATTTATAAACTATAGAAATCTGCCTCCCTTAGGTATGGAGGTTGGTAAAATCTAAGATAAAGGTCCTTACAAAACGTGAGCACTGCCGTTTGATTCCAATATGTCAATATTTTCTCAGGTGGAATAAAAGAAGAGCCAGTTACTTCAAGTGAGCTCTTTTGAAGGGCCATAATCCTCAGAGGGGCATCTTGTTTTGGATTTAAATAGTAACATGGGTATTCTGGAAGGACACCAGGTTCTAGGCATTGAAAGTGGTTGGAGACTATAAATTTGGGAGAATGAGGAAGCTGTTGAGAATAAATGGTCCCCTGGGGAAAAACATATACTAAGTGGGGTTACTCAAGATCAGAAAGAACGAATGTAACGTGTCCTCTCTCATGAAAATCCTAACATCGAAGATGTTCTATTTGTTTATAAGTTGTAATGGGCATGAATAGTAATAGTTAGCAAGCTAGAGAGACACCTGGGGAGAGGAAAAATGGGGATAGATTACAGGGGGGACAGAAGTGAGTTGTAAGCTTGGAACAAAAACATGGGGGAGATAGGCTAAGGGGGGGAGAGGAGAATGGAGATACACAAAACTAAAGATGCCATGAATAAGTACTATAGAAAGCTATTTCTTTGTTAATCACTTAAAAGATATAAGTCTGAGAGAGAGAGAGAGAGAGAAAGAGAGGGAGGGAGGCTGGAGAGCAGTACTGTGCAGGTGGGGGGGGGGAGAAAGCTTTACCCTAAAACAATAGGCCATAGCTAGTAAGTCCCACTACCAAAACATGGCTAGCCCCTACAGTGAGCTTTTGATCAAGAGGGGCCATGAGTCCCCACAACACATTTCAATCCACTCCAAAACACTTGATTAGTCTCTAGAACTAAATGGTAAATCCCTATTGCTGAAGACACCATGGGCTGTGGTTTCAGCACATTGAGAAGTATAGCTGGACAGGATACACTCTGAGCTATGACTTATGCATTCAAGACCCTCCAGTGAACACTGATACTCCAACGGGATGGGACCTAAGTGGAATGGGGGTGCATGGGGGGAGAGAGGGGATATTGAGTATAACTCAATGGGAATAT
The DNA here is from genome assembly GCF_020740685.1 of Jaculus jaculus. Lineage (NCBI taxonomy): Eukaryota > Metazoa > Chordata > Mammalia > Rodentia > Dipodidae > Jaculus > Jaculus jaculus. The sequence goes on from NW_025423386.1 coordinate 417,322, forward strand.
GACCAATATGCAATATGTTTATATAGTGAAGTTCTCAATTTAAAATAAAAAGGAATAAATGCTCCACCAAAATTTCCTGGTATTTTTCCTGGGTTACCAGACTTCCTCCACCTTCTCAAAGTTCTGCAAATATGACCCAATTATCTAGGAAAGCTTAGCCAATCTGATACAGTTCCTAGCAGCATGCATTGTCTTGGCTTCTTCATTGTGAACAGCTGATCCAAGCTCCCATCATCAGGGAATTCCCACTGTGATGGACTGGGGGCCAAAATTACTGCCTTAAACCAGTTCTCAGGTATGTGGTCCCAACAATGAAATGGTAAATGATGTGCTTAACTTCACTCCAACTCCATCATCTTCTTCTACACATCAGCTGACCTGGAATTCACTCTGTAGTCTTAGTGTGACCTGGAACTCAATGCAATCCACCTACCGGTGCCTCCCTAGTGCTGGGACTGAAGGTGTACACCACCATGCACGCCTGGATTTCTGCACATCACATGATTACACGTCATTTACAGCTCCTCTGATTTCAGTGATTGGCTGTAGATTTGTAGAGTTCAAAAACAGACGATTGATTCTGACTTTTCACTGCAGAAGCCATTGCACAGCCTTGATATACTTCTCTGTATTATTTGAACTCTCAACTGCACCAAGTCTCTTGTGCCGCATAATGTCTTTGTTAAAAGGAAAGCTATAATTCTGTTGGCGTGTGTGTGTGTGTAAGAGAGAGGGGGTAGTGAGTACAGTGTTGTATAGTTTATGTACATGTATGTGACTTTGTGTCACCCCACATGCTCACCAAATATCTGGTGTCCACTCCATTTCTCTTCTCTCTGATTTTATTTTGAGTCAAAGTCTCCTTTTATTTCTTTGAGAGCTTGGAGGAAGGCTCTGAATAATGTAGGTTCTTTGGTAGCCGGTGGGACTGGGGAACAGTTCTGTTTGACAATGGCGAGCTGTTTTCCATGGGATCTGGACAGATCATGCTATCCCTGCAGGCATGGGACCCATTTAGACTTCACGCTTGCAGATGAAGAATACATAACTATTGAGCCATCTCTCCATAGCCCTGGAGCTATAAATTTTCACCTGCTCATTTTACATTATCAGATTGTTTTTCCATAATCATCCTGGAGCTTATGAGTGCATTTACTATTGATGCATGTACATTTGTGAAATTGATAATATGATAATAATAAGGAAGGTAGAAGAGATGATGGAAGAAAAGAGGAAGGGAGGGAATGGGATGGAGATAAGGAAGAGGAACAAAGGGAGGTGTGGAAAGATCAGCCAAAGTGCAATTCCCCTACAGGGATTGTCTCTAGTTGTTACAATGAAGAAACATCTGAGGTCAATTTACTTTACAAAGAACAGAGATGCATTTAGCTCCCAGCTTTGGTGTGTAAAAGTTCAAGTACTTCAGCTGAGGCTCTGAATAGAGTCCTCTTTGACTGTGCCACCTGATGGCAGGTGACAATGGCAAGATTTATGTATGGAAAGAGGTAGTAGCATCACCAATCAGAATGTCAGAGAGAACATGGAACACCCCAATCCCGTCGAAGGGCTTTAGTTCTGGTTCTTAACTGGAAAACAAGTTCATTAGTACCTTTGAACCAGAAGTGATGGAATGAAGAAAGGAGTGTTGTGACTTTGCAAGTTGGACATTCAGGCATTCAGCAGACACTAAGAGATTACACTGACCTGACTTATCCTAACTTCAGGTCTTAGTATGTAAAATATAATGGTCAGATACTCTGGAGGAGCACAGTTACTGAAAGTGTTTCAGGAGGTGGACATTCAGGCTTTCAGTAGAAATTAAGGGATTATAATGAGGTAACTTACCCCAACTTCACTCTTAGTACCTAAATATGTAATGGTGAGATACTCTTTGGAGGTGCACAGTTGTTAAATGTGTTTCCTCAACAGCAAGTTAGCATAGATACATAGGTGTGATGCCAACTAGGCCCATTTTCCTCAACTGTGTTAGTCAGAACTGCTGTGAAAAAATACCTGGGAAATCAACTTATAAGGAGAAAGATTAACTTTAGATTATACTTTCTAAGATTATAGTCAAGTTGGAGAGATGACTTAGTGATTAATTTGCTTGCCTGCAAAGCATAAAGACTTGAGTTCAATTCCCATGTATCCACATAAAGTCAGATGCAAAAAGGGGCATCTGGAGTTTGTTTACAGCAGCTGGAGGCCCTGGGGCACACATTCTCTGTCTCTTTTTTCTATCTTTCTCTGACTGCAAATAAATAAATAAATAAATAATATGCAAAGGTTGTCTTCCATACTTGCTTGGGCTGATAGCTTTGAATATGTGGCAAGATCATGGTAGAGACTGTGTGGTGAGCACAGGTTCTCACCTCTTGTTTACCAGAAAGCAAAATGAGAGAAGGAAAGATGGTCCCCTTCAAGGGCATGTCCACAATAAGATACTTCCTCCTGCTTGCCTCCATAAGTTTAAGGTTCTGCTTAATGATGGCATTTCTTATACTGCCTTAGGCCTTTATCAAAGTCACAAGTCACTGCAAGATTTCCTCACATTATGACGAATTAGTGGTATATTGAAAGCAAACAAATGCAGGGAAATTTTTTCTTACTTTGACACAAATTATGGCATGAACATTCTTTTCCCCATGTTTTTTCTATATCTAAAACATATCATATATTTGAATAGTACCCTCTTCACGTAGCTATAAAAAGTTTTATACAACTCATGGTATAAATATATTGTTAGGGGCTAAGTGGGGACATAACTTCAATTTAGAATTAAAATATCACAAGTCAATTCCTCAGTAAATGGTAGGGATAAAATCTTGTAATCAAGCTTTTTATTTATTTTATTTATTTATTTATTTTTTTTGCATATGCTACCTCTTGCTATGATTGTTGTGAATCCAAGATGGTAAAGGAGAGCAAACTTCATTAGTTTTAGTAAATGGCCATAAGGATTTATTTGAGCCATTTTAGCTGTCTGTCTCCATGACAACCCTAAGAACAGCATCCAAGTAATGATAACAGAAATGGACTAACTTGCCCACATGGCACTCTTCCTCCCAGAACGAGCAATGGCAGGTCTTTCAACATGCTTGAACATGACAGAGGCCCCACTACCTGTGCCTGTGGTTGTCACACCTGAGGTAAAAATACTCCCTTTGAATTCTACATGAGTCCAAATTATCAGATGTCAAGTGAGGGCATGTAGAACTCACTAAGCCACATGCACACTAGGAAACATTTGGGGAGAACCAGCTGGCCATGCATCCCCTAGTTCATCTGGGTGCACACAAATCAGGCTGTGCACTAGTTTGCTAGAGCTCATGAACCAAACTACCACAGCTCAGATGGCTTACATAGCAGAAATTTGCTTTCCGATAGTACTGGGTTCTGGGAGTCCCACAGCAAGGTGTCATCCAGAGACTTCCTCTGAGGTCGCTCTCCTTACCTGGAGATGGTGCACCCATGTTTCAATGGTGTTCTCACTCTGTACATACCTGCTATTGATTTGCAGTTTGATCCCATTGTGATCAGATAGAATGCAAGGAATATTTCAATATTCCTGTATTTGTTAATTTTTGCTTTGGGTCCTAATATATGCTCTAATTTAGAGAATGTTCCATGTGCTGCTGAAAAGAATGTATATTCTGAAGCATTTGGATGAAATGTTCCGTAAATATCTGTTAGGTCCTTCTATGACCTCACTTAGTCCAGATGCCTCTTTGTTTATTTTTTCCCGGGACAACCGGTCAATTGATGAGAGTGGGGTGTTGAGGTTATCCACTACCACTGTGTTTGGTGTTATCTGTGACCTTAGTTCTAGTAGTGTTTGTTTGACAAATTTGGGAGCCCCCATGTTAGGTACATATATGTTTAGGATTGTAATGTTCTCCTGTTGGAGTGTGCCTTTAATCAATATAAAGTGTCCTTCCTTATCTTTCTTAACTAATGTTGGACTGAACTCTACCTTATCAGATCTTAGGATAGCAACCCCTGCTTGTTTTCTAGGCCCATTTGCTTGAAACACCGTTTTCCAACCTTTCACCCAAAGATAGTGTCCATCCTTAGCAGAAAGGTGGGTTTCTTGGAGACAGCAAATTGAAGGATCCTGCTTTTTAACCCAGTCTGCAAACCTATGTCTTTTAGTTGGGGCAATGAGGCCATTGATATTAACAGATATTATTGAAAGGTGTGTATTAAATTTTACCTTTTTTGGTAGTTCTGGTTTTGCCTTTGCTCGCTTATGTTAGCTAGTATTTGAGTATTGTTTGTTTTTTCTGGTACCTTATATGTGTGCTTTTCTTTTTCTTCAGCTTGGAGGATTCTTTCAAGTATTTTCTGTAGAGCTGGTTTTGTCTTCAAATACTCCTTTAACCTGCTTTTGTCATGGAATGTCCTTATTTCTCCATCTATTTGAATGGAGAGCGTCGCAGGTAAAGTCACCTTGGTTGAGAGTTGTTATCTTCCAGAACACATAATACATCACTCCAAGCCCTTCTAGCTTTCAATATTTTTTTCATTGGTTGGTATGTTTGGTAGTTTGATTAAAATATGGTGAGGAGAGGTTCTTTCCAGGTTTTGTGTGGCTGGGGTTCTAAAGGCTTCCTGTATCTACATTGGCCCCTCTTTCCCAATTTGGGGGAAGTTTTCTTCTATGATTTTGTTGAAGATGCCTACTATGCCTTTGGAATGGAATTCTTCTCCTTCTACTGTGCCCTGAATTCTTATGTTTGATCTTTTCATAGTGTCCTCAATATCTTCAAATTCCCACTCATACTTTTCTATAAGTTTGTCTTTCTCTTTGTTGGACTGTATTAGATCTGACACCTGGTCTTCTAGCTTAGATATTCTGTCCTCTCCCTTCATCCATCCTACTGGTGAGATTTTCTATAGAGTCTTTTATTTCATTAACTGTGTTCTTTATTGCTAGTAATTCTAACTGGTTTTTCTTTATTATTTCTATTTCCTTATTTATGTCGAGTATTGACCTCTTTATTTCATTAAATTGACATCCTGTGTCTTCTTTGCTTCCTTTGAATTCTTCTTTGAGTTCTTTGAGCATATTTATAATCATTCCTTTGAAATCTTTCTCAGGCATTTCCTCTAATTCGTTGTCACTGGAGGTCATTTCTGATGCATTAATACTTTTTGGTGGATTATATTGTCTTGGTTTTTGGTGTTTCTTGTGTTATAATGTATATATTTTTGCATCCTGGAATATTTAATGATTGGATTTTCTAGTTAGCTGTGTATTATTAGATGTATCACTCTGATTTTATATATCTTCAGGGTAGCAGCTTAGGGCGCTAGGTGTGGCTCTCAAGACTCTCAGAGTATCTACAAAAGTGACCGTAGGTGTTGGGTTTGCCTGCTATGAGTGTATTCAAGTAAGCTGAGTGGAACCAAATACAGATACTTTTTAAAATTTAACTAAACAATGTATACTTTCAATGAAAACAACACAGAGTATTTATCCCAGAGTAGGTATTATGACAACCAGATACTGTGTCTGTCCCTTAGGCTGTGTGGTGTCTCCCCAACTCCCTTATTCCTGGCAACAAGGAGGTTAAGATTTCTGGTCTGTGGAGGTTTCCAAGTCAGCTTGTGACCAGGTGATACCCTTCCCTACTGTATAAAAGAAGAGGAAATAAAGTCACTTTAAATCAAGAAGCAACAAATAACAAGCCCAAAATACAGCTCATTTAAGAATGGCAATTCTGCGCTGGAGAGATGGCTTAGTGGTTAAGCGCTTGCTTTTGAAGCCTAAGGACCCCGGTTTGAGGCTCAACTCCTCAGGACCCATGTTAGTCAGATGCACAAGGGGGTGCATGCATCTGGAGTTCGTTTGCAGAGGCTGGAAGCCCTGGCGTGCCCATTCTCTCTCTCTCTCTGTCTGTTCCTCTCAAATGAATAAATAAACAAAAAGATTAAAAATTAAAAATAAAAAAAAATTTTAAAAAGAATGGCAATTCTGACCATCCATCAGATTTAACATATAATTTATCCTGATATGGAAGGTGCAATTAGCACTTCTGATTCAGGCCTATATACCAGGTTTATTGGGTGGATACTGGCCTGGTGTAATACCAGTTACCTTTTGTGCTGATTTTGGTCTCCGTTATGCTGCTACTGCTTGTGTCCCACTGTTGGTTCAGGTAAGCATGGCCAGCTCCCTGGACCACTGCTTTGTTCTCTAGAGCTGGGCACTGGCAGTGGGGGAGGGAGGCTGCAGATGCTGCTCTAGTTCTCTCGCTGTTCCATGTGTTCTTGTACCTTGTGATATGCTCCTCTGTTGTTCACTGCCGTTCTCCCGTCACATTTCTTGAGTTGGCAGAGAATTCTGGTGTGAGTGAAGAAGGCCCTCACCTAGCTTTTTCTGTGGCTCAAGCCGAGCCTGGCGACTGTCTGGCGCATCACCGCTGCAGTTCCACAGACCTGTTGGAGCTGCTTCTGCTGGCCTGTGTGGGTTCTGGATCTCTCCTACTTCTCCACTGCCATTTCAATTTCCTATACACCTCACTTTTTAGTAAAAGTGTGTATTTTTTATTTTTGCTTCCCCCCCCCCTTATGGCCATGGTGTTCATACATACATGTGTTTTCCTTAGTCTACTGAAGTTATTTTTGAATGTAGACTACTCCACTTGCTGCTTATGTCTACTAAGACTGTTTCTCACTGGTTGCCATAAGCACACTTGCATTTAAAGTCTACTATTTATGAATAATGGCAGTGCCTACACTTTCCTATCAGAGTCTCTAAAGATTTCTCAGAGTCCAATTTGTACACTTGTTGGTCATAGTCAATAAACTCTGTATCTAAATGTTGGCCATTCTACACATTCTCATCAAATATACTAAGGCTATTTCTCAATGAGAAGTATTGCAGACTTGCTTTTCATAGTGTACTATGGACATTTCCCCATGAGGGCTATTCACACACTTGTTTCTCAGAGGCTACAAATTCTATCAATTAGTGCAATTGTTACATTTCCAGTTCAGAAACTTCAGAGGTCATTTCTGTATGACAGCTATTTGTATATATGTTGAATGGAGTCTGATAAGGCTTTTTCTCAATGGGGGACATTCTTACACTTGTATATCACAGTCTTTGAAGACACTTTCTCAAAGAGCACAAACTTAGCAATTGCTGCTTATTGTCAAGTAACTAATTATCAATGATTGCTGTACTCGGACATTCAGTGAAGAGTTTATTAAGATAATTCTTCAATGATCACTTGCCAGTATTTGCCTATAACAGATCCCAACACTTGCTGGTCAGTGTATTCTAAAGTATTTTCTCCTTGAGGAAATTACTACCTATTATGTACAGATACTACTAAAGTTATTGCTCATTAGGGGCTATTCCTCCACTTGTTGGTCTTATTTTGATGCTATTTTCTGAGAGTGATTATTCCACTTGTGGTCAAAGACTACTCTGTGTATTTCTCAATGAGGGCAACTTATAAAACTGCTCATCAGAGTGGAATAAGGCAATACCTAAATGAGGGTCATTCTCACACTTCTGGTCAGAAATAACAAAGGCTATTCCTCAATGAAATCAATCCTTAAACTTGCTGGTAGGAGTGTACTAAGGTAATTTCTCAGGGAGATCAATTCTTACACTTGCTGTTCAGAGTTTAAAAATGTCATTCATGAGGGACAACTCTACACTTACTGGTCCAAGGATAGAGTGGTTTTCATCAATGATTGTAGTTTATGGCCCTGCTGATGAGAGTCTACTTAGGCTATTTTTTAATGAGGATGATTCCCAGACTTGTCAGAATTTGCTTTGGATATTCCTCAGTGAGGGCCATGCATTGCCTCTCTGGTCTGAAACTCAGTGAATTCCTCAGTGAGGGCACTTTGAAACTCTCTGGTCCAAGACTACATAAGCTGGTTTTTAATATTCATTTATTTACACATTAGCAGAGGGAGCAAGGAAAGATGGACAGAATTGTCATGCCATGCCTTCAGCTACTACAAATGAGCTCCAGACACGTGCAATATTTGGTGAATCTGGATTTAACTGCATATTTTGGAATTGAACCTGACATGTTAGGCTTTGCAGCCAAGTATCTTAACTGGTGAGCCATATATCCACCCTCTAAACTACTTATTAATGAGGACAGTTCCAACATTGCTGGTAAGTGACTAGTAATAATATATCTCCATGAAGGCATTTATAGTTGCTCATCAGAGTCTACTAAGTCCAGTTGTCCAAAAAGAAAATTTCTACATTTTCTTCCAAGTCAGCTAAGACCCTTTTAAAGAGGTCTATTCCTACATTTGCTTTTAAGCATCTGTGAAGTCTATGTTTAAACAGAGGTCATTTCAGATCCTTGTTCATAGTTGAGTGTTTTTCTTATTTTATTTTATTGTTTATTTATTTAAGAGGGAGGAGGGAGAGAGAGAGAAAGAATGAACATGGGTATGCCAGGGCTTCCAGTCACTGCAAAAGAACTCCAGACTCATGTGCCACTTTATGCATCTGACAGACATAAGTCCTGAGGAACTGAACCTGGGTCCTTTTGCTTTGCAGGCAAGTGCCTTAACCACTAAGCAATCTCTCCAGTCCCATAGTTGAGTATTTTTCAATGATAGTGAGTCATACACAGTCTTTTCAGGCTATGAAAGCAATTTCTCAATGAGGGCAATTACTACACTTGCTGTTTGAGTATATTAAAGTGTCTGCTCAATGACAAACATTCCTACCTTTGCTGGTCCAATTTTATCAAGCCTCTATTTGAATGAGGGATTCTTGCCCATGCTTGTTTATGAATGATATTTCTGAATGAGGGTGATTAATACACTTGTTGATCAATAACTGCTATGGTAATTTCTCAATAAAGGCTATACCTGCACTTGCTACTCAGAGACTAGTGAGGTCATGTATTAGTGAGGGTAATTTGTGCACTCATTGGTCAGAGAAAATAAAGGCTATTTTTCAATGAGACCAATTCATACACCTCCCAGTCAACATATACAAAGGTAATATCTCTATATGAGTAATTCTTCTGTTTGCTGGTCAAAGTCTTTCATGTACTTCTAAAAACTGCTTAGCCATCTCTCCAGCCCTTAAATTATTATTATTGTTATTATTATTATTATTATTATTATTATTATTATTATTTGGTTTTTCAAGGTAGGATTTCACTCTAGCTCAGGATGACCTGGAATTCACTATGTAGTCTCAGGGTGGCCTTGAGTTCATGGCAATCCTCCTACATCTGCCTCCCAAGTGCTGGGATTAAAGGTGTGCAGCACCACACCAAGCTATTTAAATTTCCAGCTCCAGTGCATCAGGCTATGTTTGCAGGGAAGTCATGGCAGCACAAACTGTCACATCTCATTGCATTAAGTACCAGGAAGGCATGCATAGTTAGTGAAGCCCGAGTATCATACCACAAGGCTGACCCCCGCCCCCAATGACTTACTTCCTCCAACAAAGTTCTAAAGGTGCCATAACTTCCCCAAACCTCACCACCATCTGCAGACTCAGTGTTCAAAAACATCTTCCCATTGCACCTTGAAACTGTAACAGGTACTGAGGACTTTAGATGTATTTGTGTTGATAGTGTTAAATTGAGACAAGATGTCCATGACCCAGCTTTTGATACTCATCCTTGTTGTTCTTTTTCCTCAGAATATTTCATCCCCTCCATGTAACTAGAGGAAGGTATACTCATTCTTTAATGCTGTAGTTGAAATAACCTTTCTCTACTAGGAAGAATCAGCTTTTTTTCCTTCTGCACTTTGCACTCAAATTACTTTGGTGACATGTGTCTCTTCTAGATTTTAAGATATGTAAACAGCAAATTTTATGCCAAAAAAAAAAATACGACTCTTTCCTAATTTTCCAAAATTTCCCAGTCTATTGAATCCATTACACAAACAGGGTAACCTGTTTCATTGTTGATAATAGTCAGGTAATACTATTTCTCAGTGAAGGCTATTCTACACATTCTGTTCTGTATTCACAAAGGCAACTAACAATGCAGGCCATGCCAGCACTCACTGGTCAGAGATTGCTATGGCTATTTCACAACACATGTGATTTCTATACTTGGAGGTCCAAGTCACCTATGGTATTCCTCCATGAGGCCCATTGCTACACAGGATGATATGAGTTGACAAATGCTATAAGTGTTGAAGACAATTGTCCCATTGCTGGTCACTGTCTCCTGAGGCTAAATCTTCAGCACAATTACAACATTTGTAGATTATAAACACTAGTTTTTAAATGAGTGCCAATCATTCACTTTCTGGTTCTACGAATGATATTTATTATTAAGTTTGACACTGTCTGGTCAGATGCTACAAAGGCTGTTCTCTAATAAGTGTCACTCCTATGGTTGGTGGTCAGTGTCAGCTAAGTTCATTTCTCAATGAGGGCAATTCCTACAGTTGACACAGAGTCTATTATGTTTATTTCTTAAATGCCTATTTTTACACTTTCTGGTCTGAAACTGCTAAGCTGTTTTCTTAATGAAGCTCATTTCCAGCCTTTTCTGTCATAGCCTCTGAAGCCTATTTCTCACAAAGTGCAATTCATACTATTATTGTTCATAGTCAACAAAGTCTGTTTCTCAAAGATGGTCATCTTCATTCTTTCTGAACAAAGACTACAGTGGCTGTTTGACAATGAGGGCTGTTTGTACCCATGTGTTCAGGGACTACTAAAGTAATTATTCCAGGAGGGTTACTACTCCACTTGATGGTCATACTGTTACCTTTGTTCCTCATTATGTCTCATTGCTACTCTTGCTTATACTTGGTCTTTTATCAGTGCCCAGAGATTTGCATATATCAGTAATATATACTCAATACTTATGTCATAGACTATAATTTTACATATATCTGTATATATCAATAATTAAAAAGGTTTTGTGATGTCAGTTATATCCCTTTCCTCCATTTCTACACTCATCTTTATTTTTAAACATCTCCTAATTATGTCATCAATGTCCTCTCATTTTGCAGATCATAAAACAAAATTTTATTTTTTGTTTAGTTTATTTACTATGGCATTCAGTTTTCTGAATCAGCTTTTCAAAATATGTGATATGTAATTTTTTGTAACTAATTTTTACATGTTTGTGGAAGCTGTGATTATCACTTCATTAAGGGAATCATTTTTGTTCCCAACTTAAAGCTTTCCTTAATCCATTCCTTATTTGTTGGTAGATTTTTTCATTTTAATATGAGCATATAGTTTCCAAATTTTCACAATTTACACTTTATTTTTCCTTCTTTATGCAATGTATGGTTGGAATATTCATTCAATGTGATACTAAAATTTTTAAAAAATCTTGAAAAATCATATTGTATAGTGAATGCAATGTGGATTTCTGTGCCCTGGAGTGGGCAGTAGATGGGCCATCATTTCTCATGGTGTATCTGCACTTCAACCAGCTTTTCTACAGTCCTAGGGCAAATGCCAGGCTATCCTATAAATGTTTGGATGCAAATCAACTTAACATGGCTGGTTATTTAAAAGGTACTCTTGAACACCCACTTGCTAATTTTTCAAATCTTTCTTCTCCAATAGCCATCACGTTTTATTGTCATAGGAACAAAATATGACACAAGGTAGATATTGTGATACACCCCAAAATTTGTACTTTCTGCTGCTTCAAACTTTAATGCCAAGGCAATTTGTTTCTCCCACACTTAAACATTTTTCTCTGATTCATGTTGTCAAACTGCATTACACTCATGAAACGAGGTACAAGGATAGCCGCAAATTCAAGTAATGCATCTGATCAGGGCTATGTTTATTGAGAATGCTTCTATGAGTACAGGAAATCTATTCATTTAATCACAGAGAAAGGTAGATGAATGAAAAAGGGCATGGGAAAGGGAAGAGATACCAAGCAAAGAGATCATGATGTCAGCTGAAAAAGGAAAGTACAATTGGGAATGGAGTCTTTATGATCCTTGATCCATCATGAAAGATTTGTTGATGTGTTCCTCATCTTGAGGTCGCCTAGAAATATTAAATAGTAGTGGAATATAAGTGACAAGGTTCAGTACATGATTTTTTTCAAGAGAAGAAATGAAATAATATAAGATTTTTACAGCAAAGATACATAAAATTATGATAACAAAACCTTATACCACAGGAGGCCATCTGAGGCTACCTATGTACAAGTTACATTTGCATATCTCCAAAGATTTTCAAGTTGTGATTATTATGGTATTGAGCATAGAATTGTAGAGTTTTGTGTATATTTTAAGGTTTAAGGAAGAAAGCACCAGGAAAGTTACAGGTATCTGGGAGCCACCCATAGAGATGTTGAACTTCATTGAAAAATAGGAGTTATTTTTCAGTGGAAAGAAGGCCATTGGCAAAAAAAAAAAAAAAAAAATCATAGAAATGTAACAACAGTGTTTCAAAATGCATTCAGTTACCAAAACTTATGAAAATATTTTTAAAAAACGTTCACTTACCAAGTATTTAAACTTCTTCTGCAAGTTACACACACCTGGCATCTATCTTACGTCAATTTTATTACTGTTTACATGATCTACACTGTACTCTGTCATAGCATTTTCCTTTTGCAAGTATTAATAATTTGTGAATTATTAAGTTAGCATTAGCCACTCCAATTTTTATGTATAGAGCTTTTAAATTAATTTTATGTACTCACTAAATGGTGGTCTTCATGGAGGACAGGTGTCTGAGAAATACAATAAAGTGGAGAAAATGAAGTTAATTGTGTTTACTTAATACTCTTAAAGAATTAGGCTGTTGCATTTTGGGCTTCATTGGGAATGACAAACCACAGTGAATTGCTCCCAAACATGGTTATTTTTAACAAAGAAAACATGACTGTGACTTTACCTGTCTTGGTGACATCTAGAATATTTTGATTGGGAATGCCATAACTCTTTATCAGCTTGTGGTATTCTGCCATCATTTCTTTGCTGAGCTCAACTCCTGTTGCTGTATTTTATGGAAGAAAAGTCAGTAGAGATGTCCCTTAGAATCTTTCAAAATGAAAGGAATGTTTTCAAATACTAGAGTATATGCTGATGAACATTGTTTTCCTCTGTTTCCACCCAGTATGCACAACTAACCTCCCTTAACAAGGCCACATGGAAAGGGCATCCATAAGTTGGGGATCATATCTGCAGGAACTCTAATATGGAACACAGAATCTTTTTTCTATTAGTGAAAAAAGATGCATACAAGAAAGGCCATTTGTTGGCTTATCAATGCATGTACAAAAGAGGAAAATTTGATTAAAAAAAACCCACTCATTATTTGCTTGTGAGTGGATCTGAGTTTCAAATGCTGCAAATTCCTAGCTTCACAACAAAAAGATTGGAAGCCATTCCCTAGTGTTCATGACTCAAAAATTAAAATAATGTTGAAGTGGTCTTTACTATTCAGTAAGTATATTTTCTCTGCCATATCTTGAATGGTTACAAAACAGAAAAACAAATATTATTAGAAACTGTATAACCCCTATACCTTAGAGGTCCACCTAATATCACGAGGCTGAGAATCAACCTGTTGGATATGTCTTGTAGGGACAGTGACAGCTTAAACTAATTTTTGCATTTTAGGTGATCAAATCAAATTTTACACACTGCCCCTCTGCTCATGAAGTTTATCTCATATAATAGTGACTTTTTCAGACATAATGGGTGTGGCTGCCATGGTAGACTTTCCTAGCCCCCATAGAGGATGTATACACATGTATGTATATAGGTATTTGCACTTAGGTATACCTAGGTAAATACAGAAGTGCAGGTCCTTCAACCAGTGATTGTGATGCATCTAAACAAATGTGTGAATTCTATTCTACACCAGTTACATTCAGAAAAAAATGTGCATAAACACACTGATCTTGGGGCAAAGAAAACATTATTTTCATTTACAAAATATCTTATTCAGTACTTACACACTGCTGCAATCAAAACAATATGACCATTGTACTCTCTCAAATAACTGATTCCCAAGAACATTGTGGTCTCAGATACATATTCCAATGTGAAGATCATTAGATATGTGCCTGAGAAAAAAATATTTTTGTCTGGGTTAGGTAAAAATATGGGTCATAGTACTTAGTTTGCCCTATTCTATATTTAATATGCTCTTGCTCCAATCATAGGTTCTGAGTGTCCTTTACCTTGCCTCACTCTAATACTCTCTAGTGGTCCTTGCTGAATGAGAATGTGTCCCCTTACCAATAACGGAAAATAGAAAAATTATCTTTTTTCCCAGTTATTTAACATGATAGGCTGATTTAGGGATATAACATAACTTCTACCAGAGTTTCTATATATGCACAACCATGCCAGTATATAGTACCAGCTCAGGAAAGATGTGTTTTCCTAGATTGCCTTACTAAATTCAATCATATTTAATATGTTGTAAGTAAATAAGCTCATACTTACCTGTCTCACATTAAAATAAGAGTTATTTTGTGTGGAACTAAGCTTTTTTATACTGGTTGTGATAGACATGGCAGCTAGTATTGAGGTTTTGGCAAACAATGTGTTCCTTGAATGGAAAGTGTGTTGGTTGGTGAGGTGGTCTGGACTGATTAGGTCAGATCCTGCTATCTGGTCTCCTTCTACCTCCCCAGTCTGTGTTGCCTGCACTTGTCCGTGTCCTGGCGTACACAGCACAGATAGGCCAGTTCCATTTTCCCTTACTCCTCCTATTCCTCTAGCCCCTTTGTGAGATTGGAATCAGGACTTTTGCTCTGGTATCTTGACTGACCACTTGGTACCCACATCCCTGTTAACCTGAGTCAGAGGGTAAATGGGCCAAAACACAAAAACTTGCTTCTTCCTCAGTAAAATAGTCTTCCTAAAATAGGTAGGCAACAATGCAAAAAGTCAAGGAAAGTCAGAAAAGTGAGAGATCACCAAGGATGCCTAGTCTTACTACAGAAGCATGCAATGAAATCATAGAGAAGTCATCAGAAATTTATTCTCAAAATAAAACACAACAACCAATGAGACCTTGATAAGAAATCACTGAACTTGATGCAAACTACCAAAGAACCAACAATTGTATCAATGAAAGTGAACAAAATTGTCACCCAGAGTCTTTAGCCTTTGGCAGTAGGCTTAACTTGGTTGTAGAAAACATTAGAATACTCAAAACAGATATGAATAATTTGAAGGTAAGTCGAGAATCGGAAGATCTTAACAACCAGTTTATTAAGCTTAATGAAGTCTTGATCAAATGCAAGAATGAATTACAGGACGCATCAAGAAAATCAGATTATGAATTGAAATCATATCTCAAAACAGAGATGAAAGCTGAGCATAGTGGTGCATGCCTTTGATAACTCTGGAGGCAGAGGTAGGAGCATCACCAAGAGTTCAAGGTCACCCTGAGACTACACAGTGAATTCCAGGTCAGCCTGAGCAACAGCAAGACCATGCCTAAAAAAAAAAAAAGAAAAAATGAAAAAGAGATGAACATAATAAAAATAACACAACAGAAAACAGAAATTCAAATAAAGTTTATTAAAACTTCTCTAGAACCAGTGACCAACACAGTTACTTGTGTGGAAGACAGAACCTCTGACCTGGGAAATAAAATAGAAGAAACTGATTGGGAGGCAAAAAAAAAAAAAAAAAACTTTGCTAACTTCAAATGCCAACTGAACAGAATATGAGGGAACTGTGATACATCCTAAAACAACCAAACATTCAGAACATGGGTATATCAGGCTAGAGGCATACAAAACATACCCAACAATTGTTTTGATGAAAATTTCTGAATCTTACAAAACAGACATGCATCCAGGCACAAGAAGCCCACAGAACACCAAGAAGGTAGGACCAAAGTACAAAGTCTATAAGATACATCATCGTTAAAACTCTTAACAATGAAAACAAAGGGAGTGTTAAAAGTAATGAGAGAAAAGCAATTTACGGCATACAAAGGCAACCTCAGTAGAATAACATGAGAGTTATGAATGGAATCCCTGAAAGGTAGAAGGGCCTGGAATGGAACACTTAAGAGTCTGAAAAACTATGGCTTCAAAACAAAGTACCCTACCCAGCAAAAGTATCCCTCAGGATAGATGCTGAAAGAAAAATTTTCCATGAAAAAAGTCTACTCTACAATTATGAACAGAAAGCCAAACCTACAGAGAATACATGAGGGAATATTCCACACAGGACAATCAAAAACCTTTGGAAAGCAATATGGAGACACCTGAAAAAGCTGACTGTAGAGATACCAACAGACCTAGTTATTCCCTTACTGGGCATCCACCCTAAAACCTTCAAACCACAGGCCAGAGTGATTTGCTCAACCATGTTTGTAGCAGCTCAATTCATAATAGCTAAGAGCTGGAATCAACCCAGATGTCCATCATTAGAAGAATGGATAACAAAGATGTGGTATATCTACACAATGGAATTCTATACAGCAGTAAGAAAAAAAAAATGACACAATGAAATTTGAGGAAAAATGGGTGAACCTGAAACAGATCATCCTCAGTGAACTTACCCAATCACAGAAAAATACGCCACATAGTCTCACTCATCTACAGCACCTAACCTGAATCTACCCAAGATACCTTACATACCCAGCAAGCATCTCATAGACTATACACTAGGATGGATGGGGAGGGAGGGGAGGGCATAGAAGAGTTGGGAAGCAGTAATCTAGACCCAAACGACAATGGTACCATAAAAATCTACTTCCTAAAAGGCAGACCAAATGGCTGAACCTTTACCAGGCCCTTACAGGAAACACCTGAACCACAAGACACTGGAGAGGGTAGGATCAATTTAACTAAACCTTCTACATCTTCCCTCCCTCCCTCTCCCTCTCCCTCCCTCTCTTTCTCTCTCTCCACCTTAACTCTTGTATATTAGTTATATTCTTCCTCATTTTCTTAGTGGGCACTAACCTGTGACTCACAGTGCCAGCATGGGGCTATCATCCACAATGAACTTTTTTTTTTTTTTTACTGAGTTTCACATTAGCTGGAATTTTATTTGGTTAAAACCTTAACATTGTCAGTATGAAAGAAATCCAGATGTGTAGCTTTATGTTACTATTTAAATTCTAGGGCATCTCTCCCTCATTTTCTTTAATTTTTTGGTTCTGGGTAAAATTTTATCCAAAAAACAGCATATATAGTCTAAAAACACAAACCATTGGAGAATGAAATATGAAATTGGGAGTGATTTCAGTTTTGGCGATCTCTGTTTTTTTTAAGCTTATTAAGGACAATAGAGGAATAACAGGATCACTGGCTCTGAATCTAAGAATAGGTATAAAATTTACAAAAACCCAGATCCCCATGCAAGCTCAGGAACCCTATTCCTCACATACTCCACAGGAAACAACATGAGTACTTTCAGTAACAATTCAGAATTCATGTTTACCTACTTGCCTCATCAGTGCAAGTTTAGAGTCATGTTTTTTTTTTTTCCTTTGGACATTTATGTATATAAACTCAGGCTAGATAACAACTTGTTTGTAAAAAGTTAAGAAAAATAAAGAAGCAATCATTTTTTAACTAAAATCTGTTATTTTTTGATTACTGTTCAACTTGCTATTCTTTAGCAAAAAGCAGTTTCCATAGTGTCCATCTCAGATCTTATTGCTTTACAGTCGTGGCATACCTCCCATTAAAAATAAAAAGATGAAGCATCAATCCAGTGATTAATTTGACATGGCTTTCATTGTGGGGGGGAAGAGTTGGCAAAGAGAAGAGAAAAACAGACAAAATGGTAACTTAAACACTTCAATGTACAATGGTTTTCTGAGAGAGAGTGAAAGAGAGAGAGAGAGCAAGAGAGCGAGAGACTATTTTCAACAAGTGGAAACAAGCACTGAAAGCCCATGAGTCAGGCCATAGCCAATAGCCAATACCATGTTCTATCTTATGTAGCTTTCTATTTTCCCCTTCTTTTTTGCTTTTTAAATTTTTTTTTTAATAAAATCTCTCCCCAAACCATCATCACTTTTAATCTTCCCCAGACTGGGCTTCATCTTCAGACCCTTCATCTCCAGACTTCTCCGGTGGAGGACTTGCAGACGCCTTCTTTTCTGGAGGGCTCTCTGGCTCAACTTCTTCTTCTTTGGGAGAAGGCATCTTTTCCTTTGACACCTTTGAAGCTGTGGGGTGGCCCACCTTTCCTTTGCCTTTTACTGGACTTGGCGTCACTTTAGCCTTTAGTCTGGGTTTTGGCATCTTCTTTTCTTTTCTATCAGGTTTGGACTTCTTAACCATCTTTTTGTTTTTCTGTTTTGAACTTCCATAGTCACTGTCATCATCATCTTCCATTAGGAAATCCTCATCGCTGCCAGAATCTTTTTCCTGGAATGGTGCCTCGTCTTCTTCCTCTAGCTCTTCCTCACTGCCCACATCCTCCAAGAGCATCTCTCTCTGTTTAGATGCTGCTTTAGATGCTGCCTGCCATTGCTGGCGCACATTTTTGTGATCATCTTTTTCATCTTCACTGTCTTCTGCTGAGTGAGAATCATCCTTCTTGGTCTTCACATCTTTTTCTTCTGAGTCTTCACTATCTTCTTGTGAATTCTTTCCAGATGAGCTTTTGATAAGAGAAACCTACAAGGTTTATTAAAAGAGTGACAGATTTCTGTCAGAGTACTAGATGACCCACGAAAGGTTAGTAGTAAGACCCTATTGCTGAAGACACCATATGCAGCTGACACGTAAAATGGAATGGCATGGCTGGAAGTCAGGAGATAATCAGTCCCAAGTCAGCGAGTCTAGTGCCAGAAGGTGCTAATGGGAAACTGGAGGAAATGACCAAGATCTGTCCAAGCAACTCATTGTCTAACCTAATTAGCAACAAATAACCTGATGTGATGCCCACACAAGTGCAATAGTGGCACACAGACATGGTGGGGAACCAACTGTTCTTGATTTGGCTAAATAATCCCCTCAGTGGTACAGGAACCATAGCTGGAGCTGGGAAACTAGTCAGAACCATATCCAAACATAATCACACTCTCCAATATCAAGCTACCATCAGTCATGGGGTACAAGAGGGCCTACACCTATTAAACCCTCTAAAAAAAACAAAGTAAGGGTTATCTCATTTGTCTTGGTGCTAACTTACTCTCCATTGGAGAATCTGCTTCTCCTTTTCAGATAGATGTAGATGTAAGGAGAGAGCCACCCCATCATACCTCAAAAGGGCCCTGACTGAAACTAAGGAAAATTGGTGAAAGAAGCAAGGGTGCTGTTTTCCTGATGAACCAGATAGCAGCACAAGTGTGAAGGAGACCAACACAGAGAAAAATCAACTCCTACCAAATCAGAGAGCCAGAGCCTCAGAGGCCCCCAACACCTCATCACTGAAGCAGACCAAAAATGAACCCAACATGGCTCAGGGAAATTTTGCGGAAGAGGAGGAGGATAGCATGTTAGAGCCACATGTTGGGTCAGGATATGCAGAGACATTTATCATACCAATAACTGTGGGCTGGCCCCACAATGCACGACCCATATACTTCAACAAGGAGGGGACAATGGGGAGGGGGTAGGTCATGGATGAGCCTAACAATGGTACCAAACTGCATGTATTTGCTGAATAGAAAACTAACTTAAAAAACAATCTCAGAGCCCAGCAAAAAGAAAATCACAATAGCCAAAATAAACCATTCTCAAAACAGTACATAACACAAGGAAGCACCATGCCCCACAAAACTCCTCATCATGGCAGGGATTAATTCAAAGCTCACAGCAATAACTTTAAATATTAGTGGTCTTAACTCACCCCAAAAAGACACAGGTTATCAGGTTGTATTTTAAAAAACTGAACCTTTCTATCTTCTGTCCAAGAAACCCACATCACCACTAAAGATAGACACCACCTTAGGGTAAAAGCTTGAATATTCCAACTACATGAATAAATAAACAAGAAGCAGGTGTTGCTATATTAATATCTGAGATGCAAACTTCAAAATAAAAGTAATCCAAAAGTACAAAGAAGGCCATTTTCTTACTCATCAAGAGAATGTTCCAACAGGAGCACATAAAAATCATACATATATATGCCAACCAGGTGCACCACAGTTTATCAAACAAAATCTACTTGACAAGAAAAGAGAAATAAACACTAACACCATCATAGTCAGAGACCAATACTCTACTATCACCAATAGATCATCCAAGGAGAATATCAGCAGTGAAATAAAGATAGCTCAACAGCATCATAGATCAACTAGACCTAACAGACACCTACAGAACTTTCCACCCCAGCGCTACAGAATACACATTCTTCTCAGCAGCCCATGGAACCTTCTAAAACTTGACCATATTTTAGGCCATCAAGCATGCTTTCATAAAGTCAGGAAAATTGAAGTAATATCCTGCATCATGACAGATCACAATGCTTTTAAGCAAGGAATCAACAGCAAGAGATGCATGAAGAATTCCACCAAGTCCTGGAGACAAAACAATACACTTTTAAACAATGAATGGATCATGGAAGAAATCAAAATAGAAATTGTAAAATTGATAGACTTGAATAACTTAATAATGCATCAAAAGCATTGTCAACTTTGATAAGGTAGGCTACACGCCAGGGATGTAGGACTGGCTTAACATACAGAAACCAGTCAACATAATATGCCACATAAATAAACTGAACCATAAAAATCACATGATCATCCTGATTGATGCAGGGAAGGCCTTTGAAAAAATACAGCACCACTTCTTGATCACAACACTGGAAAGAATAGGCATGGAGGGTTTATATCTCAACACAATAAAGGGTATATAAAAAGCCCCTAAAGCTCAAATAATACTTACTGGGGAAAAAACTCAAGGAATTCCCACTGAGATAAGGAAGAACACAGGGGTGTCCACTCTCACTTCTGCTCTTCAACATAGTACTGGAATTACTTGCCCAAGCAATAAGAAAGGAGAAAGTTATAAAAAGGGATTCAAATTTTAAGGGAAGAACTTAAGTTAGCCCTATTTGCAGATGATATGATAGTTTATATAAGTGACCAAAAAGTCTCCATCCCCACACTTCTAAAGTTGATACATTCCTTCAGCTAAGTGGCAGAAAACAAAACAAAATTAATGCACAAAAATCAGTATTATTTCTGTATGAAAAGGACAAATATTCATAGAAATAAATCAGTGATGCTGTCCCATTTTCAATAGCAAAAAAATAAAATCCCTTGGAATAACACTAAGAAAGGATGTGAAAGACACATATAATGAAAATATAAACACACTCAAAAAAGAAATAGAGCAGGGCTTGATAAGATGGATAGGTAGAATTAATATTGTGAAAATGGCAATTCTACCCAAACCAGTGTAGAGGATTAATGCAATACCAATAAAATAATACCATCATTCTTCACAGAGACTGAAAAAAATGATATCAAAATTTATATGGAATGACAAAAGGCCTAAGATATCCAAATATACCTCAGTAAAAGAAGCACTTCTGGTGGTACCACCATACCTGATCTAAAGCTAAGTAACAAAGCCATAGTGACAAAAACCAGCATGGTACTGGAATAAAAATGAAACATAGATCAATGGAACAAATTTGAAGACCCAGACTTTAGGGCAAGCAACTACAGTTGCCTGATCTTTGGCAAAGATGCCAATAATGTAGACTGAAGAAAAGACAGCATCTTCAACAACTGGTGTTGGATAAATTGGATGACGATATGTAGAAAAATGAAATTAGACCCATTCATTTTGCCATGGAGAAAAATCAAGTCCAAATGGATTAAAGACCTCAATATAAGACATGAAATTTTTTCAATTACTCAAAGAAATAATGGGAAGCACTTTGCATGATATAGGACTGGGAAAAGACTTACTGAACGAAACTACAGTAGCCAAGGAAATTAAACATGCAGTCAGTCAATGGAATCTCATGAAGCTGCAAAACTTTTGCACAGACAAACATACCACAACCAAAGTGAATAGATTCCCCACTAAAAAGGACAAAGTCTTTGCCAGCTATACCACTGACAGAAGCCTAATATCTAGAATATTAAAGAACTCGAAATCTAAACAATAAAGCATCAAACTAACCACTGAAAAAGTGGAGCAGAGAACCACATAGGGAATTCTCAGAGGAAGAATTACAAAGGGGTAACACACACTTAATAAAAATTTCAACATCCCTAACCATTAGAGAAATGTAAATTAAAACTACTATGAGATTCCACCTCACACCAGTAAGGATAAAAATCAAATGTAAACAAATGTTGGCAAGGCTGTAAAAAAACAGTAACACTAATTCACTGGGGTTGGGAATGCCAGCTGGTAAACCCTTGTGGAAATCAATCTGGAGATTGCTGGGGAGGATGGATATAGGGTTGCCAGCAGATGCTGTTATTCCCTTACTGGGCATTTACCACAAAAGTTCCACATCTCAGTTGAGAAATATTTGCTCAATCACACTTATAGCTACTCAATTCCTAATAGCTCAAAACTGGAATCAACCCAGATGTCCATCACTGGATGAATAGATAAGCAAGATGTGGGACATCTACACAATGGAATTCTACTCAGCAGTAAGAAAAAATAACACATTGAAATTTGTGGAAAAATGGTTGAACTTAGAGCAGATCATACTCAGTGAATTCACACAATCACAGAAAGACAACCACCACATACTCTCCCTCATCTGCAGTTCCTAATCTGGATCAGCCCGAGTTGCTGACATAACTGAATAGCATCTTGAGGCTTGGACAATAGGGAGCATAGGGCTTAGGTAAAGGAAAAAGATGGTGTGGGCACACAACTGGACCCAAAATGAACTGGTACCAAAAAATCCTATATCCTGAAATTCTGACTAAAAGGTGGAATCCTCAATAGGTAGGACCTTAGAGGAAGCACCTGAATAGAAAGGCCCTGGAGAGAGTGAGATGAAACCTAACGTCAAATTTCTCATGTTTCTTTTTCTTCTCTGGCTTTTTGATTTTTCTTGCCTTTGGCCAAGGCCCGTAATTCCCTGTTCCAGTATGTTCTCGATATCCATAATGAGCTGATGATCAGAGAGACCTATTAGTTTTCCCAATACAAACAAGACCAACTTCTGTGAGAGCACTTGATTACCAACCAGAGTTTAATGGTAAGACCCTGACTGCTGAAGACACCAAATGCTGTTGACATGGATCATGGTTGTAATCAGGAGGAGAGCCACACCCCAGACAATTAGCCCATCGAGTGCTGGATGGAGCTACATGACCTACCAGGGGGGGAAGTGGACAACATCTGTCTAAGCAACTCAATGTCTAAGCGACCCAGAAATAAACAACTTAACATGATGCTCACACAATTGCAATAGTGGCACACAGCCATGGTGGGTAACCAACTGCTCTTGGATTTGTGAACAGATCTGCTCAGTGGAAAGGGAATCATATCTGGAACTGGGAAACAAGTCATAATCATATCCAGATAATGGATCTTCTTTCCATTGTTACATTCCCACTAACCTTACACTATAAGAGTGTCTAAACCCTCTTAATTCTCTCTAAATTAGTTAACATTATCCTATTTAACTGGTGTTTATGTTCATACACTGTTGGAGAATCTGCTACTCTTTGTTAGATGGGAAGGTGACCTGGGGAATTAAAAGATCTAGTGTTTCCACCCCAGCCGCAGCCTCAGCTGAAAGCACAGAAGAATTGAAGAAACGAGCAAGAATACCACTGTCTTAGTTAAGTTGTTATCAGCATAAGGGTGATGGAGAAAGATACTGAGGACACTCAGCACCTACTGAGCTAGAGATCCTGATGATCCTAAGACCCCATCACTGAAGTAGACTTTAAATGCTCCCAGTATGGCACAGGGAATTTTGTGAAAGAGGAGGCTGAAGGATTGTTAGAGCCACTAGCTGGGACATTTTGCACAGAGATATTGCCTCTCCCCTCCCTCCCTCACAATGCATAGCCCACAATACCCATGCAGTTGACCTGCATCTCCAAAGAGGCAAGCCATTTCAGAAGTCCAAGATTTGGAGGCTAATTTTACTAAGGACTTACTGCCTCAGCAAATGGGGCTTCCATTACTACATGGAACATATATGCCAAACATCATAGCGTTAAGACATTTTGTTAATATATGAAAAAACTGATGTTAGGAATGCATGAAGTTTTAATTTTAATTTTAAATTATGCCTTTAAATGTATACAGTGTGTATGTACCACTTTTACTTTTTATGAAAAAATAATCAATGCCTGTCATTATGTTGCATATTATAATGTATTTTGGATGATAGACTCAGATTATATATTGGGTGAACTTCCAGTTAAACTAGTTGCATCAATTATAGGAAACTACAATCACAACTGTGACGCTAACTTCCTTGTGAGAACTTGATTCAGAAAAGTTGGCAAACTCTAAAAGCTGGGATCATTTCTAAGGGTGTCCATTATGCCTGCGAACATCATACTATGAACGGGGTTGATTTTCTTCATGTTTTTCCCCCTCTATTATAAAATAGACAGTCCTTCCCAGACAGTTCAGACATCATCAGTATGTTGTAAATCATCAAAGGCCCGGATTCATGATTTCTACCTATCACAGACTAAACCTTCTGCAAAAGGGACAAAAATGATCTCTTTTTTTTTTTTTTTTTTTGGTTTTACCTTGAGAGTTGACTAACACAGCTGTTTTTCTTTTCCTCCACAATTGCTGAGAGGTACACTCACTATTACTCTTTAAGTTGCCACTAGTCAAGGAACATCAAAACAAATTTAGAAAAAAAAATGTATGGTATATATGAATGAAGCTTTATATATTGCCAGTATAAGATGGCTCTCCCCCCACCAATTTTCCATGACTTCCCTACTATCAATAATTGTACAAGCCCAAACCAAAAAGATGCTATAATGTCTTCCTTAAGTATTCACGTAAATGAATACAGTCTGAGGTTAGAGAATTTCACAATATGCATTTGTAATAAGGACCAACCTTTTGTAGAATTTAGATAGCCATTCTTGTGAAGAACTACATTTAATTCATTCTTATAATGTGCATGTTTGAAGCACCCATACTTATAATCATGTGGTGCATAATTGGTATAATATTTTTGGATTGTTGCAGGATGTGAGATGTGGTGCTACACTAAGATGCTTACGTCAATAGCAGGTAGTCATGATAATTATACCCACCTATATCTTTATTATAAAATTGTCGGATCCAGACTCTTGGATAGGCATCATATGAATTATGGAGGAGCCTCGAACGCTTTGGATTGTCAATTTTCCGTTCAACTGGTTCAAGACCTTCTAGCTGATCGACTAAAACAATGACAAAAGTCAACCTCTCACGCACAAATAGCCATCTGTCAGATATTGAAAAAAAGTGAAAGGATAGCAAACAATACCATCTTGAAGGAAGATACCCTGTGAAGATTGTTTTTTCTAGCCAAAGTAAGAAAAGAAGTACTTACATATATCACCAAAAATCCAAGCTTTGAAATTGGCTGCCTGAAGTCCATAGAGTCGACATGTGCCATTTTCCCTAAATAAGGTTAGAATACATCCAGCACATATCAACTAATATTCCACATGACTTTTACTTGAGGAAGTAGCAGCGCTACATTACAGTTGACATTGTAAAAGGAAACTGCGTTTTCACAGCTTTACTCTGTCTCACATCAGCTTCTGACAATTGTTCCACACTCCTGTGTGACTTCCTGTGCCACACGCTGTTTGCAGCTCCTTCTATTCTCCTTTACAGTTCAACATTCAACAACTATCCTCTTTGACTTTACACCATGGGGAAAGTTTAAAACACTTCATCTGAATGCATAGACTTTGAAAACATCTGAAATACAGTCACTGAATTGAGTTTTCATTTTTATATCTGATTTCTGGTTTTCCTTTTCCTGTTGCTTATTCATTTATTGAATACGTATGTGTATTCAGTATGCATTCCTGTGTGTATGCATGTGTACATATAAAGCTTGAAGATGTGTCTGAGTGTTTTCATCAGTGACACATGGCCACACAAGACCTATCACTTAAGTGAAATGCCACTGATTAATGCGGCTTTGCAAAGTTCCACATATTCTCCTCCTGGCTTCCCCAGCACTGGGGGTCAGACATGTGCTGGCCTGTCTCAATTTTCATCTTAATAATAGCACTGTAACAAATGTTCTCAGAAAGCTCTGAACATACTTTCAACATGAATATGTCTCCTGAGAGTAGTTTGGGGAAAGGTATTCTTTTTGAGTTGATGTCAACTGGGTCCACTGAGAACACAGTTGTAGCTGAAGCTGTCTCTGAAGGCATTATATAGCTTAGGTTATCCCTGAACTTCTGATCATCCCCCATGCTAGTACATGTTGGTTGTGATTTCTGGCACTGGTTAGCATATTAAGGTTGTGCCACATTATTAGGTTCAAATGATGTTTTGGATTTTTAAATTATTCTATTTTTATTTACTTATTTAACAGAGAGAGAGAGAGAGAGAGGGAGAGAATGGGCTCATCAGGGCCTACAGACGTTGCAGACAAACCCCAGATGCATGTGCCCCTTTGTTCATCTGGCCAAATTGGGTCCTGGGGAATCAAACCTCGTTCCTTTGGCTCTGCAGGTGAATGCCTTAACCACTAAACAATCCCTCATGCCCTGATGTTCTCATTATTTGCTATAAATATGTGTATGGCTGCCAATGTTCTCCATATTACCACTTTTGTGCAAAGAATTCATGACTCTTTTTCCACTAAGGAGAAATACCAGTGTGAGTTGTTGATATTAATACATGTTCTCACTTACCCACAAATTTCTGGGGCAATTCTGAATTATAATTTGAATCATGTACACTTGTAAAATGTCAGTATTTCATCCCAAAATTTTATTACATTGCCTCTCATACACTAAGAGAGCTCCACATCCTCACCCAAGTCAAGGAGAGGTGACTTGCAGATGAGGATGTCCTCCTCCATGGTCAGGAGCAGATTCTCCTCTCCTGTTCTTCATGCCAATGAAGTGCATGGTCATTTACTAGGCTAGCTCTGGTAGATTTCTTTTATACTGGCTGTTCTAGAACTCAGTATGTAAAATTCACATGTCCAAAGTAGTGGAGATATTCCTGTATTAATCATTGGTTTCCTGTAATAAGACTATGTTTTGCCATGCCTTCCTACTCTGACAACTCTATGGAATCTTCACTAAACATTACTTTTATTAATAAGGCAAGAGTGGCTGGCTATGGTACACACTGCTATAGTCCTTACACATGGGATGGGAATACAGAAGGCTCAGGATTTCCAGGTAATGAGCTAAAGATGAGGCCAGCTTGAGGTAGATGAGACCCTACTTCCAGAAAGGAAAGGAATAAAAACCAATTATAGTCATTGGGCTTGGTGGACTTTCACCAAATTGTAGGTTTACACAGAATGAACTTTGCTCACCATCTGTAAGTAGTGACTGAAATGAATGGAATTTAGCATGATTTCCAAATGTGAGCATCTTCAAGGAATTACACAATGTCTTCTGGTTGGTGTGAAGTTCTACCATGACTTATAAACTTCAGGTTCTGTAAACTACCAACAGAAACTCAAATCCTCATGCAAAATGAGATATTTCAATGTAAATATGACAGAGCAATTTAAGTTAGCATTCAAATAGGTCTGTTTTAGTAGTTAAACATATTTGACTTACCTCATATAAAATGTCACAGACATTTTCTTATAACCATCATAAAATGAAATATTTCGAAAGTAAAGCCTGAGCAGCCCATTTTCACTTATTGCTGACAGACGATTAGAGGCCAGGTAGAGGGTGTGAAAATCCCCTGTAAACTGAAACAAGAATGTGCACTTGGTAGGTACAGCCATGTTTCCTATTTTGTTCTGCAAATTGTACTGTCATTAATGAACCTGATTTTCCTAACAGAAAAACTGTGAAAAACATCTGATCTGTTTGAGAGAAGTTATAACTAAATCTGAAGGATTACATCCATTATATAAATTTAGAACATGGTTCAATCCTATGAGCACCAGATAGTATTATCAATATGAGAATAGATTCAATTTTGCCAAGTGAAAGCAGCCATGTGAAAACTCAGCAATATCCTTATAGTTATGTTTTAAGAACAAGTTCTGATATGATCTCTTACATGGCAAGTATATGTACTCCTTAACATCTTTAACTTTGTATTATGACACGCATATAAGAATTGAGAAACATTAATTCAATGTAGAGACTGTATTTTCTCATCTTATTCTTTGAAGAGCCCCAAACACAACTGTAACTACAACCAGATGTCATGGGATGGTGTACCTAATAAACTACAAGGTAAAAATCGTAAATATCATCAAAACATGGCTGAAAGCAAATCTCATTTTGATGGCAGATATTTATCTTTAATATATTATGCCTGACTCTTCTGAAAAGAACTGTCAAGAGAATGACCCACATGTGGAAGAAAAATATGGAATTTAAATTGAAGCTGACTTTAGGAAGGAGAAAAATGAATTCCAGCATGATGACTGATACAGCCTATCTAGTTTCCACAGGAGAATAACTACAAACAGACAAATGCAGTCCAAACCCAACTTTCATGCATGTCTATTATTCCATCAGACTTGGTTAGATGATGTATTTTTTTGGAAATCCATTCAGAATTCTGTAAATATGGACGAGCCATTTCACTTGATACATTCCTCTATATGTAGGAAACACTGTGCCTTAGTAGGCATGGTGGCATACCCCATCTAATGCCAGAATTCTGAAGGCAGAGATAGAAAATATCTCCCTGAGTTGAAGGTAAACCTGAGAGTATATATGAACTGCAGGTCAGCCCGGGCTACACTGAGACCCTACCTCAGAACACCAAAAGCAAAAGATAAATACAGTGCCTTATATCTACACTGATATTGTGATATTTTCAGTATGAACTTACAACAGTGTTAAGACCCTATTGCTGAAGACTCCATACACAGCTGACATGTAACATGGAATGGCATGGCTGGAAGCCAGGAGAGAGTCAGTCCCCAGTCAGCGTGTCTAGTGCCAGAAGGCGCTACATGGGTGACTGGGGGAAATGACCAATATCTGTCCAAGGAACTCATTGTCTAACCTAATTAGCAACAAATAACCTGATGTGATGCCCACACAAGTGCAATAGTGGCACACAGCCATGGTGAGGAATCAATTGCTCTTGATTTAGATAACTGATCCCCTCAGTGCTAAGGGACCCATAGCTGGAGCTGGGAAACAAGTCAGAACCATACCCAAACACAAGCCCACTCTCCAATATCAAGTTACCATCAATCATGGGATACAAGAGGGCCTATGCCTATCAAATTCTCTATCAAAAAAGTAAGTGTTATCTCAATTTTCTGGGTGCCAACTTACTCTCCATTGGAGAATCTGCTTCTCTTTTTCAGATAGATACAGATCCTAAGGAGAGAGCTGCCCCAACATACCTCAAAAGGGGCCCAACTGAAACTAAGGAAAATTGGTAAAACATTCGTACTCATGTTAAATAGTAAAAGAAAATGTGCAAGTATGTTTCATATAAAATATACTGCTCACCATCCTCACAGCAAGGGAAATATAAACTAGTAAATACTAAAAGTACTGAGACAGGATGGCTTTAATAAAAGACACTCAAGTGAAACAATGACCTTATCTAATGACACTGAGGCCCATGTAGAAGAGTGGCCCACCCAGAGCCATCTTCAGCTCTCCTCCTATAGCTCATGTTAGACATGGTACCTTCAAAGGTTGCTGTTCAGCACAAACCAGGCAGCTGAGAGCTGCAGCCAGCAGTAGAATGTTCATTCTCCTGGTGCCTGTCTCCACTCTTCTGATGAAGCGCAGTGCAGCTCTCTTTATGTAGAAAATATGGGTAGGAGGATGCATTTAAAGCCCATTTGTGAAAGATGTGGAACAATCCAATTGGTCATGGTGACAGTTTGCTTCATGTTCTGTCAATACTTCCTTTTTTGGAAGATGGTGTTGGGGGCTGCTTCAACTTCCTTTAATTCCCAAATTAATTTAGTGTGAAGAGAGGGATGTAAGGACATGAAAGCTTAATTTGATCTGCATTTAAAAAACACACCTGAAATGTCAAGGACCATAATACTTCCTCACTCATGTGTTCTGAGTTCCACAATGGACAATGGAGTAGGTGTCCACTGCAATTTCTGTGTCATTTTATTACCTGAGTCTTGTCAACGTGACTTCCCTAATCCATGGCATTGCTTAGAAAAGATGAGTCTTATTGATATGCCTATCAGATATTACTAACTTTGACATGGTCTAGGGAACATGGACAAACTCTGGTACATACATCTTCTTTTTTATGTTACAGGGGAAACCAAGCCCTGGGGTCAATTCTGGGAGCTGAGGAGCTGGTTATAAAATACTATACCAATGATATCAAAGTCTGAAGTTGGTGCTGGTGTGGAAAAGCTACAACTTGGATGGTTGATGTTAAAAAGGATGCTGGGAAATCCAGTTAGTACTAGAGGATGATAACACAGTGCACAGGTGGATGAGGGATTAGTAATTCACTCTAGGTTCACAGGGTCACCAGAGGCTTAGAGAAATTGGTTGTTGGGGGGAGGAGGGTTCAAAGAGCAAAGGGATTATTTTGGAGGTCAAGTACATGGCATTATTGTGAAATTACACCAGTGTTGTGACAGGTGTATGTGTGGAATATTAAGGGTGGGATGGAAAGCCATGGTCTTTAATGTGTTTGAATGAAGCTTATTGTACTGAAGGATGATACCAAGGATCAGAGGGCAGAGCCAGGTATTTCACAGCTATCTGAATGCTGTTACTGGGATGAGTGGTTCCAGGCTGGGACATGACCTCAATTATGATTAGCATCGGATTATATCATATTTGTATCATGTTCCAGATGGGTACTGGATGGTGTTGGACTTCTGTTGGTCATAGCAGTTGCTAGGTGACTGTGTAGGGACAATATTAGTTGCTGAAATACTCATAGGGTTGTGATTGATTTATGTGTGAACGTGTGACACTGGCAATTGTATGCAGCTGCATTGGGCATTGGGATGTAAGTAGAGTCCTGAAGTGTTCTTGAGCTAAAAGTGGCAATGAGGCCATACATTTTAATTTCTGAGTCTGGTACTGGGTTTCTGAAGTGATGCCAGTGGAAGAGAAAACTGGGAGGGAAGCTATCATCACACTGGGGCTTGGGAAAGATTACATGGCCTTGAATAAATATTAAATTGTGAATGTGAACTGTTGTTGGGGAAATGTTACTGGAATTTTAGAAACAACAAGGCTGGTGGAAGTACTCAGAGGTCTGTGGGATGCTGTGGTTCCATGGGGATTAACATTGGGGCTGCTTGAGACTGAAGCCCAGGTTATATGGGAAGATGAGCTTACCATGGTACTAGTGGCTGTGCATGGATGATGTAGATAATATGAAGTTAGTGCCCAGGGCCCTCTCAATATATCAGCTGGGTGAAGGTCCTGGACTGTAACGTGAAATAGAAGACTATGTGTTACTCCATAGTGAAGGGCTTGGGATGTATGAGGGACCCTACTAGGTACTGGTACTTTTCAAAGACCTGGTTTCAAGCAAATGAAAAAAAAATAAACAAAAAACATAGCCTATGTCTCTAAATCCTAGATATTTAGGGCACCCATGAAAGAACAAAATACATTCATTTCTTGAATGCCACCCAATAACCTCACACTGCTGTACCCACTTTTGCATGTGGTAATAAAATGTTGGGATCTTCTGCCTGTCATCTAGTACCAACCCAGAACCTAGTTTGCCCCTATACCTCTCATGGTTTATTTTAAATCCAATATTACGAAAAAACAGGTAGAGGACAAATTCATTTTCTGTTTGCTTTACAGTGAGACACACCATCAACTCTGGTCACAGCAAAATGAGTACAATTGAAAATTTTAATGTTAATTACGTAGTTGAGGTTCAGAGACAATTGAGAGGAATTTTCAGGTATAGTCATAGCAGAAGTGTAAAAAAACAAAAAACCTTCCTCTTTGGCAAACAAAATGGAATCCACTGTGTGAACATAAACTGATTTGATCTGTTCCTTTGTTATTTCTCACTTCAGGTGTTTGGGTGTTCTATGGCCATTCATAGAAATACTTGAATAGACATAATCAAGTTCACAAATGTTTTCTTATTCCAACCTTGATGTCTTCTTAGCACTTTCTGTCCTTTGCAAAATCTTCAGTGTACTGCCATGACATTTCTTTGTTTGCTGGTGTGGAATAATCTCATAGGTAACCCTGACTATTTGTTTGTGGTTTCTCAGTACATCTTTGTTTCAAGTTACTGTTGAACTGCTTCCGTTCACTAATGAAATTATAGTAAGTGAAGCTTAAAGAAAATGGAAACTAGTTTGTGCACATGATAGAGCATAGTCCATATGAAATGTGCCAAGGCCAGCAGCCCTTCCAATCATGCCCTGTGGGACACATTAGGCCATAGCTCAATGACTATTTCATGTCAAAAACTCAGTGTTTCCAAAGTGACCTTCCAATTTTGAGAATGTATACATATTTTAATATCTTATTTATAATTTTACAAGGTCATTTCAAAAACTTTTACCACTTGCAATAACATAAGTATTGCTGAAATTTATATTATGTATGATTCTACATTTGCATTTACCCTTTAGAATATTAAAAAATAAATACATAAATTTATTTACACAGAGAAAGAATGAGAGAGAGAGGAAATGTGTGCACCATGGCCTCTAGAAGCTGCAGATGCCTACACTACCATGTGCATCTGGTTTTCTCTGGGTTCTGGAGAAGCAACCCTAGGTCATAGGCATTGCAGGCAAGCACCTTAACCACTTAGCGATCTCTCCTGCCCATTTCTGACATAAAAATTATTTATTTGACAGCTGGAGAGAGGTAAAAAAAAGAGAGAGAGAGAGAATGGACCCACCAGGACCTCCTGCCAGTGCAAACTAACTCTAGATTCATGTTTCACTTTGTGCATTTGGCTTTATGTGAGTTCTAAAGATTCAAAACTGTGTCATTACTCTTTTCAGGCAAGTATCCTTTATATTCTGTAGAATATATTTGATATTAATAATACAAAACCAATTATTCATATACATCTCAAGGAAATCTCTTTTAGTATTTCACAAAAATGTAAAGAACAAAATATGGGATACCTATATTCTAATCAAGAATATTTCCCTAGACATGAAATCTAGGTATAATTTGTTATGTATTTACAGACATTGTGTGAATGCATTGTAATTCACACCATCAGACATGAGAATCCTTTTTATTATTTCTAAATATATGCCTTCCCTGTTTATAGTCACTGATATTTGATTTATGTTTCTAAGTCTCACTTATAAATTGACATCAGGGTCTATGTCTTTGTGAAATCACTCATAGGGATTGTCATGAAATAGTTGACTTAATGTAAAGCACGGCTAACTGTGAACGTTTCTGTAAGAATTGAAGAAATTGGTACAAGAATAGTGATGGGACTCTGACTCCAATAATAAAATTAAGAATCAAATGGAACATGAGATTTCACAAAGATAATGAGATGAAACATGAACGTGGATACAGCTGCCAGCAGCAGGATTGTCTTCTTGACCTTGTGCATCTCCTCTTCTGCAGAAGCTCAGCCTACCTCCTTTGCTGGAGAATCTAAAATAAAGATGCACTAATGTCCTTCCTCTGCTTACATCAAGTGGAATCAACCAACTGTCCACCCCGATGGTTGAAGGATTATTTTTCCCAAAAGTTCCTTTTTGGCAGCCAGTGTTCATCTCTGTTTAACACTGGTTCATTTTCTGTATCAGATTAATAATGGCAAAAGCTTAATATGACCTTGATTGGTGGCATTATGTTCATAAAAGAGCACAATCCTCACACAATACTTCCTAATCATCAATGTTTCATAAATATGGGATGGAGAGATTGCTCAGCAGTTAAGGTGCTTGCCTGCAGAGCCTAACTACTCAGGTTTGACTCCTATGAACCCATGGAAAGCCAGCTGCACAAAGTGGAATATGCATCTGATATAAATTTGCAGAAGATGGAGGCCCTGGTATGCTCATTCTCTCTCTCTCTCTTTCTTGTCTCTCTGCTTGAAAATAAATAAATAAATACTTAAAGATTTTTTTTTTTACTAAATTTTATGACGAGACCTATGCAATTGTGAATTAATTGTGATGTGTACTTCAACAAGTCCTATTTCACCTGATCAATTCAACAAAATACTTGAGGATTAATAATATTTTTCAAATTAGATATCTATACCATGAATAAAGCATATCAACTACCCAGCATAGATGACTCTATGTAAGGGATTGTTTTTCACCTTTTAATGGAATTTTCTCATATAATTTGTTTTTTTTTTTTTCTTTTTTAAATTAGTTTTGTATTCAGCAAATACAGGCAGTTTGGTACCATTATTAGGCTCATCCGTGGCCTACCCTCTCCCTATTGGCCCCTCCTTGTGGAGGTATATGTTTCGTGCATTGTGGGGTTAACCCACAGTTATTGGGATGATAAATGTCTCTGCATATCTTGACCCAACATGTGGGTCTGACATTCTTTCTGCCCCCTCATCCGCAAAATTTCCCTGAGCCATATTGGGTTCATTTTTGGTGTGCTTCAGTGATGAGGTGTTGGGGGCCTCTGGGGCTCTGGCTCTCTGATGTGGTAGGAGTTGATTTTTCTCTGTATTGTTCTCCTTCCCTCTTGTGCTAGTATCCTGTTCATCAGGAGAACAGCACCCTTGCTTGTTTCACCTAAGGATCTGCACCTATCTGAAAAAACGAAGCAGATTCTCCAACGGAGAGTAAGCTTGCACGAGGACAAATAAGATAACCATTACTTTTGTATAGTTTAATAGGTGTAGG
The DNA here is from genome assembly GCF_020740685.1 of Jaculus jaculus. Taxonomy (NCBI): domain Eukaryota; kingdom Metazoa; phylum Chordata; class Mammalia; order Rodentia; family Dipodidae; genus Jaculus; species Jaculus jaculus. The sequence goes on from NW_025423386.1 coordinate 452,137, forward strand.
CCCTCTTGGACCCCATGGTTGCTGGTAGCTTGATACTGGAGAGTGGGCTTATGTTTGGATATGGTTCTGACTTCTTGTTCCAGCTATGTGTCCTGTACCACTGAGGGGATCAGTTAGCCAAATCAAGAGCATTTGGTTCCCCCCCCCCCATGGCTGTGTGCCACTATTGCATTTGTGTGGGCATCACAACGAGTTATTTGCTGCTAAGTAGGTTAGACCATGACTTGCTTGGACAGATATTGGACACTTCCCCCAGTCACCCATGTAGCACCTTCTGTCACTACACATGCTGACTGTCTGGGGACAGACTCTCTCCTTGCTTCCAGCCATACCATTCATTTGTGTTAGCTCCATATGGTGTCTTCAGCAATAGGGTCTTACCACTAACCTTTGGTGGGTCATCTAATACTCTGACAGAAATCTGTCATTCTTTTGGGACACCTTGTAGTTCTCTCTGATCAAAAGCTCATTGTGGATGATAGCCCCATGCTGGTACTGAGAGTTACAGGTCAGTGCCCACTAAGAAAATGAGGAAAAAGAATATACAAGAATTAGAGAGACGAGAGAGAGAGGGGGAGGGGGAGCTAGGGAGGGAAGATGTAGAAGATAATTTGTTTTTTTAAGTCCTGTCTTGCCTGCTCTCCTTTACTCTTATCCCTCCATGGTTTTCCTTCTCTGGCTATATGTTACATGTATCCTTTTATCATTCTTCTCTACTTTTCCAGCTCATCTCTTCATATACTTTATTTTTTCTTTGAGGTAGAGTCATGCTATACCTTAGACTGACCTGGAATTCTCTATGTAGTGGCAGGCTGGGCAAAAACTCACAGTCACCTCCTTCCTCTGCCTCCCACATGCTGGGATTAAAGGTGTCTCACCCAAGCTGGCTGGCTATCATAGTGCTGGCAAGTACTATGCAGACTTCTGGGTGAGAAAATCATCAACAGCCTTAACAGATAGTGGATCCACTCTGTGGTCTGCACAGTCAACCAGCCAGGCAATGTGTACCTAATAGTGCAATAGAGGTAGGACTGGTACTTTCTTAACCAACTATTCCATTGATTGCACCTGAGACACGCTCAACATAAGGAATTCAGGCCTGGTCCTGAAAACCTAGTCGAAAACCTATGACTAAAATATCATAGATCCTAGAGGGGAATCTAATAATATGGTTTGGCTAAATAAATGTGTCATGCCTGTTTAATAGTCTTCTAAATATTTTTGTTTATGCCCATTGATTGCTTTTGCCTTATTGAGTTAATAAACAAGGTTGCCTTTACAAATAGGATTTTTGGGGGCAGTGTGCAATCCCTTTTCCAGCTTGGTTTCATTCTAAAAACTGGTAGGAAAGTCTTTATTTCGGAATAGAATTTGTTCTGATTGTAAGAACCAAGGTCACAAAAGTGTGGATGAGGGTGGCTGACTGAGAATCATATTATATTGTATTGTATCGTATCATATCGTATCATATCATATATTATATTATATACTTCATTGTTGGAGCATATATGGGTAACCATGGCTAGGAACACAGATTTAGGTTTAACCCAAATTAACCTAAATTTCAAGTCCAGTGAGGTTTTTAATAGTGCCAGAATAAAGAACACCATACATTAAGATACTGTTCAAATATATATTGGTGTGAAAATAAGATGAGTGGGTGAGAACTAAATGGAGAAAGCTCTGCTGTAGGCCTCAGATGTTCTCTGAAGATATTGTCAAGTTTACAGTTGGTGGGTGCTGGGGGTTCTACTTGTACATTCCAAAAGGAATTACCTAACAGCCACAGGATGCTAAGTCACAAAGAAAGGGGCTATGAGGACCCAAGATAGTTTGTCCAAAGACCTGAAACATTTTGAGCTTTTCTCTACAGCACTGAAGTTCAATCATTCCTGAAGGAGGTTTGGTGGATGTAAGTATCACTGATTTCCAGGAAAGATTTTCACACTTCCTGATCCTTTATTGCTTTAGTTAACATAACTTAATGAACAGTAGGAGTAAAACTGGCACTCCTTTAGTTATATCATTTTACTTCAGATTTTCATTCTTTTCATTGTTGCCTTTGACTAGTAATATCATCATCTTAATTTAACCTTTTTTCTCACATATCATGGAAATGACATTTTAATATCATTATTAAAGTGGAATTGATGTTTCTTCTTGAATGTAGTTATGCTATATGAAGGAGAGGGCTTATTTATGCTTCTGAGGAAATACTTTTTCTCATAATAAATTTTGTTTTTGAAAGTAGTAGTGGTGAGAGCTGTACAGGTTATTCAGTGGTTATGACCTGAGAAGGAACAACTCTCAGTGGAATATAGCTCTTTTGCTTTTCATATATACATGCAATTAACAGTTATTACGTAACTTGGTCTTTTTATTTTTTGTTGTCAGTGAATAAGTCAAGTTAGTACCATTGTCAGCATCCTCCCTATTCTCCCCCCTCCACAGGGACCCTCCTTATTAGGGTATATGGGTCATCCATTATGGAGTTAGCCTTTATTTTTGGATACGAGGAAATACTTTTGCATGTCATGACCCAGCTTGTGGCTCTGATATTCTTTCCACCCCCTCTTCCACAAATTTCCCTGAGCCATGTTGGGTTCATAGTGGGTCTGCTTCTGTGTTGTGATCTTGGGCACCTTTGTGTCTCTGGATATCTGGTTTGGTAGGAGTTGATTGTTTTCTGTGTTTATCACCTTCACGGTTGTGCTGGTTCCCGGCTCACCAAGAAAACAGAATTCCTGCATGTTTCTCCAATTGTTCTCAGTTTCAGCCAGGGCCTTTTTGAAGTATGATGGGGTGGTTCTTTCCTTAGGACCTGCGTTTATCTGAAAAAGAGAAGCAGGTTCTCCAACAGAGAGTAAAGTTAGCACCAAGTAAAGGTAATAATCATTGTTTTTCAGAGAGAGTTTAGGAGAGAGCAGGTTCATTTTTTGGATATGGTTCTGACCTGTTTCCCAGCACCAGCTACGGGTTCCATACCACTGAGCAGATCAATTAGCCAAATAGAAAGCAGTTGGTTTCCCACCATGGCTATGAGCTACTATTGCACTTGTTGGGCATCACATCAGGTTGCTGGCAGCTAACTAGTTTAGAGCATGCATTGCTTGGACAGATATTTCTCATTTTCCCCCAGTCACTCATGTAGTACCTTCCAGCACTAGACACTCTGTTTGGGGACTGACTCTATTCCAGCTTCCCTCCGTGTCGCTCCATGATATGTGTCAACACTGTGTGGTGTCTTCAGCAGTAAGCTCTTATCACTAACCTATGGTGAGTCAACAAGAGCTCTGACAAAAATCTGTTTTCTTTTGGGAAACCTTGTAGGTCTCTGTGATCAAAAGCTCTTTGTGGATAATATCAACCTGCTGGAACCAGGAGTTACAGGTTAGTGCCCAAGAAGAGAAGGAAGAACAGGATAAGTGATATAAACGAGATAGAGCTATGACAAAGAAGAGGGAGAGAGAGAAATAAGCAGAAACTGGAGGAGATAATGAACAGTTTTTGTCGTACCCTTTCCAGGACCTTGTGAATACAGTGTTTCTTCTAAGGGCCTGGTGGAGGTTCAGCCATTTGGTCTGTCTTGAAGGATGTGGAGTTTTATGATACCATTGCCTTTTGGTTCCAGTTTGGTGTACTCCCACCACTGCTTACACTCCCCTCCCTCCCCACATTCCCTATTTTCCAGTCCTTGAGATGCTGGGGAGGTATGTCGGTGACTTGGGTAGATTCAGGTTAAGATGTGAAGATGAGTGAGACCATGCGGTGAGTAGCTTTCGCGTGATTGGGTGAGTTCACTGAGAATAAGCTGTTCCAGTCTTAAGCATTTTTCTTCAAATTTCATTATGTCATTTTTCCTTAATGCTGTATAGAATTACATACTGTAGGTAAACCATAACTAAGTTATTCATTCATCTAGGGATGGACATCTGGGTTGATTCCAGCTCTTGGCTATTATGAATTGAGCCGGTATAAACATGGTTGAGCATATTGCTGTGAGCTGAGGCATGGAGCTTTTAGGGTACAAGCCCAGTAAGGGAATAACTGGGTCTGTTTGTAACTCTATAGTCAGTTTTCAGGAGTCTCCATATTGATTTCCAAAGTATTTGTACCATCTTACATTCCCACCAACAACAGATGAGGGTTCCTATTTTTCCACATCCTTGCCAGCATTTATTTGCATTTGATTTTTTTTTTTTTTTGATGTTTGCTATCATTACTGGGGTAAGGTGGAATCTCATAGTAGTTTTATTTAACATTTCCCTGATGATTAGCTATGATGAACATTGCCTTAGGGGTGTTTGCCATTTGTATTTCTTCCTCTATGAACTGCCTGCCCAGGTCTTTGCCCCATTTTGTGAGTGGGTTGTTTGACTTTTTATTGTTTAGATTTTTGAGTTCTTTGTAGATTCTAGAGAATAGGCCTCTGTCAGTTGTATAATCATCAACTCTTTTATCCCATTCTGTGGGTAATATATTGCCTCTGCTTACTGTATGCTGGACCCTCGCATCTAGAAATTGAAAACCTTATTGGTTATGATGTTCCTTGGGAAGAGATGTTCCTTGGGGAAGCAGGAACTTTAACCCACACCAGAATGGACCCCAACACTTAGAAACTGAGCAGCTGGTTGAACATAATGTACCTAGGGGACGGATGTCTCTCAAAAATTCCTGAATTTAATTCCCACCATTATGGACCCCAACACGTAGCTTGAAGTGTTAGTGTGGTCTATGATATTTTACCCAAAATGCATCTTATGCTTACTATAATGATGGGAATTAGGGTAAAGTAGCCTCTGTATTTAGACTGTTAGTTTAAGTCCCCACCCAAAAGTAAACATGTACTCTGTTTTTCTTGACAGAATTGACCAGCCAAGACATTTTATTAGAACAGTGACTTGTAAGTGAAATTCTAAAACAGTAGAGTTGTGTTGACACATAATAAATTAAAAATCCCAGACTCATAGTGAGCTACCACGAAATCCGCTGTGCATATGTACAGACTAACCATGCCTTTGTCCAATCTCATTAAGAGTCCCACACATACATTCAAGGAAACAAACTCCTTTCACTCCAGTTTACAACATCATTTCAGTACCTAATGGCAAAAAGGCAGAAAGTCCAAACAACCTAACATTTTTTTAAAATATTTTTTGTTTGTTTTTTATTTATTTATTTGAGAGTGACAGACACAGAGAGAAAGACAGATAGAGGGGGAGAGAGAGAATGGGTGTGCCAGGGCTTCCAGCCTCTGCAAACGAACTCCAGACGCGTGCGCCCCCTTGTGCATCTGGCTAACGTGGGACCTGGGGAACCGATCCTCGAACTGGGGTCCTTAGGCTTCACAGGCAAGCGCTTAACCGCTAAGCCATCTCTCCAGCCCACAACCTAACATTTTTAACAAACATTACTTATATAAATTAATGAGCTGGAAAGATTGTTCAGCAGTAAAGACTTTTGCCTGAAAAGCCAAGTTTGATTCCCAGAACCTGTGCACAGTCTGATGGATAAGGTGGTATAGTAATATGGATTTTCTTTCTTTTTAACATGTAATTTACTTATTTATTTATGTAAGTATTTATTTATTTATTTATTTATTTATTTATTTATTTATTTCATATAAAGGAATAAGGAGAGAGAGAGGAAGAAAGAGGGAGGGAGAGAATGGTCATGTCAGGGCCTCCTACCACTGCAAACGAACTCCATGTGTGTGCTCCCCCCTCTGCATCTGGCTTATGTGGGTCCTGTAAAGTCTAATCCTTTGGCTTTGCAGGTAAATGCCTTAAATTCTATGCCATCTGTCCAGCTCCACATGTGGATTTTCTTTGGGGTGGCTAGATGCTCTAGCACACTCATTCTCTCTCTCTCTCTCTCTCTCTCTCTCTCTCTCTCTCTCTCTGTCTCTCTCTCACACACACACACGCACGCACTCACATGTGCATATACAAATAAATAAAATATTTTAAGAGAAATATAAATTATAATTTGGTTTCTCTCTCTCTCTCTTCTTTCTTCTTTCTGCTTTTACTTTCTTTCTTAATGACTGACAGAATCACCAGGCTGAACAGGTTACTCAGCTGGTCACAAAGGAAAACAATGTAAGCCAGACTCACAATGTGTGTTGCAAAACATGTGATGTATGATGAAAAGAAGTCCACAGAGACACAATGACTAATGTGTAAAGACTGTAACACCAACACTACTGTCCTATGGATAAGTTGGTGTTGTTAGAATATGGCAGCTGCCTAAGGCAGAAAAACAAATACAGGACTGGGAGAAGGCTCAGCAGTTAAGGCCCTTGCCTTTGAAGCCTGTGGACCCATGCAGGATGGTTGCTCCATTGGAATGGATCATATTCGCCTTATGAGAGATCTGGAAGCAGAAAGTCACTGGACTCTTTATTGGATGCTGGTGCTGTAAGAGATAGGTACTGGGGGAAAAGGACTAAAACCGAGGAATCAAAGTTCATATGTGGACTAGGTACGGGGATCAGAATAAAATCTAGGCAAATCCTGGGGCAGGAGGCTCTGTATACATGGCAGTAGTGGGTCCTAAGGAGCTATCAAGAATCCTTCTAGGTATTGTAAGTGACCCAACCTACTATCACCCAGGTCCCCCAGTATAACAAAAGACTATGACTCTTATCACTGCATGACACCAACCTAGATTCCAGGGTCCTCCATAGTTCCCCAGGCATCATCATCACCATGCAGATTCCCCACCTCTGAGGTGTAATGGAAGACTATCACATGGTGAAGTTGAAAACCACCTTCATAAAGATACTAGGTAGAGGGGCAGTTCTATTTCCATGAGCTTCTGCAGTGTGATTCTACTCCCAAATACTGGTGGAGAAAAATTTATACAACTGAATGACTTTATGATACCAATTTTATTCTGACTCAGAAACTAGGCAGAGCATTATGTGTCTTCATCAATTTTCACCGGCTAGTCTTATGCTTTAATGGCAATGCATTCTCTATGTTTAAATTGTTATCACCAATTTCTTCATTCTCTCATAAATAGGTTGTTTCCAACTACTAATTTGGGGATGAATATGGCTAAGGGCAGAAGAGTTACTCTCTGCCAAGCACTAAATCTCCACAACACACTTTCCTCCAATTAAAAAAAAAAAAATCTCAATTTACACTTGACAACATTTATCTGTTTAAATCATGTGTGAGGAATGTGTCAGGCATCCTGAAAATTGACGTTTTCTCATTCCATCCTGATAGGCAAACAGTGTGGACTCATGTTTGGTTAGTATTTACATTTATAGCAGGATTGTTTCAAAGAGAAGTTTATGGTCAGCAGGAAACTCAGTTTATTGCACATGGGTGAACAAGTACAATTCGTATGTGATTTTACAAGTACAGCAACAAAAGCCATGGTAAATTGTATTATATAACACATGATGAGGTACCAGGTCTGGACCCAAATACAATGCTTCTAATGTACCTGAAATTTATAACATTACATTCCAAATTCTTTACTATTCATACAAATGGTCAATTCTTTCCTCTGTCATACCCCAATTAATCTTTTGCACAATAAAATTCTATATTTAATTTTAGGAAAGTATTACAACAATTAAATTCTCATCTCTTATAGTTAGTTGTTTTCACATTTTTACATGCCTAAGACAAGACTGTAGACAATCCATAGGCAATGGATAAATTTGATACCAACATTATGAATCCAGGTATTCATATATCCCATAATGGAATCTATACTCATCTTTGACACATAAAAAAGGAACTTTAATATATATGTAACAAAATATAAAGCTAGACAGTCATTTGGGGTACAATTAACCATAAGTATAAGACCAGTATTGGTGAGAATTCATTGTAGTTTGTTCCACTGCATAAACCGGACCTCATTTTATTTGTTTATTTAATCATATATTTATTTGAGAAACACAAAAGACATATAGAGAAGGTGTTGGAGTACCAAGACCTCCAGCCCTGCAAAGAAAATCAAGGTTCATTCACAACTTTGTACATCTGGCTTATGTGGCTCCTGAGTAGAGAAACCTGAGTCCTTAGGATGAAAATCAAGCACCTTAACCACTATGCAATCCCTCTATTGTGAAGATAAGAATTTTTTAAATTGCACTATTTTCTTTTTTTCAAGGTAAAATCTCACTTTAGGCTCGGCTGATCCATTACTCACTCTGTAGTTCCAGACTGCTTTCTAACTCAAACAGATCTTCCTCAGCCTACCACGTGCTAGAATTAAAGGTGTACACCACCACACTGCTTAAATTGCACAGTGTAACTACAAGAAACGTCCATAAAATGGTTAATCTGTTGCGTACATGAGCCAGTCTTAAACAGAAGTCACAACACATTGGCTATTAAGTCTTCTAAAGTTATTTCTGAGTTAGGCTAATGCTTACCATTATTGGTAGGGCCCACAAAAGCTAGTTTTCAATGAGAGCAATGACAACACTTATTAATAAGAGATGATGAAGTCTATATTTCAGAAAATTTAAAGTATACACTTCCAAGAAAGTTTCTAATATGAATACTTTCCAATGACCTAAAGTATGGTACTTGTTGACTGGAATTCATTTGCTGGTTAGAGCATGTGAAAAGTATTTTGAAACAAACACAATGTATACCCTGACTGGTGAGAGTCTACTAATGCTGATTCTCAATGAGGACAATTCATCTTGTAGGCATACAGAGACTACTAAATCTATTTCACAATGAAGTCAGTTCCTACACTTGCTTGTCAGAGTATTTCAAGGCTATTTCTCAACGAGTTAAATCTTTATAATTACTGGACAGTGTGTACGAAGGTAATTTTTCAATGATGGCCTTTCCTGCCCTTGCTTGGCACCATGCATTTGTATTGTTCTTTAATAAGGAATTCCTAAACTTGCTTGTAGTAACAAAGATGTTTCTCATTTAAGGCAATTCCTGTTCTTAGTTTTCAGAGGCTATGAAGGCTATTTTTCAATGATGTTACATCATCTATTTTCAGATCAAAGTCTGCTAAGGGATACTGATAATTAGGGTCATTATCACACATCGTGAGCAAAGTCTATAGAGGCTATTTCTCAGTGTGGGCAATTCTTGCACTTGGTAGTCAGTGTCTTGTTAAGCCATGCCTTAGGGAGTTCTATTTTCTTCAGTGTTGGATCAGAATCCTAAGCCGATTTCTCAAGGTGTTCCATTGCAACAATTGATTGTCAGAGTATATTAAGGATATTTGAAAACAAGAGCAACTTCCAAATTTGCTTATACAAGTTTACAAAGTCTATCTCTCAGTAAAGGCAAATACACCTTTTCTTTGCATATTAATATGCAAATAAAATTTTCAAAATATTTTATTATTTATTAGAGAATAGGAAGAGAGAAGTGGGAACCGAGAGAGAGAGAAAGACAGATGTGCCAGGTCTACTTTCTCCTGCAAAAGTCTTCTAAATGCATGGACCACCTTGTTTATCTGTCTTTACATGTTTATGGGAGAATTAGGTTCAGGCAATTAAGCTCTCAAGGAAGCACCTCACCTTCAACCCGGGAAACATTACTTTAGCCCATCTGCTTCTTTGTTTTTTATTTTGATTAAACTTTATTTTTATTTATTTGACAGTGAAAGAGGGAGAGAGAGATGGACAGAGACAGAGAGAGAGGGGAAGATATAGAATGGGTGAACCACGGCGTCCAACCACTGCAGATGAAATCCGGATGTGTGCTCCCACTTGTGCCTCTGGCTAATGTGGGTCCTGGGAAGTCAAACCTGTGTCCCTTGGCTTTACAGGCCTTCAGCACTAAGCTATCCCTCCATCTCTAGTTGTTTATCTTTAAATAGATATAAAAAGTATCTGCAATTGAATAAATAATCTTAGTGTAGATGTGGTACAGTTATAACTCCCTCAATTCTGGCTCTACCAGGGTCTTAAAGAGGTCTGTTTTGACAGTGAACTGTTCCAGACACAAAATGGCCTGGATATCCATGACTTCACAATGTCTGCTACTACTTACACTAGACCATCATAATAGGAGGAAAAAAAACGATGACATTTAAATAAAAGAGAGACTCATTGAGAAGGGGAGGGGATATGATGGAGTGTGGAATTTTTAAGAGGAAAGTGACAGGAAGAGGGAATCATCATTATTTATTGTCTATAATTATGGAACATTTCAACAATAGAAAAAAGGGATCTCTGTTACTCAGGGAAATAAATTCACTATCAGGACATGATTGTTTCTACTCTGGGGTATGTCCTTACCCTTACATGGGGAATGATCTGTCCTAAGTGATTGCTTTCCTTACAATCCAATGCAAGTACATATTTAATAGCAGCTTACTGTTGTGCTCCAATGTACTTATACACAGATGTGATCAGGCAATCCAAGCAAAGGAGACAAAATGCCAGAATTTCATGCTGTTTATATGCCTTACAGTTTCAATATACATATCATACTAGGCCTTAAGTGTCCTAAATGAGAGGTAAATACTTTAAGCAAAGACAGAATATGTGTACCTATGATAGTAGGAGTTAAATCTCTAACGAATTGGTTTCTTAAAATTTGTCATTAACAGTTAAGGACTATGCCTCTGTTGCAGTTAGGTTTGCATTACTGGTAGAAATCACCCAAGCAGGAGCATCTTGTAGGGAGATAACAAAGTTCATTTTGGTTTACAGGCTCGAGGGGTAAGCTCCATGATGATGGGGGGGGAGGGGAAACCAGCATGAGCAGACAGTGGATTTCACTCCTTGACCAATATATGGTGGAGAACAGGAACAGGAGATTGTGCCAAAACTGGCATGGGGACACTAGCTGTAACACCCATAAGCCTGCCCCCAACAATACCCTGCCTCCAGAGGTGTTTCCCAAATGTCTGTCAGTTGTGAACCTAACATTTAGAACACCTAAGTTTATGGGGGACACCTAAATCACACCACTATGCTCTCCATAACTGTTAGCGTATTTTTATTTATAGGTATTTATTGACAACTTCTGTACTTACAGACAATAAACCATGATATTTCCTTCTCCTCCCACACTTGCCCCTTCAAAACTCTGCCCATAATCATATCCCCCCCCCTCATTTTCTCCTCTTATGAGGGTCTTGAGAAGGTTTTTTTTTTCTTTTTCTTTTTCTTTCTTTCTTTCTTTCTTTTTTTTTTTTTTTTTGGTTTTATGAGGTAGGGTCTCACACTAGTCCAGGCTGACCTCTCATCTCAAGGTGGCCATGAAGTCACAGCGACCCTCCTACCTCGACTTCCCGAGTGCTGGGATTAATGGCGTGCACCACCATGCATAGTGAAGGGTCTTGGGAAGGTTCTGCTAGGCACTGCGAGGTCATGGATATTGAGGCCAAATTCTGTCTGGACAGTTGCATATTAAGGAGTGGTACCATTTCTTGGGCTTTTACATTCTTTCTCCCACCTCTTGTGCAAAGGATTCTGAGCCTTGAAGGCTGTGATAGAGATGTTTCAGTGCTGGACGCTCCTCTGTCCCTTCTTCTCAGCACTCTGTTGCCTTTTTTGTTGTCCCAGTGGTCATCACCATCTGGAAAGAGAAGATTCTCTAACCAGAAGTGAGAGTAGCATTAATACATGGATAGGGACATTAAGTGAAATGCTTTCAGGGAGGGAAGTTTAATGAGAAAAATATGTACATTTATCTAGACAAGTGCAGGCTTTATACTCCTAAGGCTCATGACCCTGCCATAGGTTTTCACTAGGTTTTCAGTACCAGGCATGTATTCCCTACCATAGAGTGGACCTTCAGTCCAATTAGATAACACTTGGGTTGCCAGAGAGAAGACATGGCACTATTACACTTATTTAGTCATTTGGCCTGTCTTGCCAAATGTGAGGCTTCCAGTGTCCAGTATTTTCACTGCTGATGGCTTCTGACTCCCATATGGCTACATGCAATCCAGCTTTTTCAAACTTTCAGTTGGCTGGTCTATATGGAGAAGGTTTTCTGCTTAGCACCAGCTTGACTTCTCAGTGAATATGCCATTCAGGCATGTTAAGTCTTCAGCAATAGGATCTTACCATCTCTTTCTCATGGGAAACCAAGGGACTTGGCAGTAGTCTGCAATGTTTTGTACGGAACATGAACCTTCCTGACCAACAACTCACTGGAAAGTATCCAATCCCTGGCACTGAAAATTTCCTAGAAACAACCTATGGCTTCTGGATGTGCCATTATTCAAAAACAGTAGGTTTTCATATGTCTTATTCAAATCGTCTTGATTTTTGATATACCCTCCCCTCTTCCTTTCTCTGTCAAATAAATAATTTTCAAGATTTATTTATTGATTGATTCATTTATTTTAGCCAATAGCAAGAGGCAGACAGACAGACAGAGAGTGAGTACTGGAACTCCAGGGCTTATACCACTGCAAAGAAGCTCCAGATTATGCCAACTTGTGCATCTGGATTTATGTGGGCACTGGGAGGCTGAGTCCAGGCTGGAAGTCTTTGCAACCATGTGCCTTTAGCTGCTGAGCAGCTCGCTGCATAGTTTCTATGTGACATCTGGGCAATGTTTCAATTCTGAGTCCTGATTCCCCTGCCCTCACATCTTTGCGTTGATGTTGTGTTCCATTCTTGAAAGTACTGGTGCAATCACAATTCTTATCACAAGGGTGCACGCCTCAATCAAGATTGCTCACCCTCAAAGGTTTCCTTAGTATGGGGTGGACCCTAAAGCAGAATTCTAAGATCTTAACTGAACAACTCGAATATCTGTACCTTCATCACAGTGGATTTTAGACAACTTTGTATACCTAAACGAGTGTGTTTAGACTGCCAGAAATAAATACTATCAGTAACATGTCAGAACAAATTGGCATCTAATAGTTGGGTACCACAAATACCATAAATGTGTGTACCATGGTTTCATAAATCTCCAAGGGAGCCTACAAGTTGTGAAGGATGTTTAGACACAGGACATTACCTTCTGCATGATTCTTCAGCTGTTTAAGTCATGGAGTGGTGAGATAGCTTCACTTCATCTCTCCTTATTGGATATTGGTCTATGTTAAAACTTTTCCACCCTAGTGTTCTGGGACATAAGAGTAAGATCATAGTACACATTCATAATAGCTTCCCTGTTGAGAAGAGATGGTTAGCAGGTGTCTGTGGCAAACACCTGTGAAGTGACTGGAACTACTGCTCTGCTTTGCTATAATCCCCACTCTTGGATGATATATAAATAATAGAAATCTGCCTCCCTTTGGCATGGAGGTTGGAAAAATTTAAGATCAAGGTCCTTACAGAACTTGTGAGCACTGTCCTTTGATTCCAGGGTTACAGTGTTCCTCAATGTCCTCAGGTTAAATAATGCAAGAGCTAGTTACTTCAAGTGAGCCCCTTGAAGGGCCCTAATTCTCAAAGGGGCATCTTGCTATATGGTCAATTTGGGGTTTGAATAGCAGAATAGGTATTCTGGAAGGACACCAGTTCTAACCATTCATAGTGGTTGGTGGCTATAAGTTTGGGAAAACAAGGAAGTTGTTGAGAATAAATGGTTCCCTGATGGGCAATACCCACAACACACACACACACACACACACAAACATACACACACTCTATAAGAGAAAGAATTTTTTTGATAGAAACTTGTGTAAAGCTCATAAAATTTTTATCCATGGAAAAACTTTATAGAAAAAAAAAAAAAGACCCATTTGGGTACCAGCGACAGTCATCTATTGTTCCTAAATCACCTCAGAGTAAATGAATTTATCTGGACTCTGTCTCGTCATTACCCTTGTGGTAGCATCTATACATGCACAAGGAATTGTACTGTTTTCTAATCTCTCCATTCAGGACAATTACTATTTGCTCGTATAGATATATTCGCTCAACTTTAAATCAGTTTTTATTTGTAGGCATATGAATATATACATGGGTGTATCCCATTCAAATTCACTTCACTTTAAATGTAACTTCTCATTTTTTTTTTTTTTAGGAGAGGTAATGACAGATATAATAGCAGCATGGAGTTGGATAATACTATGAACTTTTTTCATGCAGTAATTTTCTAGTTAGAAGAGGGATATTATATATTGAAATTATAATACCATAAATTACATGTTAAAATTTTCCTAACTCCAAGGCATATATTCTGGAAATGATTACCTACAGCACTAATGTTAGAGCTATATGAACTATTCCATATCTAGAAATCTGCATTGTATAATTGTTGAAATTTTCAATTACTCATTCTGAATTTTGATGCTTAAGGTTATTTCCCTTGCATTTTGAAGAGATTTTCTGAGACCATGGAATCCCTCTAGGCCCTAAGTAGCTACTTGCTAGGATCATTTTTAAGTGTTTGAGTGATGGTGTATATGTGTTGCAATGTGATTGTGAGAATAAAATCACTTCTTTTTCTTCTTATTCATATGTTGCCAATATGAGGGAATTGAACTCCTCATAAGTAGTGGAGTTTTGATCATGTGGCAACAAAAGACCAGGGTCACTCCATTTTTTTTTTCCTGGGATGACTTGTATCCTCAGAAACAGAGAGAAAAATAAAATATTTTATTAGTTTTGTAAGTGGACTATCTTTTATCACCACCCGGCAATTATGCACAACAAAACACAAATGTGTCTTTTAAAATTGTGTATTCGTCAAAATAAATTTTGATAATAGTAAATATAAATTATATGTATAAGTGCAAAGCAGATTTTAGGTCACTTTGAAATGTTTATTATATCAGGTGATTATCTGAAATTAATATTCTGTAAATAGTTGCTAAACACCAATACTGGTATAATCTGACACTGATAAATCTGCTTGTCATATGAATCCCTCCAAAATGTTGGAAAATAAATTAATCAAACTTTGAGAGCCTTTACAGTTTTGTTGGTAACAATTAGCAGAAACTGCTGTAGAATTCAGGGATATAATCATGTTAGAGAGCTGAGGCCATTTTAATGTTTTCAATGTGTGAAGTCCCACATGCCTGAAAACATGTTTCACATACCTGGTGACAGTGCTTTGTGAATTTGTGCAGGATGTGAGATGAGGTGCTTAGATGATGTCACAGTCACACATCCTGATTGGGGTACCCACCTCTGTCTTCATAACCACTGGTGTAAAGGTACCATACTTTTGGGTAGGTAAGTTTTGTGTCCTTAAAGAGCCAATAGCCAGTGGGTTTATTTTCAGGAACAAATGTTGGTTCTTCAATTCCTAAAATCTTATCTGAAAGAAAAAGACAAAATAACGCACTGAACTAGGAATATGCTTCTGTCAGTTACATGCTCAGACATACAGAAACTCCAGTATCATGACCGTGCCCTTGAATGCACTGTAGAGTTACATTCATGTCCTCACCCTAGAACATCAGATACTCATGTAAAAGATGACTACATACAACTTTAATTTTGTTGCCTCAGACCTGTACTTCTGACATTCCCCATTATTCCTGTATGAAAATTAGAAAAATCCAATATGAAATCATTACTATATCACATATTTTTGGTGACGCTAAAGGATAAATACACTTCCCTCAGCCAGCCATATTGTCTTGCTTCATTATCCCCACATGTTCTATCTGATGGAGCTCCCTGGACATATGCCTTAAGTCAGTTGAACCTATATTCACAGATTTCAGTAATTTCCCTCCTTGTGTGTTTGATTTTGTTGCTCTGGCAGGCTGAATGGTTTCTGGCACACATGTGGCTGAGATAGATATCTGTAACCTAAGACAGCCTGGACTTCCCACCTCATAAATGAGATGACCAACACTGTCTTCATTCCCGGATGTTTTGATACAGGTACATTTTGGAAGGACAGCAACACACTTCATGTAAGAAAACTGGACCCCAGTTTCTTTAATATACTCACTTGTACACTCATTTGTTTATTACCCTTTAATAATATTTCTCAGAGAAACCCATGCATTGTACTGGGACTATAGGTCTGAATCAGGTGATGGGTGCTCCTAGTGTCATGGGGGGATGGCAGAAAGATCAGATGACAAGTATGGAATCTACAGTCACAGTGGGGCCTGGTAGGTGTGTTAAGTTCTATGCCAGAGCTGTTTGGTGGAAATGTACTGAGTTTATGGAGTAGTAACAGATCTGGAAGAGCTCTAGGGGATACAGGGAGTCCTGTGGTTCTGTGATGAATAATATTGCATACTAAAGAAAGAAATTGTAGATTCCATAGTAAATGGACCCATAATGAATTATGAGCTCTTTAGCTCTGGGATCTTATAGGGATGTTGGGGACATCCTACACTCATTTTCTAAGATCCTGGCAATACCTGAAGCAGGAGGACATACTCCACTGCAAATCTTTCTGGAGCACAACATACTGAGTGTAATGCAGTCCAGGGTCATATTGGAGATCCAACAATGCACGAATACTGACCCAAACCTGGTGTCACTCAAGCTGAAAAAGGCAACCATTACTATGTCTCTGGCCCAGGACAAGATCCTCCGGATCACACACCACTACCACCACAGAAGACCATGCTCCTTTATAACCAAAATGCATTGCCAAACACTATGTTCTCCTCCAATACCATGCTCTGACCCCTGACCCAAAAGACCAATACAGACCCAACTTTCACTCTGCTCTATATCCCACTCATAATGTTTTATAAAACGTTGTGAAAATATTTTGAATACAAAACCAATATGGTAAGTCCAGGGGGAGATTAAATGTTTTCCCCTAGATCATCCTGAAATAAATCCATATCCAACTGCTGGTTTCAGATAATTGACATAACAGGAAATCTTTATGTTAGTGACCTAAGTCAGACTCAGAATCTCACCATGGAGATTTCCATTTCCATCCTTTGTAGAAGATGAAACAGGAAATTCTCTCCCCCTTTTATTTGTTGTTGTTATTCAGAGCAACTTTGAAGTGGATATGTTTCAGTGTGTAAGGGTTGCTTTTCCCAACACCTGATTCTTTGCTCCACTTTATCTGTCATGTCCAAAAATCAAGATATACAGTCCCAATGATTCTCTGTTTGTGTGATGTGGAATGAGCTCATTATTTCTGTCAAGAGTTTACACAAATTTTCTCTGTCCTATGTGTCATACACTGCTGAGCTGTTTGGCCTGGCTACATTCCAATAATGAGATGATGTTAAATGAGGCCTGATATGAAACAGAAGCTTGATTTTCTTCACATGAGAGAGCGCATCAAGATTCAATGGAAAAAACAGCCATCCCTACACTGGCATCCACTGTCATGTAACAGATGGTGAAGCACAAGTCATGTGCCCCAATGGATATGTCACTCCATTCACAGAGTCTTTCTAAAGTTGCTCTCCAAGATTAAGGCTGTTATTCCTGTGCCAAGAAAGCATAATTTTATTATTAACAGCATAAAATCTAATTATCTATGTTTGTAACACATGAGCTGATATTTATACTTGACAAACTTCTAAGTTAGAACAGGAACATGTATGTTACCATAATTATAGATATTTCACTAGGATTGGAGCTCTGTTGACACGTCCCCATGTGTATAGAATGAGTCAGGGTGAATGTTCAGTGTAATCTCTGTCCCATGTGTAAACTGGTCTTCTGCGTTGTTACCTAAAATTCACAGTGATATGGCTAGTGTTAACTTGCAAATTTAACAACTCAGATAATTCTGTCTGGTATAGATTTATGCAAACATTCTCCAATTCATTCTCACAATCCAGATTATACCAAGGATGTGTAGAAGAGTACCAGGACAAATGTAGAAAAAACGAGAAGAAACTCTGAGTTTCTGGCACACAATATAATCTCAAACAATGAGAGATTGTAATATAGTGTCCTCACAGGGTCAACTCAGGCCCATTATCATGGCCTTGTATAGGTAGTTCCAGGCAGTGCTACATCAAGAATATCCAGGCCAGTTTACGTCTGGAAGAGTTCTTTGAAAATAGAGATATTAATCCACTGATAGAGCCAGAACTGAGGGAGTGATAACTGCGTCACATGTGGAGCGAGACTATTCATTCCATTACAGATTTTATTAAATCTAAATTTAAGAAAAGAAATTCAGCTGGGCTCAAGTAATGGTTTTGTGTTTAAAGTTCAAGTGCTTCCTTGAAAGCTTGATGACCTTAATCTAATTGTTCTGTGCACATATAAAGACAGATGAACAAAGTGGTCCATGCATGTAGAAGACATTTGCAGGAGAAAAATGCCCTGGCACATTTTTCTTTCTTTCCCTCTATCTATTATTCTCTATCTTCTTCTCTTTGCACATAAATAATAAAATATATTTTTTTAATTATTTGCATATTGCTATGCAATGCAAGGGTAGCATTTACCTTTGTTGAGAAATAGACTTTGTAGACTTGGATAAGCAAAATTAGAAATTTCTCCTGTTTTCAAATAGTCTTAATATACTGTGACCATCAATTGTTGGAATGGAACTCCTTGAGAAATAGGCTTGATACACTTATCCACAACTGAAGAAAATGACACTCCTTAAGGCACAGCTTGACAAGACTCTGACCATCAAGTGCAAGAATTGCCCACACTGAGAAATAGCCTTTATAGCCTCTGATCACCATGTAGCAATGGCCCAAAGTGTTAAAAAAAAAAAAACTTACTAGATTTTCATCTGAAAATGAAAAAGGTAACATCATTGAAAAGTAGCCTTCATCTTCTGAAAACTAAGACCAGGAATTGCCTTAATGAGAAACATCCTTCCTATTCACTAAGTATCAAGTGTAGGAATTCTCTCATTATGAAACAATCCCAATACATGGTGACATGTAAGAGTAGGAATGGCCATCCTTGAAAAATTATCTTTGTATTCTCTGGCCAGTATGTGTAGAAATTTCACTCATTGAGACATAGCCTCAATATAATCTGACAAGCAAGTGTAGCAACAGACCTCAATTTGAAATTGATTTGATACTCTCTGTATACCCACAGGATGAATTGTCCTCATTGAGAATCAGCCTTAGTAGATTCTCACTACTGAGGTTATATTCTGCCTTTGTTGAGAAAGGCTTTTCGTATACACTGAGCAGTAAATGTAGGAATGTTATTATTGAGAAGTCACCTCAGTAGACGCTGACCAGCACATGTAGGAATCACATGCATAAGCAGACTCTCACCAGTAAGTTTAAGAAAGGTCTCCATAGAGCAATGGCTTTGTTTGACTGTATACAGCAAGTGATGTTGAATTGTAACAGAATGTCTGTCTAGTGATGGCTTTCTAACTTGTTGCACATATATTAAACTTTCTTTTTTACATGTGGCATAGGTGAATATAGAATCCATGGTGGGCTATGAGGATAACTGGATTTGTAATGTAGGCATCAAACTACACCATTGCCTATGGAAGGTATACAGACTTGTATTTGGCACATAACAAATGGAATACAACTGAGGATAAGAGATGAAAATTTCATTGTTTTAATGCCTTTCTAAACTTAAATATAGACTTTTGTGGGGTAAAAGACACGTGTATGAACAGCCTAGAATTTGGAATGAAATGTTATAAAAGTTCATGTACTATAGAAGCAATGTATTTGGGTGAAAACCTGGATCATCACCACGTGTTTTATAATAGAGCTCACCCTGACTTCTGTTGCTGTTCTTGTACAACACATAGTGATTGTGTTTGCTCTCCCATGTGCAAGAAGCAGATTTCCTGCTCACCATAAACTTCCCTTTAGAGCAATCCTGTTAGAAATATAAATAATATCAAACATAGCTCCACACTATTTGGCCCATCAGGATAGACTGAGAAAATGTCAATTTTCAAGATGGCTGATGACTTCATCACACATTATTTAAACAGAGTAATGTTGTCAAGTGTAAATTGAGGCTTTTTTTATGGGAGGGAAATGTTTTGTGGGGATTTAGTTCTTGGCAGAGAGTAATTCTTCTGCCATTAACCATATCCATCCCCAAATTAGTAGCTGGAAACAACCTATTTATGAAAGAATGAAGGAATTGGTGAAAACAGTTTACACATAGATGATGCAATAATACTCATGCATGAAAGTATAAACCTAGCCTGTCAAAATTGATGAAAAAAAAAAAAACATCTCTGTCTAGTATCTGAGTCAGGATTACACTGCCATCATAAAGACATACATTTGTATGTATTTTTCACCAGCTGTATTTGGGAGTGGAATCACACTGGAGGGTGCTACTGGAGGCAGAACTGTCCCTCTACCTGGAGATCTTTATGAAGGTGGTTTTCAACTTCACCATGTGATAGTCTTCCACTAGACCTCAGAGGTGAGGAATCTGCATTGTGATGATGGTGCCTGGAGAATTGTGGAAAACCTGAAATCTAGGTTAGTGCTGTGCAGTGTTAGAGTCATAGTCGTTGGTTATATTGGAGGACCTGGGTGATAGCAGGTTTGGCCAGTTACAACACCTGGAAGGATTATTGATAGCTCCCTGGGACCCACTTTTGCCATGTGTACAGAGCCTGCTGCCTGTGGAAATGCCTAGATTTCATTCTGATTTTCCCCACCACTTCCACATATGAACTTTGATTCTCTGAGTTTTGCTACTGTGCTCCCAGTAACCTATCACACACCTTGTCAGCATTTCCTATGGCATCTATGTTCCCCAAGCAGATTCTCCATAAAGATAATGCCTACCCATCCCAAGGAGTGACCATCTTGCCTTACTAATCATGGCACACAGGTACTCATGGTTCTGTCATACCCATTTTCTTTCTCCCTCTCTCCCTTTTGAGATATCGTTTCATTCTAGCCCACGGAGATGCAGAATTCACTATGTAATCTCAGAATGGTCTCGATGCCAGAGATCTTCCAACCTCCATCTCTTTGCTGGGAATAAAGGTGTGGATCATCTACCCCTCTTCTCCCTTAAGAACAAAGCAGTTTCCCAGTGTCATGTGTCAAAGTATTTCAGGAAGCTATGCCTCTCTCAGCTCATCTAACTGCCAGAAAACTGCAGTGTTGAAGTTATCATTCTAGTTCAAGAACTCAAGAGGTCATTCTGAGACCTAGTTTTTAACTCTCTCTAAAACATGCCAGCCCAGGAGCTTCCCATACATTTCTTCTTCAGGGTGCCCCCCGTATTAGCACTACATAACAATTGAAGGCCTGGAGCACTCACAGGAAGGTCTGTACTCAAATACCACAATGGATTGCGGTTCTAAACCTCCTTCCCTCCATTTTAACTCTGCCTGCCGTCATGCCCCTCCAGTACCTCACAGCCTCATACAAGTCCAGATTAAGACCCTGGCTCCCCTGGTGACACTGAGTAACCACACCAGCAAACATCAAATGCCAAAGAAAATCTCAAGACCCAAACCCACATTCTGCCCATGTTCTCTGAAACCCTGGAGTCCTCTTTTCCATCCCCTTCCATTATATAACAGAGTATAAAAGGATTTTTGTCCTTGAAACATTTCCTGTGGATGGTGCACCTTCAGGTATATAATATCAATTTTACACTTCAGTTCTATCATCGCTTTTTACTAATCTCATTACAAAAATAAAGCAATGCCAAACCCAGACACAAACCACCTTGAATCAGGATTGGAAAAATAAAAGGAAAAAAAAAAAAAAAAACACGAGAGAGAAAGGAAAAAAAAAAAAAAATTTAGAGTCTTGTGATTACCAGTTGGATCCTCCCACATCCTGCAGATATGGACTTTATCTACAGCATCCTACCACCTTCTGTGCAGAGTGAGAGACCTGCTCTGAGCTTCTCAGGAAGAGGGAAGACAGATTACAACCATGAAGTTTCTGTTGCTGGCTGTGGCGCTCAGCTGCTTGGTGTGTGCAGAGAAGAAACCTCTTAAGGTATCATGTCTACCATGATTTGACATAGGGCAGGTGATCATAATTTCAGGTGTATAAGCCTTCTAGAAGGGCATGAATGACATTTGAGAGGGCAATGGCTCACTGTTCTTGTGTTTTCATAATTCTGTAATTATCCTCATAATATTCTTAAATTAGTTTTTACTTGATATGAAGGTGTTGACAATAAAATACTGTGTTCTGCATAGGAAATTGTAGGTCAGCCTGGACTAGAGTGAAATCCTACTGAAAAATAAAGAATTGTCACAGATTATATCTTAGAAATCACATAAAATTTATGCTCAAAATGTGACTCTTTCATATTGTATTTTAATCAGGTTTTCTATAACGTTTTATGGCATACCTTGCTCTTTTCATTTTTAAAACACTACGGTATAATGGATGACCTCTCTTATGAATACAATTAACTGTCCTTATATTTCTTTTTCATGTCATTAAACATTTTTAGTATTTCAAAAATACTATGCATAGCCAACAAAATAAAATATTAAAGAAATTTGTATGCACAGCATAAATAAATGAATAGTTAAGTTTAATAATTATATTTGGCCAAAAAATTGCATACATATCCATAAGCTGCAGATATTGCAATATATCCCTTAGACTTAACCATAGTTTCAAGGGAAATAATGACAATGTTCATGGATTTGAAACAACATCTTCATCCAGAAGGATTTGATGCTTATATTTTTATGAGTAAAATCAGGTGCCATGATCACAATAGATATTGATGAGGAAAGTTAGAGGAATGGCTGATGCTTCTAATTGAACATTTATTTTTTAGTTTTCAGGGAAATATCGCACGGTGTCCATAGCTTCACACAGTTTAATCAGCATAGTAGAGAATGGCCTGTTAAGGATATATGTACGTGAGGTGGAATTTTATGATACTTATAAGGAAATGTTCATGACTTTTGATTTGAGGTAAGCAAGATTTTTCTTATGTGCAAGACACCAAATGTGGAATTCTGGCTGGTACAAAGGTGTCAAATTTCCACTGAGAGACAGAGAACTGCTAAGAAAACTGGAGTTGCTGTCCTTTCTTGAAAGAAACATGAGGTCTTTGCTCATGTTACATTTCAGTCCCTGCCAGAATCCAGTTATAGTGCCACGAAAAAACCTTAAATGACCCAGAGATGCACAACTCAAGCTGTTGTTAATGATTTTGTTAACTTTCTGAACATGCTAAGAAAAAAATGCTACCCGTTATGCCCATAACATGATAGACACCAGAAGACTCAGTGGCTTTGCTTTAGAGTTTTTCAATATCTGAACTCAATCCATGACTTTGAAAGTAACTTAAATTCTTGTAACTCTTGCCTAACACTCTCAGGTAGTGTGATAGTAGGCATATACCACCATATGTAAATTGGATTGGATAAGTCATGAATTAATTATCTGCTAAAATCTTATAGTGTCATAATTTCAGGGTAGCCTTCTCGGTTATTTTCATAGCCCTAGCATTTAGGGACATATACCTGAATTTATTTACAATTTTTGGTGGCAGAATTATTTATGTGTTGAGTTCCAGCAAAATCATGGTAAAAGGAAACACTCCATCTCCAAGAGCTTCCTCCAACACTCAAAATAATTACCTGCTTAATTATGAAGGACTTTAGAAGAAAATATAATGCCCCTCACCATTGTATGGCACACTCTTACTTAATAATGACCTTCTATAAAGTGAGTGAATTTGTTGATAAGTGTGTGAGACAAGGGACAGTGTCTTACTGCAAAAACATTAACCCTAGAAATAAGAAACTTTCCCCAATTATTTTTATTTGCATAGAAATTTGAAAGACATAAGGAATCTGATTCCTTCTCTTCCCAAGTCAAAAAAAAAAAAAAAAAAACTCTATAAGTTGTCTAGATGGTTCTGTGGATAAATGTGTTTACCACTCAAGCAGAAGGAGGTTATTTTAGTTTGTTAGAATATAAAAATCCAGTTGTGTGAGGACAGTTCTGAAAACCCAGTGTTAGGGAAGCAGAGAAAGGATGACCACAGAGATATGCCTATGTTTTCCCTGGGAGATTCAGTGAGATCCAGGTTCATCAAGAAAAACTCAGCATGAGAAATAGGTCAATGAAATACACCAACATTGACAGCAGGTTCACCTTTGCACATGCCACACACAAATCAGTATTCCTACAAGTATGCATATGCATGATACTCACACACACATGCAGAACGAAATTGACAAGATCAGGACCACATTGGAAAGAACCATTGTGGGCAGAATTTCAATTGTTTGAAAAGTAAGCTAAAATTCAGACACGACTTCCCTCTCTCATATTAGGGTTTAATGTAAAAGAAGATAGTTCTCAAGATTCAAGGGAAACACAATACATTAAAAATGAGTAGTAAATTTTTGAAAGCTGTATTTATTAAGTGAGAAAGTATGAGAACAGGAAGAACCAAAGATGAAAGAAGATATAACTGTACACTTGCAGGATGTAGTGGATGAGTATAATTAGGAAATTACAAAAACAAAACTTTGTTAATAATATGAATGGGTGGTACTAATTCACATGAGTTTGCTTAGAATTGAGTATGAGATATGCCTCCATTTATTACTATGAGTATTGGTTGAGGAAAGTTTATTTAAAAAAAAAATCTTCCTGTTGTAATAAGGTAATACAATCCAAACCCAGGGAGGAAAAAAAAAAGTTGCACTTTAAGTTGTTTTCTCACAAATAAGGTCATCATGGGACACAGACACTCCTCTCAGAACGATATGCTTCATTTCACACACAATCTGTCCCCCACCCCCAAGGTGAAGCATGCTGACCCAGATTCAAATCCATAGAAATCTGTGAATAATTTCCTATGAACTCTGTAAAGTAAAAGGAAGACAAGGCATAAAACTAAAACCGTCAGAGTGAGTTTTACTTTCGGCATATGAATGGTAGCACATATATTTTTTTTTATTTTTGGTTCATTCAGAGTTATGTTGTATATTAATTGATGTAATTCTTATAATTTTCCTATAGGCAAGATGGCGAGTGCCACCAATACAGACTCAAAGCATGGAATCTTATATATCTACAGGGCAGCAATTCTAGTAACTATTAGATATTTTAGGGTGATTACATGAAACCAACTCTGCAGTGCCTTCAACTTCATGGTCATGTTGTTTATCTGTTTCTCTTTTCAGTCTTCGACAGAAGCACCTTACCACATGAGAGTTTTGTTGTTTCTCACTCTTCCAGGTCATCCAGCTCACTTTATATGGGCTAAACCATCAAGTACTGTTGTTGATAATCTCATTGGCACAATGAAGTTTGATAACTCATATCACAGCTCCCCAAGTGTCTGGTTCCGTCACGTTGGTCATCACAAATGTGGGTATAATAATTCAAATCTGCTGGTATTGTCTTTCCATATAAGTCAGAATGCACACCTGTAATCTTGCACAAACCCTTACATCTCTTAATACTGTGTGTGTAAAGGTGAAGGGACTTCACTCAAAGTATAAAAAGGTATTTGGCTCTCAATTTCACATGAATGGATTTGAGATCAACAATAAATTCTGCTACTTCTTCCAAATCCTACTTTCAAAGTGCTCTGAAAAAAATGGATTGAATTTTACCCTTCCATTTTGGAGTACCCTTTCACAAGGTTCTCATTGTGGTATCATACAATTATTATCACAAAAGATACAGACACTTATTATCAGATATATGAAACATAGTAGAGCCCTTTAAAATCTACTATGACCTTATATTTTTAAGTTTATAATGAATATTGACTTTGGCGTTTTAGCATCATACTGTTGTGGAAAATAGCACAAGACATTAAACCTAAGATTGTTCTCACTCCCAGTTGCAAAAGAACAATGTAAATCCTCATAACTCAAACTCATACAGAGGCCCCAGGATTTATGATTTACATCACATTCTAAAGTTGTCACTATGAGATGTGATGTGATGAACACATCACAGTTTATGTCCTCCATGCTTCCAAGCTGTTGCATGTGCTTGGTTAGAATTTGTGGGAAATCTGTGGAATGAAATTCTAAGATCGTCATTATGGGATGTGATGTGATCAACACATGACAGTTTATGTCCTCCATGCTTTCAGGCTTTTGCATGTGCTTGATTAGAATTTGTGGGAAATCCTTGGACTTAATGAAATCACTGTAATTTTAATGAAAATTGAAAATGTACCCTTAAATACTTTGATGATTCCTAGAAAATGTCAGGATTTGGAGTAAACACTGCCCAACCACATTCTCTCCAACTGCGTCCTTTCTTTTTTCATTCTCAAATTAATGTATTAATAAGAAAATAAATTCATTAATGATATTTTTTTGTTTTTTTGAGGTAGGATCTCACTATAGCCCAGGCTGACCTGGAATTCACTGTAGTCTCAGGGTGGCCTTGAACCCACAGTAACCCACCTACCTCTGCCTTTATAGTGTTGGGATTAAAGGCATACAACTCCATACCTCGCCAAATAAACAAATAAGTAAACAAGTAAATAAATAAATAAATAAATACGCAAAAATATTTTCAAGTAGTGCTGGAGCGATTGCTGAACTGTTAAAGCACTTCCCTACAAAGCCTAAGGATCCAAGTTTTATTGCCCATTGCCCACATAAATCCAGACTCAGAGGTTAGGGGTTATATCTGGAGTTCACTTGCAATAGTTGGAGGCACTGGAATCCCATTCTCAATCTCTCTCTCTATTCTCCTCTCTGTCTTTCATTCCATTTATCTCAAATGCCTAAATAAAATTATTTTTAATGGTCCAATGTACAGCCATATTTTCCAAGTTAGGATGAATGTAAGTTTTTTTTTTTTTTCAGACAAAGTTTCTGTGTTGGAGAAAATATGATGTTTTGTATTTTGGGAATGAGTATACATGTATTTTTTTTTCACAATTTAACCTGCTATAGGAACGTGTTCACATGTGTCTTAAAACCATGCCATAACTTTATGAAATAGGTAATTCTCTCTTTTTGTTGATACCTTTTGTTTGTTGTTGATGATAATAGAGAAAAAGAGGGAAAATAAAGATATAACAATAAATAGAAATAACTTGTAAAGAATTAGTGGTTCAGGGAACAAGGAGATATGAGAGGAGGGAGAGAAAGGGTGATGGGAGGATGACAACATCAGAGTATTGTGTATAGGCACAGGAATTGTCTGTAAAACATATACAAAAAACCATAGTAGGATTCATGCACTATGTGTGCAGTTTTGGTGATTTCCTCTGTCATTTGTTTGCATAGAGAAAGTGCAAAGAGTACATTCTACATCATATATTGAGATAAAATGGATACACTCAGATCTATTCATCACAAAATTCCAAATGTACATTCCAGAATTCCCTTCCTTTTGAAGTACAGATATGAGAGAAGAAATTACTTTCATGTTACTTTTCCAAAATGTAGAAAAATGAGATAATCCTGAATGTATGAGTCAATCTCCCATTAAATTGCCCTTGCTGGGTTGCATTACCAACATGAAGAGGGTAATGAACAGAAGGTGTGATGTGATGTACTAGTGGAAAATAAACCTTGATCAATCTATTTTTTTTTTACAAATTAGGATAGGTTTTGTATTCAGAAATGTCTCTAGAGACCATATTTTCTGACTTCTATCTTATGAAACACAGCAAAATGCCACATTATAAGTGAAGAGACACAGGAAGAGTATGTCAAGCTGACTAGTGAGAAGAAAATTCCAAGTCAAAATATCCTGGATGTCACCAAGACAGGTGAATCACTCTTGTGCCAGGTAGGGAACACAAAGATTAATGTTTAAAGAAATCTCTGTCATCTTCTGAAAGCCATTTCTCATTCAAAATGGTGGTGATTAAAGATATCTTGGTTATTGGGTGAATGCAGTATCACTTTTTCCTCTCGTTGTTGTATTTTACAGACACCTGTCCTAAATGGAGATATTGACTGTGTAAATAGGAACATGGCCCTCATTACTCTTGAAATGTTCAACTTAAATACCATGTGAAGTCAATTCAAATCAGTAAAACAAAAATTATTCGTACAAAAGCATGAAATAAAGTATGTATTAGTGCAATATTTTAAATTCCGATAATATTAAATCAGTCCAGGGTAAATACTGAGTTTCTTTAACTGAAGCAAAAATTAATAAATTTAGTAAGAAAATGAAATCTGAAATATGATTGTTAAGCATTTGAATTCTTTTGGGAATGCTGAAATCACACGGACAGCATATCTACAATATCTCAATGAGACTCATTATTGCCATGTGTGGCTTGGATGTGCATATAATTAGTATGAGTTTGGGACATCACTATATACATGAGATCTCACACTTCTATAATGACAAGAAAAGTCATCTGAAGTAGTAGATACTGTAAAATATACCAGTATAAATATACTTGATATCCATAAATCAGTGTCTGTTTATTTGAGTTGTTATTTGTGAGAATTTATTCATTCATTCATTCTCACCCCTTTCAAAAAACATCCATATGATTTCCTTATACCCTGGCACTGATGATGTTTGCAATATCACCTCATATCCGTGTAAATAATGATCATTTATAATTCTGCAGGTTATAAGAAGATTCATGGTGCTTCTGCAGCAACTGGCTGTCTGGAACCAGAATAAAAAACAACAGACTTGTAATCATATTTTATTCCTGATTGTACTCTCATCTTTATGAGTATTTCTGATCCTTCACCCACTCTGACCTGTACATGTACTTCCCTTTGCTTTGAATGTGTGTGTGTGTGTGTGTGTGTGTGTGTGTGTGTGCATGTGATCTTTAGTGTTACTACCCTCTCTGTGATTAAATGGCTTGGTTTCGTGCACCTGTCAATGTGTTCTGAATAAAGAAATCTAGTTTTGCAACTTATATGTACAGGCCCCACCTTAGAGTCTTTGTCACAATTTGAATATATTTTTTTTGCCTTCTTGTTTTGGAAATGTCATATTTCTTGGTGGTAAAGTAGGTGATAAAATCAAGTCAGTTTTGAAGTAGAAAAATATGCCAATTTTTGAATAAATAGCATTATCTGTGTTTTGTCACATTTTTCTCTGAAAATAAGGAAGTGTGTGGATTATATGACAAAGAGGTTAATACTTAGCATGTTGCTACATTCAAAAAAGATAACTCTGCCAGGTGTGGTGGGGCACTTGAGAAGGCAGAGGTAGGATGATTGCCATGACTTCAAGGCCAGCCTGAATTCCAGGTTAGACTGGGCTAGAGGGAGACCCTACCTCAAAAAACAAACAAACAAACAAACAAAAAAACCCCAAAAAGCTGGATGTGGTTTGTATGCCTCCAATCCCAGCACTTGGGAGGTAGAGACAGGAGATCATCATGAGTTCAAGGCCAGTATTGAGTACATAGTGAATTCCAGGTTGGACTAGAGGTAGTCATTACCTCCAAAAACCAACCAAAAACAAAACTAAAGATAACTCACCAAGGACGGTTGATTTCTTACTTCATATTTCACATGTATTTAATTGAGTTTCAAAAGCAGAATGGAAAACATTCTTGAGATGTAAACAGAAGTGGCCAATATCTTCCCACCCATCATAAAATTAAGTATGTAGACATCTACATTGGTTTCTTCACATATCATGATTATGCAGAATTTTTTAAAGATTAAAATCACATTCAGTAAAAATCTTAAGACACAATGAACAATGAAGTTAAAAACTTTTTAAAGTTGATTTATGAAAACTGCTATTTTATACCCAAAATAAAAATTTACCAAACAAAATTAGGCCCAGGATGTTTTTTAAAATGAAGTGTTTATCGAAGAAATAAACATTCTTTTTTAAAATTTATTTTTATTTATTCATTTGAGAGTGACAGACAGAGAGAGAGAGAGAGAGAGAGAGAGAGAGAGAGAGAGAGAGAGAGAGAGAGAGAGGAATGGGCACACCAGGGCCCCCAGCCACTGCAAACTAACCCCAGATGTGTGAGTCTCCTCATATACCTGGCCAATGTGGGTCCTGGTGAATTGAGCCTCGAACTGGGGTCCGTAGGCTGCACAGACAATTTCTTAACCACTAAGCCATTGCTCCAACCTCAAATAAACATTCTTAAAAGTGTAGAAACCCATTAGATTCCATATTGTTCATGGGCTGCAAAGAAAAAAAACGTAACTGTATGCATGTGTGTAAAAACCATGTGGCTCCACACATCCCAGTTTTCCCACTGCTAAGGTGCTGACAGAGGAGAAATTCCTGGGCTCAATAGACAGCCCATCTATCTAATTGTATAATTCACTGTCACTAAAAGAAAACAAAACCCTATATTGCTGCTGAAAACACCACTAGTTTGCTCTATTGCATTTATATACACAAGGAAACAGTGCATGTATGCCAACCCACACAACAGGACACACAAATAAAAGTTCCATATAACAAGCTTCCCTAGCTCTCCTAGCCAATGCTTCTGAAAAAGCTGGCAATGGACACAAATACAGTAGCTAGACAGGCAAATAGATCAGTGCAGAAATTAACAAATGGTCCTAAATGTCAAGCCAAGCTTTATTCTCTTATAACATGCTCAAAACAAAAGAATGTCTAACTATGAAAATAAGGAGACACAAATAAATGATATAATAAGAACTTAATTGTGATAAACCTCGTGAAAACATGAGGTCTTTATTAATATAAAGAGACACTTACCAAACTGTTAGTCTTATAAGAAAAATGATTTAATGAACACTATCAATAAATGTAAATGTCTTAAAATAGCTTATTAAGGATAAGAATGAGGAAACTGTAGAGACTTTTTTAAAGTTAACAAGATTGAACTAGCTAAAGAAAATCCTTTTTGAAACAGAAACAAGAAATAGTTTTCTTCACTGCTGAAACGTAAAAAGTTATTTCAAAAGAACATAATTTTGGGCTAGAGAGATTACTTAGTGGTTAAGGTGCTTCCTTGCAAAGCCTAAGGACACATGTTTGAATATCCAGATCTTATGACACCAGATGCAGAGTAATGCAAGCACAAAACGTTGATCATGTGCCAAGAAGGTGTGCAAGTCCCTGAAGTTTGTTCACACTGACTGAAATCCCTGGGACACTCATTCACCCATTCCCTCCTTCTCAGACACTGTTTGTGTCTATTTCTATCCCTCCCTCAAAAAAAGAACGTATTTTCATAATTCACTCTAAAACATCAAAAAGATATAAACTGTGTAATAACCTTTAAATAAACAAGTTCACCATTATTATGACACAATCATAAGCAATAAGAACTATGACAAAAGGCATTTGTATGTCAATAACTTTGATGAACATAAGTGAATACAGAATAAAACTCCTTGAATATCTTTAGCTGACTCGGAGTAGTTAGTGGAGTTTTTGATTCAGTCAAAAATAGCCTTAGTAGATTTGAAGAGCAAGTGAATGATTGCCATTCATTTAGAAATGGGCTTAGTAGTGTCTGAACAGTAAGTGTTAGAGGTACCTGATGCACTTAATTGCCTTAACAAAAATCTTCAAATGCAAGTGTACAAAGTGCCCTCTTTGAGAAATAGACTTTGTAATTTCAGATATACAAGTGTAGAAATATTCCTGCTGAGAATTAAATATTTGTCTCTCTTTCTTTCTTTTTTTAGGCAAGCTCAACAGACTGGCCTTTTTATATGAGATAGCAAGCAAGAGAGAGTGATGGAGAGAGAGAGAGAGAGAAAGAGAGAGGGAAAGAGAGAGGGAGAAAGAGAAAATTGGCACACCAGGGTCTTAGCCAAGGCAATTGGCTACAGTATGCCATGTGCCCCTTTGTGGGTATGAGCACATGCATCACCTTGTGTGTCTGGCATATGTGGGACCATAAAGAATCAAACGTTTTCTTAGGCTTTACAGGTAAACATCTCAACTGCTAAGCCATCACTTCAGCCTCAGAATTAGATTCATTTAGCCTCAACCAGCAACTGCATACATAGCCTTCATTGAAAGTGTGCAAAGGAGAGTAAGAACAACAAGCATATAAAACTTTTAATTCTTAAATTGCCTTAATAGGCCTTAAGCAGGTAGCATAAGAATGGCCATCATGTAGACATAAACTTAGTTATCCTTGACTAACGAGAACAAGAAGTACACATAAGGAGAAATCCATTTCACAGAGTGATGAGAAAGTTTGACATTGTCATAATCCAGAAATGATGTCAGTTAACTTTAAAGGCAAGTGCAGTAATGGCCAAAGTAGATAAATAATCTTTGTATCCAATGGCCAGCAAGTGTATGAATTGCCTGCACTCAGGAATATCCATAGTAGGATAAGAAAAACAAGTGTATGTGTGACCATCATTGAGACACAGACTTATTACACTATGGCCAGCAAAAATAAGAATTTATCTTATTGAGAAATAGCTTTAGTGGACTCTGATTATCAAGGGTAAGATTGTCTTCATTCAGACATAGCCTTATTCTCCACTGTCCCCTCACATTCTGGAAAGTCCCCCATGGAGAAGAAACATTAGTAGACATGGTTCAGTAAGTGCTGAAACTGCATCATTTAGAAACAGCCTTAAAAGTCTCAGAAAATAAGTTTAGTCATGGGAATGTTTGAAGATTGCCTTCATTGACCGTGGGAATTTCCATACTTGAGAAATAATGTTATAGACTCTGTCAGCAAAAGTAGAAATTGTCCTCACTGAAAAATTGTTTCAGCAATTGTTTTGGCAACTGATGAGTAAATGTAGGAATGGCTTCATGAGAAATGGTCTTTCAAGTCTCTGTTCAGCAAGTGTAGGGATGAACCTCATTAATAAATAAACTTAGCAGACCATGAGCAGAAAGTATAGGAATATCCCATACTGAGAATTGGAATTCATGGCTTTTAGCAGAAAGGTCAGGAATTGTTATCCCTGAGGAAAGCTTTAGGACATGCTCATCAGCAAGTATAGAAATTAGCTTCCAGAAGAAAAAGATTTAAGTGAAGAGTAGAAATTGCCGTACTTGAAAAATAGCTTCCAAAGTCTATGCCAAACAGGTAAAAGTATTGTCTTAATAAGAACTCTGTCTTGCTTTGGGTACCACATAGTTCTCTTTGATCAACAGCTCAACATGGCTTGCAACCAATTTCTTGAACTTGGAGTTGCAAGTCAGAGCTAAATGATTTAGGGTTAGGCTCCATTAATCAGTATCCAGGACACTTCTTATCAGATGATTCCCCCACGTGTCTATTGAGGGTTATATCTCTTAGTCCCATGTATGTATTACCTGTACTGAGAGATAGCCTTAGTAAGCTTTTACCAGCAAACGGAATAAATTGTAGCAGTTAAAAACTAAAACACAACCTTTTACTTAATTGAGAGGGAAAAAAGCAGAGAGGAAGAAAGAGGAACAACAGCAAGATAGAAAGTGTGTGTGTGTGTGTGTGTGTGTGTGTGTGTGTGTGTGTGTATCTGTGTGTGTATGGGTACACGAAGGTATCCTGGCCTTGCAAACAACCTCCAGATCAATTTACCACTTTTTGTGCCTGCCATTACATGCATCATGGGGAATCAAACCCAAATTTCTAGGCTTTATAAACAAATACCTTTTTCTACTAAGTCATTTCTCCAGCCCTGAATTGCCAGATTGGAGAAATAGATGTCACAGAAACTTATGGGTAAGTTTAGGGATTCTCCTCCTTGAGAAAATTCTTAGTCACCACTGGCTCACACAATCACAGAGACAACCACCACATGTTCTCACCCATCTGAAGTTCCTAACCTGGATCAGATCAAAGTGCTGACATACCTGAAAAGCATCTTGAGGCTTGGACAACAGGGATGGTATGGCTTAAGGGAATGGAAAGGGTTTAGGAAGGACACAAAATCTGAACCCAAATTGAACTGGTTCCATAGAATCCTATATGTTGGGAATCAGACTAAAGGTTGGAACTCTCAAGCAAAACTTAGATGGACCACCCGAATCAAAGGGTCCTGGACAGAGTGAAATAAATCCTAACCTCAAATTTCTATTGTTTTTCTTTTTTCTCTGGATTTTTTTTTTCTTTTCCCTTGGTGCTGTCCTGTAATTTCCTGTAACAGGATTTGACCTACATTCACAGTGAGCTGTTGATCAGATATACCTACTAGGTCTTCCAAAACAAATAAGAAAGACTTCTGTCAGAGCACTTGATTACCCACCAGAGGTTTATGGTAAGACCCTGCTGCTGAAGACACCAATTGCTGTTGGCATGAACCATGGAGAGACCTAATTGGAATCCAGAGGAGAGCCAGACCTCAGATACTTAGCCCAACTAGTGCTGGAAGGTGCTACATGAGCTACCAGGGGAAAGTGGCCAACACCTGTGCAAGCAAGTCAAAGTCTAAGTGACTCAGACACAAACAACCTGAGGGGATGCTCACACACGTGCAATTGTGGCATACAGCCATGGTGGGTAACCAAATGCTCTTGGATTGGCTAACTGATTTGCTCAGTGGAAAGGAAACCATATCTGGAACTGGGAAACAAATAATAATCATATCCAGATGATTCTGCTTTCCATTGTCAAGCTCCCATTAACCATATACTATAAAAGTGTCTAAACGCTTATAATCCTCACTAAATTAATAATGGTTATCCTATTTAATTGGCACTAACTTCACTCTCCGTTGGAGAATCTGCTTCTCTTTTGAGATGGGAACTGGATGTGAGGGGATAAACACCCCAGCACAGCCCCAGCTGAAACCACAAAGGAATTGGGGAAATGAGCAAGAAGGTTACACTCTCAGGCTGATATCAGCACAAGGGTGATGTAGAAAGATACTGAGGACACGCAACACCCACTAAACTAGACATGTAGATGCTCCTAAGTGCCCATTACTGAAGTAGACTTAAAATTCTCATTGAAATTTGCAGAAGGGCAGGCAGAAATATTGTTAGAGCCACAGTTGGGACATTTTGCACAAAGCAACTGCCTCTTCCCCATAATTGACCACTGCCCCATAATGCATGATCTATGAAACCCATGGGATAGACCTGTATCTACAATGAGGAAGGTCTCTTCATAAAAGGAGAGAGGGAGGAGGAAAAGGATGGTACCAACATGTGTTTACATACAAATATGCCCATATCTAATAATAATAATAGTAATAATCATAATCATAATCATAAAAATAAGATTTGCTCTCACAGTCTCTTCCCAGCAATGTATGGATGTCCCTACATTGAGAAATAAGTTGAGTATATTCTGGACCATGTGTGTAGATATTGCTATTATTCATAAATAGTCTTCACAGAGTGTGACTGGCAAGTGGAGGAAGGACATTCATTGAGCAATAGCCTTAGTGAATTTGTCCAGCAAAGATAGGTAAGGGTTGTGCTCATTCAATGTGACTCTCAACAGAGGGCACAGAAAAGGACAAATACTCTTTATTGTTGTTGTCCAAAGTGGAATTTAAGCTGGCAATATTATTTTGACCTTGGTCTTTCCAAAGGGACAGATTCTAAAGAACTAGGTGCAGATTTAAATCCATAAATAAAAGATATACAGTTCTACAGGGAGACCAATTTTTCAGGGCATTTCCGCTGAACTGACCCCAGAAAAAACACGGTGCTCCAAGAACAGCAGAATTGGGGTGCTTCCATTAGACTTAATGGGAGATTAAATCCAGAGACCACCTTCAAGGGCTCTATATAGAAATGAAGAATTCTGATACATAATCATGCAACATAGAAATCTGAGGCACAGTTTTATTGTTTGAGTGTAGTTAACAGTATGAAAAGTAGAACTCTAACACTTGAGAGTGAACAGCATTGGGAAATGAACCAGATCAGTTGCTAGCAACATTACAAAAACTAATTAGTGCTTTTTAAACAGTCTGTTTAGCAACATACTTCTGAAGACAAGCACAGGTGAGCGTTTGTGTTGTGGAACATTGCCTGCTGTGGGAAAACTCACTCTTCATTGCAGAGAAAAGAACTCCCTCTGTTCCATTAGGATTTTGTTAATGGAGAAGGGAATGGACACACCAACAGCTGCCTTTGCAGCTTCATGTTGAAATCCCATTCTGTTTGTCACACTAATATGAGTGATGTACAATGTGCCAAAACAAATCTTCCCAATACTTTGAGAAACTACTGAGCCACTTTGAATAACTGACCACCAAGGGTCACTCTTGCCTTTAAAGAAGGGAAAATACAATACATAGTTAACCTGTGTGAAAAACTCTTCATGTTCCATCCTGCTTTAAAGCAACATTCCATTTGTTTGTAGCTAATTAAATGCCTACATTTTACATATGGTGGATAAAATACCCACTTCATGCTATTAAGTTGTTTGTCCACTATAAATTCAGTTCTTTTTCATATAGATAAATACTGAAATGAAGGGAGTAGAAAAAAAAACTAATAAATATCCAAAAGATCACTCAAAATAGTTTTTTTTTTTCTCTCTAAGGTGTTAAATATGGTCAGTGCAGATGGCTCAGTGGATTAAGCTTTTCTTTTGCAAGGGTAAGAACTGGCAGTCAGATCCCTAGCACCACTATAAGTGCCAGGCATGGTGATCTACCTGTAATTCCAGTGCCTGAGAGACAGAGACAGGAAAAGCCTGGCTAAATAAAATATATCAGCTCTGGGTTCAAGCTATACTTATATGAGTTGGGGATAAATCAATAAAGAAACCCAAGGTCATCCTATGACCGCTGCATGTGTACTAAGACACACGTGTCCACCCACATATATGTGAACATACATACACACATACATGTACTCTCCACATATATACAAAGGTATAAAAAATAAAAAAAATATATAAATGAAACTGGGTGGGGAGGTGCTTACTTTTAATCCCAGCACTTGATAGGCAGGGGCAGGTGGATCTCCAAGATCAGACTGCATAGTGAGTTCCAGGTCAGCCTGGGTTAGGGTGAAAACCTCATCTCAAAAATTAAATAAATAAATAAATAAATAAATAAATAAATAAATAAAACATAAAAGCTGTTTAAAGGCCTCAAGTTCTCTAACATTTTAAAAAATATTTTATTTATTTATGTTGACAGAGCAAGAATAAAAGGAAGACAGCTAGAAAATGAGCATGTCAGGGCCTCCAGATACTGAAAATGATCTCGAGAATTACACACCACCTCGTGCATCTGGCTTTTTGTGGATACTGAGCAATCCCACCAGAAACCTTTGGCTTCACATTAACCACTACGCTATCTCTTCACTCCAAGTTTACAAACATTTTAATGAGACTCTGATCACATTCTATAGAAGTAGTTAGTGGGGTGAACTCTGGAGAAAGTGATTATAATTCTATAATTATTAGAGAAGGAGGAAGATGAACAGGCAGAAAGGAAGGAAAAGATGAGAAGATGAGTACAATGATTGAGATGGGGAGGTAATATGATGGAGAATGGAATTTCAAAGGGGAAAGTGTGGGGGTAGGTAGGGTATTACCATGGGATATTTTTTATAATATGGAAAATGTTAATAAAAATCGTGAACATAAAATAATAAATAAATAAATAAATAAATAATATATATTTATGGGCTGGAGGGATGGCTTAGCAGCTAAGGCGTTTACCTGAAAACACAAAGGACCCTGGTTTGATTCCCCAGGACTCACGTTAGCCAGATGCCCAAGGGAGTGCAAGCATCTGAAGTTCATTTGCAGTGGTGTGCCCATATCCTCTCTCTTTCTCTACCTCCCCCATCATTTCTCTGTCGAAAAATAAATAAGCACAATAAAATATTCTACTTATTTACTTATTTATTTTGGCAAACAGCAAGAGGCAGACAGACAGAGAGTGAGTACAGGCACACCAGGGCAGATACCACTGCAAAGGAACTCCAGATGCATGCCAATTTATGCATCTGAATTTACGTGGACACTGGGAGGTTGAGTCCAGGCTGGAAGGCTTTTCAACCATGTGTCGTTAACCCGCAGGAGTGGGATTGCTGCATGGTTTCTATGTGATATCTGGGCAATGTTTCACTTCTGAGTCTTGATTCTCCTGGCTTCAGATATTTGCCTTGATGTTTTGTTCCATTCATGAAAGTACCAGTACAATCACAATTCTTATCACGAGGTGGCGCGAGTCAACCAGCAATGCTCACCGTGAAAGGTTTCCTTACTATGGGGCAGGGGTAACCATAAAACATAATTCTGAGATCTTTACTGAACAACTCGAATATCTCTACCTTCATCACAGTGGCTTTTAGACTTTAAACTTTGTTTACCGAGAGGGGTGTGTTTAGACCAACAGAAATAAATACTATCAGTAACTTGTCAGAACAAACTGCCATCTAATAATTGGCTACCACAAATACCACAAAATTAGTGTACCATGGTTTCATAAATCTCCATGGGAGCTTATGAACTGTGCCAGATTTGTAGACACAGGACATGACCTTCTGCATGATTCTTCAGATGATTAAGTCATGGAGTGGTGAGATAGCTTCATTCTATCTCTCCCTGTTGGATACTGGTCTATGTTAAAACTTTTCCAGTCTAGTCTTCCAGGACCAAAAGTAAGATCATGGAACATACATTCATAATAGCTTAGTCAGTCCTTACCTATTGAGAAGATATGGTTGGCAGGTGTCTGTGGCAAACACCTGTGAAGTGGCTGGATAAACTCGTCTACATTGGTGTAATCCCCACTATTGGATGATTTATAAACTATAGAAATCTGCCTCCCTTAGGTATGGAGGTTGGTAAAATCTAAGATAACGGTGCTTACAGAACATGACAGCACTGCGGTTTGATTCCAAGAGTACAGTTTGTCAATATGTTCTCAGGTAGAATAAAAGAAGAGCCAGTTACTTCAAGTGAGCTCCTTTGAAGGGCCATAATGCTCGAAGAGGCATCTTGTCATATGGTCACTTTTGGATTTAAATAGCAACATGGGTATTCTAGAAGGACACCAGGTTCTAGGCATTGAAAATGGTTGGAGGCTATAAATTTTGGAGAACGAGGAAGATGTTGAGAATAAATGGTTCCTTGGGGAAAAAATGTACTAAGTGGGGTACTCAAGATCAGAAAGAACAAATGTTACATGTCCTCTCTCATGAAACTCGTGACATGGAAGATGTTTGATTTGTTTATATGTTGTAATGGGCATGAATAGTAATAGTTAGCAATCTAGAGTGACACCTGGGGAGAGGAAAAATGGGGATGGATTAGAGGAGGGGACAGAAATGAGATGTAAGATGATGAACAAAAAACATGGGGGAGATAGGTTAACGGGGAAGAGGAGAGTGGAAATACACAAACTAAAGATGGCATGAATAAGTACTATGGAAAGCTATTTCTTTGTTAATCAGCTAAAAGATATAAATGAGAGAGAGAGAGAGAAAGAGAGAGAGAGAGGGAGGGAGAGAGACTGGAGAGCAGCACTGTGTAGGGGTGGAGAAAGTTTTACCATAAAACCATAGGCCATAGCTATTAAGTCCCAGTACCAAAACATGGCTAGCCCCTACAGTGAGCTTTTGATCAAGAAGGGCCATGAGTCTCCACAAAACATTTCAACCCACTCCAAAGCACTTGATTAGTCTCTAGAACTAAATGGTAAATCCATATTGCCAAAGACACCATGGGCTGTGGTTTCAGCACGTTGAGTAGTATAGCTGGAAAACATATACTCTGAGCAATGACTTATGCATTCAAGACCCTCCAGTGAACACTGATAGTCCACAGGATGGGACCTAAGTGGAATGGGGAATGTGTGTGTGGGAGATAGGGAATATTGAATATAACTGAATGGGAACATGACCAATATGCAATATGTTCATATATTGAAGTTCTCAATTTTAAAGAAAAAGGAATAAATGCTCCACCAAAATTTCCTGGTATTCTTCCTGGGTTACCAGACTTCCTCCAACTTTTCAAAATTCTGTAAATATGACCCAATTATCTAGGAAAGCTTAGCCAACCTGGTACACTTGCTAGCAGCATGCGTTGTCTT
The DNA here is from genome assembly GCF_020740685.1 of Jaculus jaculus. Taxonomy (NCBI): domain Eukaryota; kingdom Metazoa; phylum Chordata; class Mammalia; order Rodentia; family Dipodidae; genus Jaculus; species Jaculus jaculus. The sequence goes on from NW_025423386.1 coordinate 491,769, forward strand.
GGCTTCTTCGCTGTGAACAGCTGATCCAAGCTCCCGTCATCAGGGAATTCCCACTGTGATGGAATGGGGGCCAAAATTACTGCCTTAAACCAGTTCACAGGTATGTGGTCCCAACAATGAAATGGTAAATGATGTGCTTAACTTCACTCCAACTCCATCATCTTTCATTCTTCTACACATCAGCTGACCTGGAATTCACTCTGTAGTCTTAGTGTGGCCTGGAACTCAATGCAATCCTCCCAAGTACTGGGATTTAAGGTGTATACCACCATGCATGGCTGGCTTTCTGCACATCACATGATTACACATCATTTTCAGCTCCTCTCATTTCAGTGATTGGCAGTAGATTTGTAGAGTTCAAAAACAGATGATTGATTCTAACTTTTCACTGCAGAAGCCACTGCACACCCTTGATATACTTCTCTGCATTATTTTAAACTCTCACGTGCACAAAGTCCCTTGTGCCGCATAATGTCTTTGTTAAAGGAAAGCTATTATTCTGTTGGTGTGTGTGTGTGTGTGTGTGTGTGTGTGTGTGTGTGTGTGTGTGTGTGTGTGTAAGAGAGAGAGGGGATAGTGAGTACAGTGTAGTATAGTTTATGTACAGGTATGTGACTTTGTGTCACCCCACATGGTCACCAAATATCTGGTGTCCACTCCATTTCTCTTCTCTCTAATTTTATTTTGGGTCAAAGTCTCCTTTCATTTCTTTGAGAGCTTGGAGGAAGGCTCTGAATAATGTAGGTTCTTTGGCAGCCATGGGCCTGGGAACAGTTCCGTTTGACAATGCTGACCTGTTTGACATGGGATCTGGACAGATCATGCAAACCCTGGCAGGCATGGGCACCATTTAGACTTCATGCTTGCACAAGAAGAATACGTAACTATTGAGCCACCTCTCCCTAGCCCTGGAGCTACAATTTTTCACCTGCTCATTTTACAGTATCAGAATGTTTTTTTCCATAAGCATCCAGGAGTTTATGAATGCATTTAGTATTGATGCATTTACATTTGTGAAAGTGATAATTTGTTAATAATATGGAAGGTAGAAAAGATGATGGAAGAATGAGTGAAGAAACAGGAAGGGAGGGAAGAGATGGGTGATAAGGAAGAGGAAAAAGGGAGGTGTGGAAGGATTGGCCAAAGCTCAATTCCCCTATAGGGGTTGTCTCTAGTTGTTACAATGAAAATACATCTGAGGTCAATTTACTTTACAAAGAACAGAGATGCATTCAGCTCCCAGTTTTGGTGTCTAAAAGTCCAAGTAATACAGCTGAGGCCCTGAATAGAGTCCTCTTTGACTGTGTCATCCGATGGAGGTGACAATGCAAGATTTATTTATGGAAAGAAGTAGTAGTATCACCAATCAGAAAGTCAGAGAGAACATGGAACACCTCAGTCCCGTCGAAGCGCTTTAGTTCTGGTTCTTAACTGGAAAACAAGCTCATTAATACCTTTGAACCAGAAGTGATGCGATGAAGAAAGGAGTCTTGTGACTTTGCAAGTTGGACATTCAGGTATTCAGCAGAGACTAAGAGATTACACTGACCTGACTTATCCTAACTTCAGGTCTTAGTATGTAAAATATAATGGTGAGATACTCTGGAGGAGCACAGTTACTGAAAGTGTTTCAGGAGGTGGACATTCAGGCTTTCAGTAGAAACTAAGGGATTATAATGAGGTAATTTACCCAACTTCGGTCTCAGTATGTAAAGTTGTAATGGTGAGATACTCTCTGGAGGGGCACAGTTGTTAAATGTGTTTCCTGAACAGCAAGTTAGGATAGATACATAGGTGTGATGCCAACTAGCCCCATTTTCCTCAACTGTGTTAGTCAGAACTGCTGTGAAGAAATACCTGGGGAAATCGACTTATAAGGAGAAAGATGAATTTTAGATTATACTTTCAAAGGTTATAGTCAAGCTGGAGAGATGACTCAGTGAGTAAGGTGCTTGCCTGCAAAGCATAAAGACTTGAGTTCAATTCCCATGTACACACATAAAGTCAGATACAAAAGGGGCATCTGGAGTTTGTTTACAGTAGCTGAAGGCCCTGGGGCACACATTCTCTGTCTCTCTTTTCTATCTTTCTCTGATTGCAAATAAATAAACAAAAATATATAAAGGTTGTCTTCCATATTTGCTTGGCCTCATAGCTTTGAATATGTGGCAAGATCATGGTGGAGACTGTGTGGTGAGCACAGGTTCTCAACTCATGTTGACCATAAAGCAAAGGGAGAGAGAGAAAGATGGTCCTCTTCAAGGGCATGTCCACAGTGAGATACTTCCTCCTACTTGTCTCCATACGTTTAAGGTTCTGTTTAAGGATGGCATTTCTTATACTGCCTTAGGCCTTAATCAAAGTTACAAGTCACTGCAAGATTTCCTCACATTAAGACGGTATATTGAAAGCAAACAAATTCAGGGGAATTATTTCTTACTTTGACACCTAGTATGGCATAAAGATTCTTTCCCCCACTTTTTTTCTGTATCTAAAACATACCATATATTTGAATAGTACCATCTTCACATAGTTATAAAAAAGGTTTAACTACTCCTGGTATAAATATATTGTTAGGGGCTAAGTGGGGACATAACTTCAATTTAGAATTAAAATATCACAAGTCAATCCCTCAGTAAATGGGAGGGACAAAATTCTCCTTGTAATCGAGCTTTTTTTAAAAAATTTAATTAATTTATTTATTTTCAGCAAATACAGGCAGTTTGGTACCATTGTTTAGGCTCATCCATGATGTACCCCCTCCCTTTGGACCCTCCTTGTTGATGTAAATGGGTCGTGCATTGTGGAGTTAGCCCACAGTTATTGGTACAATAAATGTCTCTCCATATCATGACACAACATGTGACTCTGACATTCATTCCACCCCCTCTTCCGCAAAATTTCCCTGAGCCATGTTGGGTTCATTTTTGGTCTGCTTCAGTGATGAGCTGTTGGGGGCCTCTGGGGCTCTGGCTCTCTGATTTGGTAGAAGTTGATTTTTCTCTGTGTTGGTCTCCTTCCACTTTGTGCTGGTATCTGGTTCATCATCACCCTTGCTTGTTTCGCCAATTGTCCTTAGTTTCAGTCGGGCCCCTTTTGAGGTATATTGGGGCAGCTCTCTCCTTAGGATCTGCATCTATCTGAAAAACAGAAGCAGATTCTCCAACGGAGAGTAAGTTAGCACCCGGAAAATTGAGATAACAATTACTTTTTTGATAGAGAATTTGATAGGTGTAGGCCCTCTTGTACCCCATGATTGATGGTAGCTTGATATAGGAGAGCAGGCTTATGTTTGGGTATGGTTCTGACTTGTTTCCCAGCTCCAGCTATTGGTCTCGAACCACTGAGGGGATGGTTTTTCATATGCTACCACTTGCTATAATTGTTGTGAATCCAAGAAGGGAAGGAAGAGCAAACTTCGTTAGTTTGGGTGAATGGTCATAAGTATTTATTTGAGCCATTTCAGCTGTCTTTCTTCATGACAACCCTAAGAACATCATGCAAGGAATGATACCATAAATGGTCTAACTTGCCCACATGGCACTCTTCCCCCAGAAAGAGCATGGGCAGGTCTTTCAAAGTGCTTGAAAATGACAGAGGCCACTACCTGTGCCTGTTGTTGTCACACCTGAGGTACGCATGCTCCCTTTGAACTCTACATGAGTCCAAGTTATCAGATGTCAAGTGAAGACATGTAGAACTCAATAAGCCAAACACACACTAGGAAATCTTTGGGGAGAACCAGCTGGTTATGCATCCCCTAGTTCATCTAGGCGCACACAAATCTGGCTGTGCACTATTTTGCTAGAGCTCATGCATAAAACTACCACAGCTTGGATGGCTTACATAGCAGAAATTTGCTTTCCTATAGCACTGGGGTCTGGGAGCCCCAGAGACTTCCTCTGAGGGCACTCTCCTTAGCTAGAGATGGTGCACCCATAATTCAATGATATTCTCACTGTGTACATACCTGCTCCCAAAGTTCCTGTTCTCCAAAAACCATCAGTAGTGTTAGATTCCTTACGTACCCTAATGACTGCAATTTTAACTCAACTACCTTTTTAAATATGGAGTCACCTCCATAACTAGTCACATCTTAAAATATTAGGGATTAGCATTTCACCATAATAATTTAACAGAGGACAAAATTCTCTTTTCCAGATAGATGCAGATCCTAAGAAGAGAGCTGCCCCAACATACCTCAAAAGGGGTCCAACTGAAACTAAGGACAACTGGCGAAATTAGCAAGGGTGATGTTTTCCTGTGAACCGGATACCAGCACAAAGGGGAAGGAGATCAACGCAGAGAAAAATCCACTCCTACCAAATCAGAGAGCCAAAGCCTCAGAGGCCCCCAACACCTCAGCACTGAAGCAGACCAAAAATGAACCCAACATGGCTCAGGGAAATCTTGCGGAAGAGGGGGCGGAAAGAATGTCAGAGTTACATGTTGGGTCATGATTTGCAGAGACATTTATCATACTAATAACTGGGGGCTAACTCCACAATGCACGACCCATTTTCATTAACAAGGAGGGTCTAATGGGAGGGGGTAGATCACAGATGAGCCTAAATAATGGTACCAAACTGCCTGTGTTCACTGAAATGAAAACTAATAAGTTAAATTAAAAAAAAAAAAAGATGTGTTGGGAAAACCTACAAAAAAAAAAAAAATTGGCCTGTGAGTGTGTGTGTGTGTGTGTTTGGTCCTAAAAATGATAAAGACTAACATTCATTGGTATATAAAACTCATTTCCCATTCAAAATAGTGAAATTCATAACACACACTCCTTTACTATAATCTGAGTAAAGAATATATATTAGATGTTTTTGCACATGTTACACTAAGTGCAACATTGAGTGATTTATTCTTATGCTTCAATTTAATGTAGATTTGCACTGGGTTTCATGAAAATTCATCAAATTTTTAAAATAAACTTTGTGAAGTACCCATACTTCAGAGGCATGAAACTTTGTCTTAAATATATTATGTTAAGCCAATAAAATTCAGGTGAACAGTGTTGTTCATGGTGCACTTTATGTAAAATTTTCCATTAGCCTCTTGCCACTAATGTTCACATATCAATTTACACTCTTATCTATGCTTTAACATCAGTTCACTTCTTTGAGACATGGGATGGGCGGAAGAATCAAAGAAAGGGATAGAGTATGTAAGGAAAAGCCACAATGGAGCATAGAAGTAAGAATGAGGAGGAAGGAAGACATGGAAGAGGAGAGAGGAGGAGGGAAACATCTGACCAGAAGCAGCTTATGGAGGTAAAGGGTTTATTTAAGTCTAAAAGATTCTGGGGAACATTTTGTGCTGGAAGAAACTGGCCCACTTTAGCATACATCCACAGCAGAGAGAAACCAACAACAGCAAGCATGATCAGTCACAGCCCAAACTGGATCTCTATGTACCTAGCAGGACTAAACAGTGATCAGCCCCCAGTGACACTCCTTCTCCAGCAGGGTTCTGCCTGCTAATGATCAAGTAAGAAGCTTAATCAAAACGACATGAATCTGGGGACTACAGAGAAGAATCAGCATTTAAGCTGCTTGCCTGCGAAGCCTAATAACATGGGTTTAATTTCCCAGTACCCATGTAAAGTCAGATGAAAAAAGTGGCATATATATCTAGAGATTGTTTGCAGTGGCTAGAGGTTCAGGCATCCCATTCTCTTTCTCTCTCTCTCAGATTAATATCTTTAAGTGTTTAAGGAAGAAGTAGCTTTCTATAGTACCGATGAATGCCATTTTTAGTTTTGTGTATCTCCACCAACATCTCCCACTCTTAGCCTATATCCCCCTCTCTTATTGGCAAATGAATGTGGAAAAAAATACCTTAGTGTCTGGAGGATATACATTTACATTCAGGCCATCACAGGATTGAAGGGAGGAAGAAGTAAAGGAACAGAGGGAGCAAGGGAGGGAGGGAAGATATACTTTGGACCCCTTCTGTAAATGTAAAATGGGTCTGTAAATCAACTGGACAAGAAAATACCCTCAGAAAATGCCATCTGTCCTAGAGGTTTTACACACAGCATCGAGCTTGTCTAAAATGTTGGCAACTCTCACTCCCTGAGAATACACAGTGCTCTGAAATTGGCAATGGTCCTCCTTGATATTGTCCACTCTCACCCCTTGTTAGAATGCACTGAAGTCCAGTGGTTCCGTTGGAAACTGAGCACTCTCTCACATTAAATGTGTACTCTCCTCAACTCTACAATAAACTGTCTTCTAAACTAAACAGTGTGTCTTCTCTGAATTCTCTGATGGAAATGAGATTGGCCAGGGAGCTCAGGTTGGGTGCAAAGCAAGATCACAGTAACAGGCTCACTCACCCCTTGTGTGAACCTTACTGGCTCCCCTTGTGTACTGATCTTTTGTGGCCTCACCTTGCGAGTGTAAAGAGCCCTGTGACTGGTCAGGTCCACTTCATACCACGGAGAAGCTCAGGCAGCCCCAGAGAGCAGAGCACTTTTTTTACCAATGATATCTGCATGTTGTTAATGTAGAAGACACAGCTGTCACTTCAAAGAGAAATAAGAGGTAGTTTATTCTGAAGCCAAATACGAGTGCCCATGGCCTGGAAACACAGGTTTCGGTGACCTCAAACTATATGTTCTGCTATGCTAGTAGTTTCTGGAAGTTTTTATAGTAACAGTAAAAAGATGGTCGTAAACTAAAGCACTTTCGAAATAAACTGGCTGAAGATTCAGTATGCAAGTTATAGCAAAATGGGGAATTCACCATAAGTGTCAGATACTATCTGATGACATTCTGGGTCCTTGGATTGGTGGAAGCTTGGGAGTCTGTTCTTATGTTCCAAAAAGGATGAAACCTAATCCAGTGATAAGCCTGTTAAGTCAGACACAGATTTAGGCAATAAGTAGCTTTTGAGAGGCTACAGGAAGCCCAAGGTAATCTGGCTGTGATCCTGCAACATTCCACTTCTACAGGAGATCTGTCAATCCATTCAGACTTCTGTGAGGCCGATTCAGCACTTTCTGGGAACTTCAGTTCACAGTCTCTGCTCACAAAATGACACCTTTGTCCTATGTCAAGCACAGGGGTGTTGGGCCCTGAAAGGCCTAGGCGTGAGGCCTAGTGGAACTTCCTGAGCCTAGCTAAAGTTTGGCGACCTGTCTCTGGCCAGCTATGACTCAGCAGGATGCCTAAGGGCTTCTGGCCTGCTACTTCCTCATGGTAATTGTAATTACCATTTCAATAGTTAAAGTTTACTATTGGCCTTTACCTCTTCTCCCACCCTAAAATCCCCGCCTTCGTCCCCAACCTGATATAGGCAACTGCTCAGAGTAATAAAGCGAGTTGTTCCTGCATTGCAAAGACTCCCGACTCAGTGTGGTTTTTCTCCGGTGGCCAGGAGAGGTTTCTGGGTCGTCCGACGCTCATCATCCCCTCAACCCCTAGGGAGGAACCAGCAGGCCTGGTCCTTCCCTCGGCACTACCTGTGCGGGAAGGAGCCCCGCATCGGGCGCCTAACGTGCGGCTCTGGGACCCCGACAGACTAGTTCCCCCCGTGAGAGGCAGTCGTTGAGGAGGTAATCGGTGTTTGCGGGTGAGCGTACCCTCATAAGTTATGAGGTAGTCTTCCTATTTACTGCACTAAGCTTTGCTTCTACAACCTGTACTTACTTGTCGACATCTCTTCATTCTCTTTCTCTTTCCTTTCGCTTTCATTTCGCAGACAAGCTGCATCTGCGGCTTTTGTACAACATGTTTACCTATCTTTTGGATCCTTGCGGTTGTGTTATACTCGTGTGTATGTGGGTTGCTATTGCCCTAGTTTTATGGATATCTCTCTCTCAACTTTATAATATGGGAAAGTCTTCCTCTAAATCCAATCCTGCCTTAGAATCTCTCAGGGCACTACTAAAGAGTAGAGGGCTTAATTTGACTGATAATCAGGCTCGACAGACCTGGGACTTCCTTTTCAAGCTGGCGCCATGGCTGCCGGAAGGAAATCTCTTTGACTGGGACACGTGGGATAAGGTAGAGGCCCTTGTTTGTTGGGCACATGTGGAGAAGGGTCAAATACTCCCCTCAGGGGTCCTCCCTATGATCTCGGCCCTCAAGGACTGCTTCCCTCCAAGACTAACCAAACATAAACAAAAGACAGAAGGAATAGATAATATACAGCCTGATCCGGTTACTCCTCCTGGAGATACAGCTATAAAAACCCCGAAAGAGGATACATCTTTATGTTCCTCACTCGATCCCTTTGAGAGTGCTCCCTGGCCTTCTGAGGGACCTCCTCCATCAACTAACCCTTTCTGGACCCCCTCAGCTCCTCCTTCACATTCGGCTGCCAAGCCGCCAGAAAATAAAGCTACCTTTTTATTTCCTGTCAATCTAAATCCTGGGGGCAATCGCCCTGCTGCTTGGTACCCGTGGGAAGCTCAGGACCTTAAGGAGCTTAAAAAGGCAGTCTCAGAGGATGGACCCAACTCTCCTTGGGCTGAGACCCTATTGCAGGGACTTTCCCATCAACCTTGTACAACCCAAGATTGGAAAAATCTAGTCAGGGCTGTCTTGTCGGGTTCCCTATACCTTAAGTGGTGTGCCTATTTTAAAGATGAGTGCCATGCACAGGCAGAACGAAACCAAAATCAACAGCCACCTGTGCCAATAACTTTTGGAATGCTCTCTGGTATCTCTGATCAATATGCTACAGGCACTCAACAGGCGGCTATACCTGACCCGTATAGGGACCAGGTCAGGGCACTAGGCTTGGCGGCATGGAAAAAGCTTGATGAGGGACCCTCTGAAACCCCCCTTATGAGTATTACTCAAAAACCATCTGAGGACTTGGCCACATTTATTGATAGGGTGGAAAAAAGTCTCCAAAGAAAATTTCCCCCAGGGGCATTACGAGATCAATTTACTAAATATTGGTCTGGGAAGGGATGACGGCTGATCACCGTCTCGCCTGTGCAGGTCTCAAGGACAATTCCATGAGTAGATGGATTGTAGCCACCAAGGACGTTGGCACTATCTCCCATCAGGCTAGGGCCATGGCTGCTGCCCTTCAGGAAAATAAACAGGGAGATTTAACTGATAAGACCTGCGCATTACAATTAAGTCCTAAAAACTCAACATGTTTCGGGTGTGGGGACATGGGCCACTTTAAAAAGGAGTGCCCCAACAAAACAAAGCCTCTCCTGCCCTCTAGGGGGATGACTAACGCCCCTCGCACCCACTGCCCTAAATGCAGTAAGGGGTTTCATTGGGCTAGGGACTGCCAATCGAAATTTGACATACAGGGAAAGCCTTTAAACTTCTTCCGGGGCTCCCCCCAGCCCCGTTAAATAAGGGGAAAGAATCTATCAAAGCCCATTGGACCGTCCCCCTGGTTCCTGGCCTTAGACCCAAAATTATTTTAAATATTGGCAATAAAAAATTCAAACTTCTCATTGACACTGGGGCGGACCGAACAGTCCTGAGAAAGGAGGAAGTGCCCCCCTCCTGGCAGCTTGTGCCCGGCACTCCCCTACTGGGAGTTGGCGGACAATCCACCTCCTGGGAGACTGCCACGTGGCTGCCTTGGACTGACCCAGGTGGAGACAAGGGAAAAGTCCGCCCTCTCGTGGTGACTGGGATCACCGCTAACTTACTAGGGCAAGACATCCTTGGAGATGCCGAGGCTTTCTTCACTACTGATCATAAGGCCTTTTATAATGATTTGTTAAAAAAAAAAAAATCAACAATGGTTTAAGGAAGGGAGGGAATGTCATCCTAATTACTCCAATGAATACCCCCAATTCTAAGGGCCACGGCCCAGCCCCCCCCATTTAAAATCCAGTGGAGACTGGGGGACCCTATCTGGGTTGAGCAGTGGCCTCTCCCTTCTTCTAAGTTACACCAACTCCACATACTTATTGATCAACAGTTGGAGGCTAGACATATCTGTCCATCCACTAGTCCCTGGAACTCTCCTGTCTTTGTCATAAAAAAGCCTAATGGGTCCTGGAGATTTTTACATGATTTAAGAAACATCAATGAACGCATGATCCCCTTTGGAACCCCCCAGAGGGGACTTCCATGGATCCCAGCTATTCCCAATATATACCATATTACTATCATTGACATTAAAGATTGCTTCTTCTCTATCCCTCTCCATCCAGGAGACATGGAAAAATTTGCATTCTCTGTACCCGCTATTAACTTTTGTGGCCCAGATAGGAGATTTGAATGGACTGTCTTGCCTCAGGGCATGGCTAACAGCCCACCCATTTGTCAATATTACCTGTCATCCATTTTCTCTCCTCTTTTCAATCTCCCCAATACCCTGTTTTATATCTACATGGATGATATTATTCTTGGGTGCCTAGATTCCTCCACACTCCAGGACCTTACCCATCAATGTCTAACTATCCTTCATACTCATGGCTTTAAAGTAGCTCCTGAAAAAGTTCAAACTGTGCCTCCCTTTAAGATCTTGGGCTCGACCCTTACTCTAGATACAGTTTCACCTGTTAAACCACAACTTTGTATTCAGGATTCTTACACCTTGCCTCAACTCCAGAAGCTCTTGGGAGAAATTAACTGGATGAGGCCTTGGATACCCATAACTACTGAAGAGCTGTCCCCTTTGACCTCCTAAAGGATCTTAACTTCTCCTCTCAGGTAATTTTGTCCCCTTGTCATCAACAAATTTTTTTATAAGGTACAACAGGCTATAAATACTGCGACCTTAAAGAGGTTCAATCCTAATTTGCCCATCTCCCTCTACATTTTCTCTGGGGAAACATTATGTACTGCACTGTTGGCCCCGGAAGGTGAGCCCATCCAATGGATCCACCTCTCAATCGGTGGGATCCCCAGAGTTTATTCTAAAACCAACCAGGTTGCTGATTGCATTATCAAGGGCAGAGACACCTCTGTCCGGTTGTTTGGCACAGAACCTCACCTTATTGTCACTCCCTTTAAGATAACTGATTTCACCTGGCTTCAGAGAAATAATAACAGAGTTGCTATGGCTCTCGAGGGGTTTCTAGGTAAATTGATTGCCATTATGGCCCCCACAAATGGATGAGTTCTTTCTCCAGGTTAGAATGGAAGCCCCCCAGGCTTTTTCTGTCTCAACCTAACCCTGACTTTCTTACCGTGTTTACCGATGGAGGACACCTGGGGGCTTCCCTAGTCATTTACCCTCCCTTGAAACAGGAAAAAGAGCCTATCCCCATAAATTCAGTCTCCCATGAGGTTGAGGGGTCAGCACAATTCAAAGAACTATTTGCTGTCGTTCTAGCTTTAGACACTATTCAACAGCCATTTAACTTATTTTCTGACAGCCTTTATGTTGTTAATTTATTACCCAACCTGGTTAAAGCCCATATTAGATTGAACTCCAACCCTATATCTCCTTTGATGATTCAAGCTCGTTCCCTACTCAAACAAAGAATCAATCCCATTTTTCTTCAACATCTCAGGGGTCATCAAAACTTACCAGGATTTCTCTCTCAAGGAAACAATTTGGCTGATAAAATGGCTTCTATGCCTCAATGTAATACTATTACAGAAGCTACACGCTTCCACTTATTGACCCATGTCAATTGGAGAGGTCTCAAGCACAGGTTTCCACAGGTACCAGTCAAGAACCTTAAAAAAATTGTCCGGACTTGTAAGTCCTGTCAGCCTTTCCTCCAAGTACCCCCCCTTCAAACTACAGGAAGCAATCCTCGAGGGCTCCGCCCTAATCATCTTTGGCAAATTGATGTCACACACTATTCTCCATTTGGAAAGCTTAAATATATCTTTCTTTCAGTCGATACCTTCTCCCGCGCCTGCTGGGCATCAGCACATGCCGGGGAAAAATCTAAACATGCCAATAGTCATATGCTTCAATGTTTTGCCACTCTTGGGCTACCTGATCAAATAAAAACAGATAATGGCCCCTGCTTCATAAGCAAGGCCTTTATAGATTTTCTCCAGACTTGGAAAATTTCACATTCCACAGGCATCTCATACAACCCCCAGGGCCAAGCTATAGTTGAAAGATATAATCAAACTCTCAAGTCTCAATTACAAAAACAAAAGGGGGAGTCCTTACCCCCACATGACCAACTAAAAAAGGCATTATTTACCCTAAACATTTTAAACTTTTCTAAAGAAAATAAACAATTATCCCCTTTTCAAAAACATTGGTCCTCATCTGTTACCTACAGTTCTATCTGGGTAAGATGGAGAGACCCATTGACTGGGGCCTGGAGAGGGCCTGATCCGCTCCTCACAGCAGGGAGAGGGTTTGGATGTGTCTTCCCTCAATATGAAAAAAGACCCATTTGGGTACCAGCGAGGGACCTAAAATATTTGTCTGAACAAGGGGACACTGACAATCACTTTTCTAGGGAGTGTCCCACCCCTGAGGACTGTTCCTAAAATGGTCCTTTACCCTGCTAAATTAAATAACTCCCTCCCTTGTGGAGGATTGCTGGCTTTGCCTCCAATCTGGGCTTCTCTGGCTGCTTGCAGTACAGTTGTCCATACGACCTTAAAAAGCTGCTCAGCCAAACTTCCCCATCCCCGTCCAGCTTTTCCCAATGTTCCCTCTGGGCATTTGGGCCCTTCCTTCTCCTAATAATTCCAGTATAGATGTGAGATACATTCATATTTCCTTCTGTAATTTTAACAAAACTGAGCCCAGTGCTCAATGCTCCCTGCCTTCTGGAATGGCTTATGTTTGCGGAGGCAAAATGGCCTGTAACTTTCTGCCCAACAATTGGATGGGCCTTTGTGCCCCAGCCACCTTAAACCCAGATGTAGATATCATTCCTGGAAGCTAGATTCCTTGGCTAAGGTAGTCCTACAAAACAGGAGAGGACTAGACCTACTAACAGCCGAAAAGAGAGGCATATGTTTGTTTTTACAGGAAAAATGCTGCTTTTACGCCAGTAAATCAGGAATCGTCCAGGACAAGATTAAGAGGCTCCAGGAAGACATGGAGAGGAGGCGACGGGACCCCCAAGACAACCTGCTACAGACGGTCTTACATGACTTCTTACCTTACATCCTCCCTCTACCTGAACCCCTCCCCATCCTTCTCCTCCTTCTTCTTCTCCTTCTTCTCCTTCTCCTTCTTCTCCTTCCCCTCCTCCTTATCCTCACTGTCGGGCCTTGTGTAATTAACAAAATTATACAATTTATTCATCAGTGGCTAGAAGTAATAAAACCTCATCAGGTCAAGATATCACAGGCTGACAACTCAGAAATTAAGTTCCTCAGATGACCCACTGCCACCTCCCCTGCCCTCCATGTGACCAATGACGGGTAAGATCCCCCGGGGGGACAACCTAAGACAGGCCGTGGAGTGGCTCAGTGAGCTAAACACCTGGTACTCAATGACAGGTAAGATCCCCAGAGGGGGACAACCTAAGACAGGGGCCACGGTGACTAATGCTCTTACAAAAACAAAAGGGGGAGATGTTGGGCCCTGAAAGGCCTAGGCGTGAGGCCTAGTGGAACTTCCTGAGCCTAGCTAAAGTTTGGCGACCTGTCTCTGGCCAGCTATGACTCAGCAGGATGCCTAAGGGCTTCTGGCCTGCTACTTCCTCATGGTAATTGTAATTACCATTTCAATAGTTAAAGTTTACTATTGGCCCTTACCTCTTCTCCCACCCTAAAATCCCCGCCTTCGTCCCCAACCTGATATAGGCAACTGCTCAGAGTAATAAAGCGAGTTGTTCCTGCATTGCAAAGACTCCCGACTCAGTGTGGTTTTTCTCTGGTGGCCAGGAGAGGTTTCTGGGTCGTCCGACGCTCATCATCTCCTCAACCCCTAGGGAGGAACCAGCAGGCCTGGTCCTTCCCTCGGCACTACCTGCCCCGCACAGGGGCAGTCGTTAAACAGATCTCTCACCATGTCAAGCTGAAAGAGAGCAATTCCCGCTTCTTTTAGCTTTCCCTCCTGACAGTCTGACAGTCAGTGCCAATGGGCCATGTCATGGGATGATTGTCTTGCTTCATGTACCTGCTGTAACTACATGAAGTCTATGGAAGAGAGTACAACCTGGCATGCATTGTCAAACTGCACGCAGAAAACCCTACCTCTCCCCATTCTCTCCTCCCCCTCTTTTTCCTTTTTCCTCACTCTTCCCCTCCTCTTCCTTTCTCTTATTCCTTCTCTTCTTTCTTCTCCCCTTCCTTTCTCCTCCTCCTCTTATTTTCTCCTCCTGTTCTTCCTTTCTACTCTACCTTCTCTTCTTTCTCCTCCTACTTTACATTTATTATCCTTTTCTTCTTTTTCTTCCTCCTCTTCCTTTCTCCTCCTCCTCCTCCTTTCTTCTCCTCCTCTTCCTTTATTTTCTTCCTCCTCTTTGTAATTTCTCCTTTTACTTCTCCTCTTCCTAGTTCATTACCTTCCTTTCTCCTTCTCACAAAATGACTCTCTCCCCTCCTGCTCTTCCTCCCCTCCCTTGTCTGTTTTCACATCCTCCTCTTTTTCTCTTTCCTTCCTTTTCCTCTCCCTTTAAATAAAGAACCATGTCTCCTCTTCCCCTTACTCTCCTTGTTCTCCTTTTCTTCCCCTCCTCTCACTCTTCATTCTTCCTTTTCCTGTAAGCCAAAAGTGTGCAAACTGTACTCTATGAACCAAGACCAGCCTCCTTTTATAAATGGTCCAAAAGCTAACAATAACTTTACCTTATATAGTGGTGAGAAAACACTCTGTAGCCATCGGCCTCGGGTTGCTGGGATAAACTTCCAAAGCAAGCTCAGTAATGAGAGAAAGGAAATTTATATGAGGCCTACAGATCCAGTGGAAGTTCTATAATGACCTTCACTTAACAGGACCAAGAAGAGAAAGAAAGAAAAGCCAAAAGCCACCAGTACACCATAAGCAAGCACATTTCAGGAACACAGGCAGATGTCAGGCACTCTGCATATCTGAGTTCGTAATTCAGACTCCTTTAGGGCTGGACCCTAATATTGTCCCATAGTGACACTTCTTCCAGCCAGGAGGATGAAGATCTAAATTACACAATTCAATAAGCTCCTGAATATATTAGAGGACAGACATCCATTCAAACTACCACACAAGGAGAATTTGATTTGTTTTTATAATTATGTGTAGATATGTATGAAGTGTGGGAGAGCACAGTGCACATGTGGAGGTCTGAGGACAATCTTGGGTTCTTTGTCGTCTCCCTTATCCCTGCTTGAGACAAGGTCTCCTTATTGTTTTTTTGTTTGCTAATTCTTTAGTTGAAACCTAGCTGGCCCCTGAGCTTCTGGATTTTCCTGTGTTCACTTCCTGTTATCAAAGGTTTCTTAGGATCACACATGTAAGGGCCACTTTGCACCTCTATGTGAATGTTGGGGAATTAAACTTGGCCCTGCAGGACAAATGTAAATGAATATGATATTCTGTTCTATATAAGGAGCTCAATATTTTGTGGGAGGAAAGGGTTTATTTTGTTTTAAAGGCTCAAGGGGAAACTCCATGATGGAAGTGAAAACATGGCATGAGCAGGGGCTGGGCTCCACCTCATGGCCAACATTAATTGTACAACAGAAGTGGGAGAGTGTGCTTTAACACCCACGTGCCCACAGCCAACAACACACTTCCAACAAGATTCCAATTCCCAAATATCTGTCAACTGGTGATCAAGCATTCAGCTAATGAATACACACACATACACACACACACACACACACACACACACACACACACACATATGAATAGACTTGTACATATACATGTGGATAAATGGCATAAAGCAACAATTTTAGGATTCTAGAAATATCTGCCAACAGGCATATTTGAGGAGAAGACAAGAAGTTTTTATTTGTACATTTATTTGAGAGAGAGAATGGGCACATCTCAGCCAATGGAAACAATCTCCAGACTGACGCACCACATTGTGCATCCAACCTTGAACGAGGATCCTAAGGCTTCACAGGCAAGTGCTAAGCCATCTCTCGGAGGTAGGGCCTCTAGCCATAGGTGATCTGGATTTCACTATGTAGTTTCTGCCTGGCCTTGAACTTACTACAATCCTCCTACATCTTCCTGAGTGCTGAGATTAAAGACGTGTGTCACTATACCCAGCCAGGATTTTTATCAGCCTAAATTAATTTCCCTTTCTTTCATCCCATCACTCCCAGAAGTGGGCATTGTAGTGCAGCCATGAGCACTCAAGGAAAAAATCTTGTATTAATTATGCAGGCACAGAATGGCAAATAATGCATGGGAAAGGAATACAGAAATCCTCCCTCTTTTAGTATTTTTCTTTCCTTATGTCTCATTGTAATTTCCCAGACAATTCCATGGTGGCAGTGAACACTCATGAGAAACCCTTGAGCAGAAATCCTGAGAGAAGGAATGGAGCTGAGTTTTATTTTATTTTTAACCAGAAATGTGGAATTGCAACTCAGGATAGAACAGAGAAAGAAGCAAGCAATTTTAACATTTTAAGAGTGAAAATATGAAGCATTTGGGTCCTCCAATGAGACTATCATTTGGTGAGATCATCATACTCATAGGTGAGTACCACAAGAACAGGTCATGCTATGAAGTGAAGTCTCCCATTATTGGGATGGTCTTCCAACTTGCACAAAAATAAAATGTTCTTATTGCTGAATTGACATGCTGACCCAGTTGAAACTGAGAAATGATTACTCTGCCAATATCGTCACCTAGACTCTGCATTGGTGCATCTAGTCCTGCTTCCAGCATTTGATGCCTCAGTACTGTAAGCACGACCACTCACTTGTGTTAGTTAAGTCACCTACTGTGACAGTCATAGACCGCTCATAAATAAGGTATATCTGTCACACTGCGGGAGGCTCGACAACCAGTATCTGTTTTCATCCAGGCTGTACCTGCCCATGTTTTCATTACATCCTTATTGGTCATGGAGCCCAAGGCCCCACAGGAGGAGAGTGCTGCACACGACCCATCAGGGCTGGGGGTGGTGGAGGTCGCGCACAGCCCTTACACACGCCTGGAGGCATGAAGACAGCAGCTGTGGAGAAAAGCAGCAGGGCTAGAGAGGAAGCAGCGCTGTCACGCACGGAAAGAGGCTGAGGAGACCCCATTACCATGTTTGGCCCAAGTGATTCAATAGAGAGGGGCGGGGCTCCGCGCGAACGGGTGACGTCACAGGCGCGCGCGCACGGGGCTCCGCGCGCACGGGTGACGTCACAAGAGCGCGCACGGGGCTCCGCGCGAACGGGCGACGTCACAAGCGCGCGCACGGGGCTCCGCGCGAACGGGTGACGTCACAAGCGCGCGCGAAAGGCGAAGTTACTCTACAGAGAGGGGCGGGGCTCCGCGGCAGAGGAGTGACCATAAAGCAAGCCCCCGAGAAGCGGCCACCCACGCTCAGCGCGACCTTCCTTGGCGGGCGAGCGGCCATGGTAGGCGAGGCAGTGGTTTGCCACATCTGGGTAAGGACGTGGGGGCCGGATGTTGGTGACTGGCGTCCGGCGGCTGGGCGGAAGTGGTTCCAGCTTGATGTGGGCGGATCTAGCATGGCTGGGCGTGGTGAGTTGTGTGGGCGTGGGCGTGGCTGGGCCGTCTACTCCGTGGAGTTGGCTTGGTGCTAGACCATCATCCATTCCGTGCTGAATTCACTGGGGTCCAGCCCTGTAAGGTCCCCGTGAGAGCTGGCCGTTCCCATCCCTTCTCCAACCGTCTCTGTCCTCAGTCATGGAGTCCCAGCTCGCCAGGGCCTCCTGACACTGAAAACGAACTCCAAACGTATGCGCCACCTTGTAAGTCTGGCTCATGTGGGTTCTGTGGAATTGAATCGGGGTCCTTTGGCTTTGGAGGCACACACCTGTACCACTAAGCCATCTCTCCTGCCCAACATTGGTTAATTTTATCAGTACCCCCCTTCCCCCCTTGGGAGTCACAGAAAACCTTTATTGCCGCAGGAAGTAAGTGCGACTCCTTTCTGATTGGAGTTCACACAGCACCTGCTCCCCTCCATTCTAGGGCCTGGCCGTCCTACACCTCTTTATCTGTCTGAGCAAGTTCCCCTAGGGAATCCCTAGCGCCCTGAATCTGTGTGAGATACAGGGTCCTCGTCCATTCGTGGAGGCATACCATGTTCGCTCAAGGCTTTGAAAGAGTACACAGTGCTTCCATATTTACATGGGTTGCAGGAGTGTGTAACGTGATCAGGATGCCCTTCCAGGTAACCTTCAGCTGGCCCTCCCAGGTATAAACTTTCCTTTTGCAGCTAGTTGGCAATGAAATAATTTGCATTGTTCAATGATAATAGCATGATAATTGGTTATTAACAGTTAATATTTTATTAGTAAGTTAATCAGTGTTCAATAACATGGATTAATTGTATTTTTTTATTTATTTGAGAGAGAGAGACACACAGAGAGGCAGATAGAGAGATGGGCAAGCCAGGGCCTCTAGACACTGAAAAGGAATTCTAAAAGCATGTGACACATTGTGCATCTGGCTTATGTGGGGCCTGAGTAATTGAAGCTGGGTCCTTTGGCTTTGCAAGCAAACACCTTTAACTCTAAGCCATCTCTCCTGCCCAACATGGGTTAATTTTATTAATGATATTTTTTTTTCCTCTTGGGAGGCACAGAAAATCTTTATTGCCACAGAAAGCAAGTGCACTCATCCAATCTCACTATATGTTTTAAGAATTACAAAATAAAGACTTTATACAATAAAGTTAATACTGATCTAGGGGAGAAATGGTGCTGATAACTAGCCACATTCTTGAGTGGGCAAAGGCTGGGATCCGGATCCCTACAATACCCAAGACTGGAAGAGATTGAAGTCATCCCAAGAGAATCCTACCCCTCAACAGGGATGAGCAGGGGCCCAACAAAGTATCTAAGTCTAGCACCACCAAGGAGAGCAACATCTTCCAGAGATCAGAGGTCCTAGCAGCTCTGATTGTACATGCCATAGTGGGCATCGTCTTTGCTGTCATTCTGATCCTGCTGTTTTTTTACCTCATGAAGAAGAAGGATAAGGCAGCTACAAACTGGACAAGAAGCCCATCTACAAAGAAGGCCCCACCAACGAGTTCAGCGCATGAATCTTCCCATGGACACTGCTTGGCCTTAAGCAGGGAGGAAAGCCAAAGGATTGTGAGCAGTGGACATTAGTAATAATGACCTACCTGTCAGTGTCTCCATCTCTAATCAACTTTTCAGGGTCAGAAGGTATATCTTGTACTGTGCTGCCTTACTTTTTGATTCTTTGGACCCCAGTTGCCTTGGAAGAAAAATGGGGTGGAACTTTGCATTTCTGAAGGCAATCCTGGGGTTGGGTCATAATTTTCAAACTTTCCAAATAAGAAGGTAGGACCAGTTCAGAGCTTGAATTGAACATGCCTCATCTAAGACCATCCTTAAGCTGGAGAGGATGAGGTACAAGTTAGAAGCCTGCCCAAGACTGCTTTATTCCCTCCTTACACACCCTGTCCATCTGTCAAGAATTGGGAAAGGAACTAGAACCCTCTGGACCTTGTGAGGTGTTCATTTATGGGTGTCTCTGTGATATACCTTGGGCCATTCAAGGCTCTTTCAAGTTACTTGGAAATCAGGGTTTTTTTTGGAGGGGTGGACGCGGGATGGGGGGAGATGTGAGTGTGTAGAAAGTGGACACCAAAGGTGCTCTGTAGAATATTTGT
The DNA here is from genome assembly GCF_020740685.1 of Jaculus jaculus. NCBI lineage: Eukaryota > Metazoa > Chordata > Mammalia > Rodentia > Dipodidae > Jaculus > Jaculus jaculus. The sequence goes on from NW_025423386.1 coordinate 511,405, forward strand.
AAATCTATTTTTTAGTAGATTCATTCCTTCATGCAGTTTCTGGTGCCTAGGCGGATGTGTGGAGATAGAGAATATTTTAATTGAAAGCATTTCCACTACACCTGCTAAGTTTGTGTTTAACATTGTGTGTTGTGTGTGTGAGTGTGTTTCTTGACCATTAGAGAAGATCTGGAGATACGATTTTTTATTAATTTTAATTTTTTACTGTTTCAGCTTCAAACAGGCTTCCTCCATCTTCCCGTTTTTTTTCAATTTTATTCCATTTTCTTTAAACCCCCTTTCCATTTTTTTTTAAAACACTTTGTCCCACTCCCCTATATATGACAGTGGCCATTTCTGAAGCTGCTTATGTAAGAAATAGTTTTGGCTGAAATGGTTTTCTAGTAGATCCCAAAATATAATGCATGGTGATGGTGGGGTATTTGTGTACATGTGCTTATAATAGGTGGTTCTTACTTGGATCTACAAAAGTAAATAAAGATATATGTTTTAGGATGTCATGTGATATTTCCAGGTTCTTTGTTGTTCATTTTTTAAAATTTATTTATTTGAGAGTGACAGACATAGAGAGAAAGACAGATAGAGGGAGAGAGAGAGAATGGGCGCGCCAGGGCTTCCAGCCTCTGCAAACGAACTCCAGACGCATTCGCCCACTTGTGCATCTGGCTAACGTGGGACCTGGGGAACCGAGCCTCGAACCTGGGTCCTTAGGCTTCACAGGCAAGCGCTTAACCGCTAATCCATCTCTCCAGCCCTCCAAGTTCTTGTCGGCTGGGCTGCTGAGTGCTTTTCCAGATGGTTGGGTCTGTCCTTGACTGCTTTTTTGCTCTGTTCCAGGTTGCCTTCTCCTGACTGAGCTGAAATAGTTGAGGGTAGTAGCAGACTCTATCCCTCTTTGTGCCTTCTGTTTTGGGGCCCAGTGGAGGAGTTGCTAGGTATCCTTTCTCCCATCTATCAGTGATTGCTGAAGAACAGGAAACAGTGTGGGCCAATTCACACCACAGAAGTTAGAAATTCATGTCTCAATTGTACTGGCTGCATTAAGAGTGTTTTGTCACTACCTATTAGGTTCACTGCTGAGAGATCTAAATTGGCTTAGAGAGTTGGAGCTCAACTTTCCTGGGATGATGACCCTTGTAACCCTGGGGAAGGGAAAGGGACCAGGAGGGTGGGGTGTGATGTGGCCTGTTATCTGAGCCTCAATTGCAGGAAGAGGCCTGGTGGTTTGGTGCATGGTAGGTGGAAGAAACACACTCACTTTCTGTGCTCAATGGCTTTTGACTCCCCTCTGCAGCCAAATGCAGGGTCACAGCTGGCTGGGTCCTCCTACCTCCAGTGCCCTTTTTCTTGGGCTATGTTGGAGTGAGCATCTTTTCTGTAGCTCCTCTCTCACTGTTGTCTGTTACTGATTGACAGAAGAATAAAATAAAATAAAACCTGGTACTTTGTAGAAAAAAAGAAGTGGAAGGAAGAGGAGGAGGAGTAGTTGTTCCAGGAATCATTAGCAAAGGCCTTATTGCAAAATGCAGGTGTTTACTCTTACCCAAGGAATGGGATGACCCCTCTGTGCAGTGTAACATGACCTTCCTGTATCTCTATTTCTAAATATATTTGTGATTACATAGAATGTTTCTTGTCTCAGTCCCCCTATGTGACCTACGTAACTTTGTGACTTCTTGTAATAGGCCCCCTTGTTTAACAGTATGCAACTATGTGGTTTAACTCCCAACCTGTTGTTACTGTGAACATCATCTGGTTATTTCCAATAAAATATGACACTCTAAAAAGTTAGGTGCTGCAGTCAGAGATCCTGACCTCTTGAGTGTGGCCCCAATGCATCGGCTTTTACCCAGTACTCTGTGAATCAGTGGTCTTAGTTGTGCATCATCAAGCACCATTGAACTGTTTAACTTTCAACAAAGGAGGAAATTAGTACTAAGGATTCAGATACATATATAAAAAAGCAGTCTATCTAGTATGATAAATTTTATTGACTATGAATGTTTTAGGTGGGCACAGTTATATTTAACACTGGTTTTTGAGTTAGAGTCTCACTCTGGTGCAGGCTGACCTGGAATCAACTATGTAGTCTCAGGGTGGCCTAGAATTCAGTGATTCTCCTACCTCTGCCTCCAGAGTGCTGGGATTAAAGGCATTCACCACCACGTCAGGCTTCCTCTTGTTACATTTTTGTTCTTAAGAATACATTTTTATGTTACAGTTTTTATGAGTTACCTTACCTTTGTAAAATATGGTGCTGTTTCTTTAACTGTTTATTCTTAGAAAGATCAGTCTTCCCAAGTTTTATTGTTGTTTTTATTAAAAAAGGGGGGTGGGGTGGGCTATGGCATTGTTGCAATTAATTACACTATACTGGAAGGATAGAACCTAAGACAGATGTGGGTTTAGGAGACTTCAATCTTTATGGCACTTGTTAGTTGATTTTGCTCTACTTTGTCCATTGCCTTGCAATGTAATAACACCTATGTTACTGGACAAAATAGGTTGCTATCTTTAATTACATTTTTCCTTGCCTTCACCATGTGGCAGGACCTTTTCTTATTTTTTATTATTGACAAGTTTCATAACATTAGACAATACGCCATGATAATTCCATCCTGACTCACTTTCCCCTTCACAACCCCACTCTCCATCATGTCACTTCCTTTTTAAAGTTGGATGAATGCATTGCATTTTGTATCATGCTTCATTATTAGTTTATGGGAGCCAGGGGTGGATTATGGTGGTTTCTTTCAGGTGTCCCTCATGAAATTTGGTGTTCTGAATGCAAGATTCCAAGCTGATGGAGATTTGGGAATTGATGCTTTTCTTAGAAAAGAAGTGTCGTATTGATATGCATATCCAGTATCACAATGACATGGTCCAGGGGATACAGATAAACTCTGGTAAATCCATTAGCTGTTTTATATTACAGGGGAAACCAAGCTCTGGGGTCAATTATGGCAGTTGAGGGGCTGGGTATAAGTTGACCATAGAACTGGCATCAACGTCAGGAGGTGGTGCTGTGGTGGGGAGACAGAGCTACAACTTGGATGGTTGACATTAGAGAGGATGCTAAGAATTCAGTTAGTACTAGAGGATGATAACACAGTAATAAGGTGGATGAGAGGTTAGTATGTCACTCTAGGATCACATGGACACCAGAGTGTTAGAGAAATTGGTTGTTAGGTGGGTTCTAAGAGCAATGGGATGATCGTGGAGGCTAGGGACATGGCATTATTGTGAAATTATATCAGTGTGGTGGCAGGTGTATGTGTGTAACACTAAGCATAGAACCAAGGGTGGGATGGAAAGGCCATGATCCTTAATGTATGTTTCAGTGAAGCTTCTTGGACTCAGGAATGATACCAAGGATCAGAGGGCAGAGGTAGGAATTTTATAGGAATCTTAGGGCTGTTTCTGGGCTGAGTGGTTCCAGACTGGGATACGACCTCAATCAGAATTAGCCTTGGATTATATCAGACTTGTATCATGTTCCAGATTGATACTGGGGCTTGGTATACTTCTGTAGGTCCCATGGGTTTGCTAGGGAGTCTATCTAGGGACAATATAAGTTGCTGAAATGCTCATGGGATTGTGTTGTATTTACGTGTAAGTGTGTGACACTGGGAAGTGTATGTTGCTGCATTGGGCATTGAGATATAATTAGAGTCCTGCAATGTTCTTGAGCAAAAGTGGTAAAGGTCAAATCCTTGAATTTCAGAATCTGGTACTGGCTTTCTGAAGTGATGCCAGTGGAAGAGAGGACAGGGAGAGAATCTATCATCACACTGGGGGTTGGTAATAATTACATGGCATGAAATAAACATTAAAATGTGAATTTGAACTGTGGTTGATGTAATGTTGCTGGAATTCTGGAAACAACAGGGCTGGTGGAAGTACTCAGCTCTGTGAGATGCTGGGGTTCCATGGGGATTAACTTTGGCGCTGGTTGGGGTGATTCACAGGTTATATGGGAAGATGAGCTTACCAGGGTACTAAGGGCTGTGTATGGATGATGCAGATAATATTAAATCAGTGCCCAAGGCCCTCTGAAAATTTGAAGCTTGGGGAAGGTCCTGGGTTGTAAAATGAAATAGAAGACTATGTGTGACACCCGATTGAGGATCTGGGGAAGTATGAGGTATCCTACTATGTACTGGTACTTTTCAAAGACGTTTTATCATACAAAGGACAAATGAAACTGTGGATATACTCCTGCCCTATGATTGTAAATCCTGGATTTTCAGGACATGCACAGAAGCACAGGATAGATCTGTTTCTTGAATAACCAATAGCCTCACACTGCTATACTCACTTTTGAATGTGCTAATAAAATGTTGAGATCTACTCCCTGTCCTCCAGTACCAACCCAGAACCTAGTTTCCTCCCTTAAACCTCACATGGTTTATTTTAATTCCCACATTACAAAATCCAGGTAGAGAAGCAACTGTTTCCGTGGGTTTTCCAGTGAGACCCTCTATCTACTCTGGTTGTAGCAAAGTGAGAACAATTAAAAATTCTTATATTAATGACAGAGTTCAGGTTGACAGACCACTGAGAGTAATTTACCAGTGCTCTCCATAGTAGAATTGTAGCATACAAAATGGAATCCACTGTGTGAACTAAATTGATTTGATCTATTTCTTCGTTATTTCTCACTTCAGATGTTTGGGTGTTCAATGGCTATTAATAGAAGTACTTGAGTAGACATAGCCAAGTTTATAAATGTTTTCTTATCCCAACCCTCATGATTTCTTCATAGCACAGTTTCTGTCCTTTGCAAAATCATCAATGTACTGCAATGGCATTTCTTTGTTTTCTGGTGTGGAATAATCTCATGGTTGACTCTGATTATTTGTTCTTGGTTTTTCAGTACATCTTTGTTTCAAGTTACTGTTGAACTGCTTTCTTTGACTAATGAAATTATAGTAACTGAAGCTTAAAATAAATGGGAACTAGTTCATGCACATGACAGAATGCACTCCATATGAAATATGCCAAGGACAGCATCCCTTCCAATCATGTCTTCTGGGACACATTAGGCCACAGACCAGTGACTATTTCACTACAACAACTGACCCTTTCCAAAGTGACTGTCTGATTTCAAGACTCTATATCTGTTTTTTTTTTTCTTCCTGTTATTTATTTATTTATTTGAGAGCGACAGACACAGAGAGAAAGACAGATAGAGAGAGAGAGAGAATGGGCGCGCCAGGGCTTCCAGCCTCTGTAAACGAACTCCAGACGCGTGCGCCCCCTTGTGCATCTGGCTAATGTGGGACCTGGGGAACCGAGCCTCGAACCGGGTTCCTTAGGCTTCACAGGCAAGCGCTTAACCGCTAAGCCATCTCTCCAGCCCAATATATATCTGTTTTTTTTAAATCTTATTAATCTGAACAAATTTTCACCATTTGCGATGATATAAGCATTGTTGATATTGATATTATATATGACTCTACATTTGCATTTCCCTTTATGAATATTAAAAAGTTAAAAATATAAATTTATTTATGGAGAGAGAGTGAGAAAGAGAGAGAAAGAGAGAGAGAATACCAGGGCTTCAGCCTGCTGCAAATGAACTGCAAATGTCTGCGCTTCCATATGCATCTGGTTTTGTGTTGGTTCCTTTGAATCAACCTGGGTCATCAAGTTTTGCAGGCAAGCACCTGAACCACTGAGCCCATTTTATCTCTTGTAACCCTTTTAGACTTAAAAATATTTTTTATTTAGTCAAGAGAGAAAGAGAAAGAGAGAGAGAGAGAGAGAGAGAGAGAGAGAGAGAGAGAGAGAGAGAGAGAGAATCAGCACACCAGGACATCGTAACCATGAAAAAAAAACCCAGACTCATGTGAAAATTTGTGCATATTTCTTTACATGTGTTCTACAGAATCAATCCTGGGTCCTTAGTCTTTTCAGGCAAGTACCTTTACAGTTGAGCTATCTCTCAACCCTCTTTCTCACTTTTTGTTTTGATTTTTTGAAGTAGGGTCTCACTCTAGCCCAGGCTGAACTGGAATTCACTATGTAGTCTCAGGGTGGCCTCAAACTCATGGTAATACTCCTATCTCTGCTTCCCAAGTGCTGGGATTAAACGTGTGTGCCACCATGCCCGGCCTCTTTCTCACTTTTTAAAAGCAATATATTATGTAGAATATACTTTACATTAATAGCACAAAACCAGTTATTCATATACATCACAAGGGAATCCCTTTTAGTGTTTTACATAACATGTCATGGAAAATTTGGATAACTATTAATCTAATTAGGAATATTTCCATAGACATGAAATCTAGGTATAATTTATTATGTATTGACAGACTTGGTGTGAATGCATTGTAATTCATACCATCAGATATTGTAAGAACCCATTGTTATTTTTTCTAAATATATGCCTGTCTTGTTTTTATTCACTGTCATTTGATTTATGTTTCTAAGTTGTACTTATAAATTGATATCTTCAGTCTACATCTTTGTGAAAACACTCAAGCTTATTGTCATGAAATAGTAGACTTAATGTAATACAATACTAACTATGAACATTTTTTGCAATAACTGAAATTGGTACAAGAATAATGATGGCACTCTAACTGACTTAAATACTAAAATTCAAATCACATGGACCAAGAGATTTCATAAATCTAATGAGATGAAACCTGAAACAGGATAGAGCTGCCAGCAATAGGATACTTATCTTGCCCTTGCCTGTATCCCTCTTCAGCAGAAGCTCAGAGTACTTCATTTGCTGGAGAATCTACAGTAAAGATGTGGTGATGTCCATTCTCTGCTTGCATCAAATAGAATCAGACAATTGTTGTTCACTCTGTTTCATGCTTGATTTCATTCTAAACTGTGGTAGGCCAGTCTTTTCTTTAGAACATAATTTGTTATGATTGCAAGAATTGAGGTCACAAAATCATATATGAGGGTAGCTATGAATTACTATATTTGTCCACTTTTTATTTAATTATGTCGTAATCCGTACAAGTTTCTTATAACTTTCATAATTTTCAACATCTTTTAACTTAGATTTTCTTGTCATATATTTTTATAATTTATTTTAAATATACTAATTTTCCATTCGCCTTTTTTTTTAAACTACTTCAAAGGTAAGTAAATATTAAATCAGCTGAAGTACCAAATGGTAGTTTTCATCCAAATATTTCTCCTTCTGGGGACTTCCAGTTACTATGGAAGTGTAGGTACCACACCAAAGCAGCTTAAGGGGGGAAAAGCCAAAAAAAAAAACCAAAAAACAAAAACAGCAAAACACACACTTTTTAGTAAAACTGAGGTGTATAGGAAATTGAAATGTCAGCGGAGAAGTAGGAGAGATCCAGAGCATGCAGAGCTCACATAGGCTGGCAGAAGCAGCTCGAGCAGGTCCCCAGGACCACAGCGGCACCTCCAGCAGCAGCTTCAGCAGCAGTGGTTGACTTCTGGAGCAGCAGTGCTAAGTCCATGGGACCGCAAATGCCAGGCTCAGGATGAGCCACAGGAAAAGCCAGGTGAGGGGATTTTCCACTCACACCAGAGCTCTCCACAAACTCAAGAAATGTGAAGGGAGAACGGCAATGAACAATGGAGGAGCAGATCAGAAGGTAGAACAGGTGGAACATTGAGAGAACTAGAGCAGCATTAGCAGCCTCCCCTCCCCCACCGCCAGTGCCCAGCTCCAGAGAATAAAGCAGTTCAGTGACCCGGCCACGCCTACTAGAACTGACAGCAGGACCCAAGCAGGAGCGCCGCATAACTGAGGCCAAAATCATCCCAAAATGTAAGTGGGATTACACCAGGTCAGTACCCTCCTAATAAACCTGGTATATAAGCCTGAACCAGAAGTGCTAATTGCACCTTCCATATCAGGATAAATTACATGTTAAATCTAATGGATGGTCAGATTTGCCATTCTTAAATAAGTTATATTTTGGGCTTGTTGTTTGTTGCTTCTTGATTTATAGTGGCTTCATTTCCTCTTCTGTTAAACATTAAGAAAGGGTCTCACCTGGTCACAAGCTGACTTGTCAACAGACCAGAAATCTTAATCCCCTTGTTGTCAGGATTAAGGGAGTGGGTGGGTCAGCACACAGCCTAAGGGACAGATAGAGGAGCTGGTTGTAATAATGCCTACTCTTGGATAAATACCCTATTCTGTTTTTTATTGGAAGTGTACATTGTTTAGTTAAAATTGTCTGTATTGAATACCTTCATAGCAGCCAAACCCAACACCTATGGTCACTTTTGTAGATACTCTGAGCACCTTAAGAGCCACACCTAGTGCCTGAAGCTCCTACCATGAAGATATGTAACATCATATGGATTGATACCTCTAATATCCAGCTAACTAAAAAATCCAATCATTAAATAATCCCAGATACTAAAATATATACATTATGACGCAAGAAACACCAAAAATCCAGACATTATAAATCCCCCCAAAAGTATTAGTGCATCAGAAACGACCTCCAGCGAGAATGAGTTAGAAGAAATGCCTGAGAAAAATTTCAAAAGAATGATTATAAATATGTTCAAAAAAGTCAAGGAGGAAATCAAAGGAATCAAAGAAGACACAGGACTTCAATTTAATGAAATAAAGAGGTCAATACTAGACATAAAAAAGAAAATAGGAATAATAAAGAAAAACCAGTTAGAATTACTAGCAATAAAAAACACAGTTAATGAAATAAACTCTGTAAAGCTATTTCTCCTTCCTTGAATTGGATAGTGAAAGGTATAGGAGAGAATGTGATGAACAATAACAATTTTCCAAGCTGAATGACCAGAAATCAATATGCTTTCAAATTTCTTAGGTCAAACTGAAGCAAACCAAATCACGAGAATCCAAGATGCTTCCTAAGCAAACAAAGTGAATATCTTAATCCAAATGACAACAAAACAAAGTATACAACAGAGAAGATTCTTTTAGAAAAAATTAGAATGAGCAACTGAATCATCAACCATAAAAGAAAGGGAAAAACCACAGAAAAATCTCCCCAACTTTACTTTAGATATAGTTGTCTCATGATAGAGTTATAAGATACATAATGGGTCCCAGGTGAGTAGACAATTGCCAACCTATTGATTCCTGTTGTCAAAACTGGGTGATTCCTCTTGTGAAAATTGAAGCTTTACATTGGGTCCCATACTTGTTAACAGGAAAAGAACACATCTCCAATGGAAAAGAGATGATTCATTGTTGGACCAAATACGAGTGACCATGGCTTGGGGCACAGATTTAGGTTTACCCAAAATCAGCCTAAACTTCAAGTGCAGTGAGGTTTTTAATAGTACGAGAACAAAGAATGCCATATATCAAGGTACTACTAAAATAAATTGGGGTGAAAATCGTATGAGTGGGTTAGAACTAAGTGAAGTATCTCTGTTGTAGCCCCACATGCTGTCTGAAAACAATGTTAGGGTTACAGTTGGTGGGTGCTGGGTATTCTACTTGTACATCCCAAATGGAACAGCCACAGATTTCTAGGTCACGAGAAAGGGGCTATGATGACCCTAGATAATTTGTCTATGGACCTGAAACATTTTGAGCTTTTCTCTACAACATTGAAATTCAAGCTAGTCAATCTTCCTTGAAGGAGGTTTGGTGGATGTAGCTATCACTGATTTCCAGGAAATATTTTCCCATTACTCATCCTTTATTGTTTTAGTTAAAATATTTAATGAACAGTAGTAGTAAATCTGTCACTCATTTATTTTCACTTCCGCTTCAGATTTTCATTCCTTTCATTGTTACCTTTGACTTATAATATCATCATCTTAATTTAACCTTTTTTTCTAGCGTATCATGGAAATGACACTTTGACATCATTAAAATGCAGTTGATGTTTATTATTGAATATAGTTAGGCAACATGATGGAGAAGGTTTATTTATGCTTCTGAGGAAACAGTTATTCTCAGGATAAATTTTGTTTTTAAAAATAGCAATGGTAGGAGCTGGAAAGATTATTCAGTGGTTAAGGCCCTTAGCTTCAAAACCTGATGAACTGGTTTAAATTCCCCAGTAACCCATGCATGCCAGCTGCACAAAGTAGCTCATGCTCTGGAGTTCATTTGATTTGAGGTACACTCAAGGGGAGGGAGTTCATGTGTGGTGCAGAAAACAGAATCAAATACCCATGGCATGGAATCCCAAATGCCACAGAGGAAAAGCTTCTGTTCTTTGGGTAAATGGAGATACTGATTCCAGGAAATTGTCTCTTTATGTCTATGTTTCAGCCTGTAAAGTAGTGTGCTTCTCATGTTTGACTAGAGAGTCTTCTCTTCATAAGTGTCTATGATGACTGGAAAGACTGAGTAGACTACAAAGTGATGAGAAGAAATGACAGTTGAGTGCACCTCACTGGATGCAATATCACTATCACATCTGCCAGGACTCAGGGACACTGCAGACATGACGGTAGAAACAACATCAGCCCTAGTCTTACTGTTGGCCAGAAAAGCTCTTCTATGGATGTGGCTGAACATAGTACTCCATTGATACCATTGCAGCTTGCATGGGCACAGAAACTTTCAAATCCCATGGAAATTCTATTACTTCAAAGTTTTTTTTTTTTTTTTTAGGAAAGTTTATGTTTATATCTCATGACACCTTAGAGACATTCCTCTGAAATTATAATTGTGTTTCAAAAATATTATTTATTTATTTGCAAAGAGAGGAAGGGATGTAGGTGGAGATGGAGTGAGAGAGAATGGGCATGCTAGGGCCTCTAGTCCCTGCATACAAATCCAGACGCATGTACTAACTTGTACATCTGGCTTTTTCGGTACTAGAGAATGAAGCTCAGGTTGTTAGACTTTGCAGGCATGTGCCTTAACCACTAAGATCTCCCCAGCTCCTATGATTGTTTCAATTGGATGAATTACCTACATTTATTTGTGAACAGTAAAATGCTACACATACACAAGCATTAGGGCACAGTGTATGCATGCAAGGAGTAAATTAATTTACCAAAGAAAATCAATGATTATGGTAATATTTGAATGCAAATGATCTAACTTGTTCCTGCTTAATTTTTAAATTATACCTTTTTCATTTATTTTATCACTCCTCCTTTTCACTTTGGTTTCAAACTTTCAAAGATTCCCAGTTGTATGTTTATTTCATTTTCGTCTGCATTTTGGAGAAAGGAAATAATAACTTTTGATAGGTTTCTGGCTTATTTTTTCTTGAACTGATTATTGTAATTACATTTATTTTATTGAGGAAGATATGATTTTATGGTTCTAGACAGGTAAATAAACTTCCAGTGTTCTTTTTTTTTTTTTTTTTTTTGTATTGTATTCATTATTCATTCAAGACAGTGACAGAGAGAAAGAGGCCAACACAGAGAGAGAATGGGCACACCAACGCCTCCAGCCACTGCAGTCAAACTCCAGATGCATGTGTCCTTTGTCCTTCTGGCTTTACGTGGGTCCTGGGAAATCAAACCAGGGTCTTTAGGCTTTGCAGGAAATACCTTAAATGCAACTTTATTTCTTCAGAACAGTAGTAACCTGAGAGCATGGCAAACAGACGTTGCATTTAAACCAATCTATTGTGAGAGTTTGGTCAGGAAAGTGGCGTTCAATTGTGTGATTATTTTCCCCATTTCTGTCTGATGAGTAACAACTCTCAATGGAACATTGCTCTCTTCCTTTCTATATATACATGCAGTTAAAAGTCATTACATATCTTTTTTTCTTTATAGACAATCATTTTAAGGCTATGTGTCAGAATCATTTGTCTATGCTATTTCCCCAATTTTATTCTTTTCTTTTTAAGTTAGATGTAGATATATATTGCATGTAAACAACACTTAATGGGACCATCATTTCCCTCCTTCCTACCCCTTTTCTGAGAGGACTTCCGCATTGTGGATACAGGTCAACCCCATGGAGGTTTTGAGTCATGCATTATGGGGAGGTAATGTCACTCTGCAGAAAGCATCAGTAAATTTGAAGTTACACCCTCCATCATGTCAGATCACAAAGCTTTAAGGCTAGAAATTAACAAAAAGAGAAACAACAAGAACTCCACCAGCTCTTGGAGAATAGACAATGCACTTTTATACAATGAATGGGTCATGGAAAAAAATCAAAAAGAAATTGCACAATTCCTAGAATTGAATGATAATGACAACACAAATTACCAAAACTTCTGGTACATAATGAAGGCAGTACTAAGGATAAAATTCACAGCCCTAAATGCCTTCTTTACAAAGTCAGAGAGATCCCAAATAAATAGCCTGAATGTCCACCTAAATGTACTGGAAAAACAAGAATGCCACCCAAAAGAGTTCTGAATGGAGAGAATTAATCAAGCTTACAGCAGAAATTAATGAATTGGAAACTAAGAAAATATTATAAAAAAATCAATGAAACAAAGAGCTGGTTCTTTGAAAACAAATAAGATTGACAAACCCTTGGCCAAATTGATCAAGCAAGATAGAGAGACAGAGAGACACACAGAGAGAGAACTCCCAATTTCCACACTATCTTTTAGTCTGACACCAGTTTTTATCTCAACCCTGCCTGGATGACTAATATCTTTTTTCATTTTTTAAAATATTTTATTTTTACTTATTCATTTGAGAGAAATGTGTCTAACTAAGTATCAGGAAAAATAGAATGTGCACACTATGGTGTGTAGCCACTGCAAACAAATTCCAGACTTATGCACCATCTTGTACATCAGGCTTATGTGGGTACTTTGGAATGAAAACTGGGTATTTATACTTCTCAGACAATCACCTTAACTGCTAAGGCATCTTTCCAGCCCAATACTTATCTTTTTAAATGCGTATGTAACATTCTGACATTTCAAACAAATTTGTCAAGTGTTGTGGCAATGTTCATAATGGACATGAAAGAAGGATATAATATTTGTTCATCCATGTTATACTTCATTATCTTCATGACAATATGATGATCATCTCAAGTCATTTTGTAATTAAAGACTAATTTAATTCTTCTTTATTGGTGAATAAGAACCATTTTATCTTTATTCTTTCATCTGTGATAGATCACTTGTTTGACAACATATACTGGCTTTGGAGAATGATGCTCGAGTGAACATGGTTAGATAATTATATTTGAGGTATCCTGAGTTTGTATTTCCAACACTGTCATAAATGAATGAAGACAAAAGCACTGCTAACTTCTACCATGAAAAGTGTCATTGCCAGGCATGGTGGCACACATCTTTAATCCCAGAACTACAGAGGTAGAGGTAGGAGGAACACTGTAAGTTCAAGGCCATCTTGAGAGTACATAGTGAATTCCAGGTCATCCTAGGCTAGAGTGAAATCCTATTGAAAAAAAAGGGGGGGCTGGAGAGATTACTCAGTGGTTAATGCACATGCCTGTGAAGCCTATGGACCCAGGTTCTATTCTCCAGGTCCCACCTAAGCGAGATGCTTATAGTAGCACTTGCACCTGGAGTTTGCAGTGGTTGGAAGCCCTGGCATATCCATTCTCTCTCTCTCTCTCTCTTTCTGTAATAAACAAATAGTAATAAAATACTAAAAATAGTTTCTAAAAATGAAGAATTTATTGGTCACAACTAAAGGTGGGAGAAGTGTTCATGCTCCTGTGTCAGCTGAGTACATAGATGTGAATGTATTACCCAAAGCATTATATGGCCTCCATGTTATCTCCATCAAATTCCAATGACAGTCTTTCTACAAAGGGAAACAAATCCCTACCTACCCATAGCATTTGTGAGTAGTAAGAGAAATCCTAGACGTATGACAATACGTATAATTTTGAAGAACTTGAAGAATGTAATTCAAGAGAATGTCTCAAAATGAATCATTAGTAATGCAGTTATTAGTACACTAGTGAGCATAGATGATATATGAAATTATATCAATCACGTGTGGTTTACATTTTCATACAATCCACTAAAATCAAAACCATCCATCAAATGGAAAATGGTAAGTTTCCTAGCCATATAATGTCAAAGATTTTATAGTGTTGATTAGGAAATGAACTTTAACTTGAATGCCTCCAGCCAGTAACACTGAGTGCTTACAAAACCCAGAATGAAGAATTTGCAGTGTAGTAAGAAATTTCCCTCCATAATATTATAATCACTGCTATCCTATGTATTTTGGACACATCCACAAACCCTGTTGTTAGTGCTCATGAAAATGATCTTAACTTCTATGGCACACCTACAGTTAACATTAAAAAGTTGTTTCTGTGATCAGTGCACAAGGTTGTCTTCTTTAGAAGATGTGTGCATGCATTCAAAACCAATTTATTGAATCATTCAGAAAGCCAGTTCCACTAAGTAGCACATGGAAGATTGACTGAGAAGAAAGGCATGAGGAAGGAATCATGACTACCAAGTGAAGAACAAAAAGCAAAATCATGAGGGAGATATGAATCCCTTTACATGGATGATTCTGATCCTATCAAGATGCTGTGACAATCATCTCCAGGTTGGAGCCATCTAGGAAAAAGAAAAGAAAGTAAAATCACATGTCATCTACAGAGATTGTCTTAGATATTAAGTGTCCACAAAATAATAATAAAACTCATTAAAGTAAAGATTCTAAAGGGATTGACATACAACGACCAAATGATTTCATGTAAAAAGATGTGCATTTTCAATGTATTTTAGGCTCAGCAAAGCAGTGATTTGGAAAATTTATAGGCTCGGGTCTTACATGAGAAGCTTATGTATACTCAATATTTTCTATGTGCATAAAAATAATGTATTTGTCCTTTCTGAAACTTATTCAAAATATGAAAATCTTATCAGTGCATGATACTGCATTCACAAACTGTTTAGGGTGTTTAGATTATTGCCTAATCAAGTTCATTTACATACCCCAAATTAAGCAATTGATCAATATTACTATTTCTGATTTAATCACATACAAAAATTGTTCCTGTCTTACACTATCTTTCTATTGAACATATTTTGTTGCAAAATAATCGACTAATGCTAACATGGCCTATCATTCATCCATGTTGAGAATTATAGCAATGATGTATCTACTCACTTCATCAATTTCTTTATCTTGGACACGTGTCTGTTAAATGGAGAGAAATTGGAAAAAATTAAGTTTATTCATCCATTGTTTTAGAAAGGTAAAGTTTCATATGAACACAAATAAATTTGAAAATAAGATTAAACCAAATATTGAAAAAAAAATGTGCTTGTCTTTCTGATCATTTGCATATGTGAGAATTAGTGCGACCATACCTGATTTGATGAGTTCTTGGATATTTTCTTTAGGAATGAGTCTGGTGTTGGTCATCTTTAAATACTTATCATACATTTCTTTACTGAGACTGGTTCCTTTGGCTAGTTTAATGGTGAAAAATAAAAGATGAGAAGTCCATTGCAATCCCACCTCAATTCTCAAGTGTGGCTTCATCCCAATGTGTCAAATGCCACCACCTCTGTCAGCTCTTCCCTCCAGACACCATTGCTACACTCAATCAATGCTTGGATGCATTGGACAGCTTCAGAGTACTTTGAGTACTTAATATGCTCTTACTTTTCCATGTCTGGCATTATATGTACATAAATCAACATTGTTGCTATGAGTTCCAGACTCCTAAGTGTTGAAAATTTGCAAAACCACATGCAGGAGTTGGTGGTGGATAAAGCTGAGATTTGTAAATCAGTTCTTTAGTTTATTGTTTTTCCTTATTCTTCAATGTTAAGTCCATACTATGGTGTTGTGAACTCATAATCAAATGAGGGGAGATTATTTGATCTGTCGTCAAGCATATTAATTATTAATACTGCGTTGATGGATGTCATAGTTTGAATAGATGTCCCCCCAATCAATTCAAGTGTTTACTAAAGCCTGTAATTAATATCTCTAGCCACCTGCCAAAGGAGGTGTCACTGTGGGCTGTGGAGAGATCCTAGGTTCTAGCCCTTAGGTGTGGGATGGATTTGGAATTCCAATATCAAGACATGCAAAGTGGGGTAGTGTTTTCTGAGGTCTTGAAGTGTGCTTGCTTGCTCTTAGTGGTGGCTCTTCTTTCTCAATGTAGTCCTGTCAAAGGGGACTCTGCTTCTTCTGTCATTATGGAGCTTTCCCCTGATCTGTGCCTGCCTGGTAAAGCTAACTCTGAGAATCCCTGTGTCTTCATTAGCACTACAAATTTCATTTCAGTTATAAACGAAACGTAGATTTAATGCTGTCAAGTGTCAGAAACTTTGATTTCTGCTTTTGTACACCTAGCGAGAGGCTACCTTGTCCTAATCTTGTGATAATACAAGATCACAGTTGAGATGTTTGCAATATAAAGACTGAGCTTCACTTAGACTAATTTAAATTGATATTGTGATTACTGCATGCCAATAGCATGTGTAGGGGGTGTACTGTGTGTTTCTCAGTAAGTATTTTCTTTATAGGACTAACTTGGTTTGAAAATGAATATGAACATGACTTTTGGTAAAGATCTTTTATAGGGATAGAAGTAAGTTGGTTTTAGAATTGAACATGTCAGTCTGAATTTAAATAATTAAAATATTTTTATATTTATTTGGAGGCAGAGAAAGACAGAGGTGAGAATGAGCAAGTGAGTGAGAAAGAAAAAGAGAGAGAGAGGAGAGAGAGAAAATGGGCATGCCAGGGCCTCTATCTGCTTGCAAACAAACTCCACATGCATGTGACATCATTTATAACTAGCTTTATGTGGATACAGAGGAATCAAACCAATGTTGTCAGGCTTTATAGGCAAGAACCCTAACTGTGGAAACATATCTTTAACCACTTAATTAATTGTGATAATTCAATGCATGTAAATATGTTCAAAGGTATTTATATAACAGGACCAAGTGTACAATAATCAAGGAATACCTTAAAAGCTAAATAACATGCAGAGAAAACAAGTGTTTTCTTGTTGGGTTTAGATATTGCACTTACCAAAAGCTATGGTCAGATATGTGATGGTGCCTTTTTCATCTTCATGAGTGGCCTCTGATAAGATGGTATTTTTTGACACAAATTTCAGTGAAAATTTGACGAAACCTGGGACTGAAGATATCAAATTTTAAATGATTACCAATTTTCATTCTAATGCCTATATAGGTATAAGTTCTTCTTAGCCTAACACTGAGAATCCTGCCTGCCATCAGTGAGAATCTCTGCTAAACTAATATTACTCATAACATGGTTCCTATATGTAGTCCAAAAAATTTCCTGAACATTTCTAGTGCTTCCATAGATTCATGTTTTCAATGTACGTTTTGCTTGGAATTACAAATAAGTGGAACGTGAAAAAGGCTGGAGAGATGGCTTAGCAGTTAAGGCACTTGCTGTGAAGGCCTAATGAGGAGAGTTTGATTACCCAGTATCCACATAAAGCCAGATGCACAAAGTGGCATATGCATCTGGAGATTGTTTGCAGTGGATAAGGACTTGGCATGCCCATTTTCTCTCTCTCTCTCTCTCTCTCCATCTCTCTCTCTCTATCTATCTATATATAATGCTCCATATATATAAATATATATATATATATATATATATATATATATATATATATATATATATATATATATATATTTTCCAATATGTATATATATATATGAATGATTCTGTGGCAGTTTAAATGTACTGTGTTCTACTTAGACTCATTTGTTTGTGAATACTCCTATTTAAGCCCAAGTTGGTGTACATTTTGGAGGTTAAGCCTGCCTACAGGAGGCGTTTCCGTGGGGAAGACCTTGAAGTCTTTAACCCAGCTGCACAACCAGTGATCAGAATACATCCATTCACACATTTGAGAGCTTTCTTCTCTGCCATGCTTTCCTGTCTTGTTGAAGTCATCCTGGAAACTGTGTGGTCAGTTAAATCCTGTCCTCCCATAAGGCCTTGATGACTTGAAGATATATATTATGCATTACACAATTGGTACTTTTGCTGTGATTTTCACTGTCCTCATAATTTGGTTAGATATAATTATTTCACAGTATATTCAGTTTTTTAAAAAGATTGCTTGGAATTTTTGTGATGTTACTGGCACAGTTCTGCCCATGTGCTAAGGGCTTTGGTTCCAGATATGACATGCAACAGTGTTTGTCAGTGTTGGTAACTTGAAGATGGGAGGAGGTTTGGGATGCAAGGTGAGTAAAGTATGTCATTGCTCTGAAGAACTAGCTGAGGATTGTGTCTGAAATAATGAGCACAGTATATCACTCATATTTAAAGTGGATCACCTCAGGTGATTTGTCATCAGACCTTGGAGGTTATACCCACCTCTTACTCCAGGCTTCAGCGTTTTGATCTGCACATCCGAGAGTCCAAGAAATGCCAAATTCAAGCCACTTTTTTGAGCAATGCGCTACTCTCCACATTGGCTGGTGTTAGATGGCTGACAGATTCCCTAAAACCATGATTACAAAATTAACCTTTCTTCCCATCATTAGTTTTTGTCTCATGTTTGTCAGAGACAGTAGAGAAACAACTAAAGAGATCAAGAATTTGCTCATATCTGTACTTAATAATTATTGCTTATTACTTGCAGATATTCATTGAGATGGAAACTCACATAGTGCTATGTAAGCTCCATGTTTCCTTTCAGCATCAATTGTGTGTTTTTGGCACTCCCCCTTCATCCTCCAAAAAAAAGAGAAGAGCAGCAAACATATATTATTCTCCAAATATTATTACATATATGTTTTCTAAGATATGTCCCTTATTTATTTCAGACAGAGAGAGACAGGAGCATATATAGAGAGAAAGAATAGTACACCAGGAACTTCAGACACTACAAACATACTCCAGATACATGCACTGCCTTACGCATATGGCTTACTTTGGAATTGGGGAATACAACCTGGGTTCTTATGCTTTGTAGCTAAGCTCTGTTAACCACTGAGAAATCTCTCCAGCTCACCTTCCCATTTATATACTTTTCTGTTCCTTTGGCTTGAGGAATTACCATGAATGTACTTCCTCCCATGTGATAAAATTACTAGGTGTTTTTATCCACTCATCCTTTCTTCTGCTTCTACCAAATGACATTGACTCCCTTGATCAACAACACATACATACATTTACATTCACAGTCACAGTCTTTGCTGCATATTCCATTGATAGTATTTCTTCAATTAGATTTTATCTTGAAAATTCTTTTCTGTGATGGCTTCTATGGAAAATGAGCAATACCTTTCCAGATGTTCAGTTTTTACAAGACTGTCCCCTTACATGTTAAACATTAAAGAGTGCCTTAACTCTAAATACTTCATTGATAATTCTTGTCCTTTTGTTTTTGTTGATGTTCTATTCTATGTTGGACAATTTAATCCTGTATTTACAGTGCCTAAAGATGGGGGTCTGTATGTTATAATTTTTAAATGCTTCCTTTTGGCATTAAAAATATTCTATTTATTTGATAAAGAGAGAGAGAGAAAGGGCACACCAGACTCTTCTGCCACTGCATTTGAACTACAGACATAAGCACCACCTTGTGCATTTGGCTTCTATGTGTACTGGTGAATTGAGCCTGGGTCTTTATATTTTGCAGATACCTTAACCATTGCACAATCTCTCCATCCCACTCCTGGCATTTTTCAGGTGCATTTTTTATGTGCATGCAGTTAGCCTGATCAACTTTTACTTTATTAATTTTATCTACCATTTAAATTTTTCTTTTACCACCTTTATTATTACAATCAATCCATATAATTAATGCAATGCCTAAATATACTAAAAATTCAAAATTATTGTTATTGCATGGAAATGTAATGAGTGTATTAAAAGATGATATCGAGTTATTAGGCAAAAAATAGGTGCATCAGAATACTCCACAAGGAAGTACATTTCAAGCAATCTACATGAAGTCTCTTCCTAAGAAGAAAATTTACAAAAAGTAATTTTGTGCAAAAATTCATTTATTATATCAGCTAATATTGTAAATTTCAGGTTCACAGGTGATAAAATCTTATTTCATCTTCAAAAATGAATGATTAGCCTGGAGAGATAGCTTAGCAGTTAAGGTACTTGTCTGCAATGCCTAACAACCTGGGATCAATTCTCTAGTACCCATGTATAGCCAGCAATAGTGTCACATGTATCTGGAGTATGTTTGGAGCAGCTGCAGTCCCTAATTGTGTCCTTTATTCTGGTCTGTCTCCCTTCTCTCCATCTCTCTTTGCTTGCAAATAAATAAATCCATAAAATATTTTTTTAAAAAATATATGATTAGTGGTTTATTTCAACTACCTGATCCTTTAGAAAAACTACAAAGTACTGTAAAGAGAGTTTCCATGGTTACTGGGAGTATAGCATTGGCTAAAACTCTGACTGTATGAATGGATATTTATGACTCAATGTCTTTATAAACATCAGTAGTGTCATTGCCCCTTGACAATATGTCAAAATTCAAAATTGCACTCATTTTCTTTAAGGCATATGTTGCTTACCTGATGTAAAACATGAAGGTGACTTTGTCAGAATTGTGAGAAAATACAATCTGTCTTGCAGAAATTCTCATTGGACCATTTTCTTCTACTGTTGCTAACTTATCTGCTGGTATGTAAATGGTGTGAAAACCTGTTGAATCCTCAGAAGAAAAGGCACACTTAGAAAACTTGTATATGCCTTCTCCTCTTCCATTATGATCACTCATTCTCTTTTTACCTCAGATGAAGATTAAAAATATGGTATTGGTGAACAGTACAGTTTGTAATTCCTACAGATTACAGCCAAGCAATGTGAAATAATATTGTGGTTTCATGTAGAAAACATTAAATATTGGCCAAAATTATTTTTTAATTATGCAGATTGAGAGATTTTCAGAACAGGAAGTTTTCTTTCATAGCACCTTTCCAATGAATAAAGCCTTACATTTTAAAATATGAAGTGTCCAAAGAGATAGTATGGAATAAGAAATGAGATATATGCAAAGTAACTTGGTACCTCTTTGAGTTCTGACTCAGATGGGGGTTTGTTGTCAGCCAAAATCAAACAGGTCACAGCAGCTAGCAGCAGAATCTCCATCTCCATGGTGTGTGCCTTTGCTTTCCTACAGATTGAAAGACAATAAATTTATGACACATTATATTACTTATATGTTTGCTTGACATGGAATGAACTAAAGCTTGTTTATATTAAGGTTATGTTTAAGATATTTCTGTATATCCTGGTTGGCTATGCTGGGCTGTGCTTGGACCTGTGTGACTTCCTAATGAGATTAGTGTGAAGTGGAGCTTAAGATGAACTGGAGAGGAGCCATCATCATTAGGAGAGTGCAATTCTGGGAGCATGTTCCAAGGCCATCTCTATTTACGGAAGTTCATGTCGTCATATGTGAAATAGTCCATTGGTATTTGCTGACTCCTTGCATCCTGCCTTCCTTACCACAATAGACTGAAATTGCTGCACTCATCAACCATTTTACTTCATTTCTAGCTGTCTTTTCATTTTTCTAGTAAATATATAATGGTTTTATCTAGTTCTGTTTTTATTAATTAGGTTTGTATTCAGCAAATACAGGCACTTTGGTACCATTATTAGGCTCATACGTGACCTGCCTCCTCCCTCGGCCCCTCCTTGTTGAGGTATATGGGTTGTGCATTGTGGAGTTAGCCCTAAGTTATGGCTATGATAAATGTCTGTGCATATCATAACCCAACATGTGGCTCTGACATTCTTTCTGCCCCCTCTTCTGCAAAATTTCCCTGAGCCATATTGGGTTCACTTTTGGTCTGCTTCAGTGATGAGGTGTTGGGGGCCTCTGGGGCTCTGGCTCTCTGATTTGGTAGAAGTTGATTTTTCTCTGTGTTGGTCTCCTTCCCCCTTGTGCTGGCACCTGGTTCACCAAGAAAACAGCACCCTTGCTTGTTTCATCAATTTTTCTTAGTTTCAGCCAGGGCCCTTTTGAGGTATGGTGGGGTGGCTCTCTCCTTAGGATCTGCATCAATCTGAAAAAGAGAAGCAGATTCTCCAATGGAGAATAAGTTAGCCCCAGACAAATGAGGTAACCCTTACTTTTTAATAGAGAATTTAATAGGTGTAGGCCCTCTTGTAGCACGCGATTGGTGATAGATTGATAATGGAGAGCGGGTTTATATTTGGATATGGTTTGGACTTGTTTCCCATATCCAGCTATGGGTCCTGTACCACTGAGAGTATCAGTTAGCTGAATCAAGAGCAGTTGGATTCCCACCGTGGCTGTGTGCCACTATTGCTCTTGTGTGGGCATCACAACAGGTTATTTGCTGTTAAGTAGGTTAAACCATGAGTTTCTTGGACAGATATTGGTCATTTTCCCCCAGTTGCCCATGTAGCATCTTCTGGCACTTGACACACTGATTGTGTGGGGACTGACTCTCTTTTAGATTCCAGCCATTTCCCATTTTATGTGTCAACCACATAAGGTGTCTTCAGCAGTAGAGTCTTACCACTAACCTTTGGTGGGTCATCAAATACTCTGTTAGAAATCTGTTTCTTTTAGGAAACCTTGTAAGTCTCTCTGATCAAAAGCTCATTGTAGATGATAGCCTCATGCTGGTACTTGGAGTTACAGATCAGTGCCCACCAAGAAAAGGAAGAGAAAGATGCTAATATAAAAGTGTTAGAGAGAGAGGGGGGGGGAGAGACTGTAGACGATATTAAGGTCAGACTTTAATATACCCTCTCCAGTGTCTTGTGGCTTAGGTGTTCCCTCTAAGAATCTAGTGAAGGATCAGCCATTTGGTCTGCCTTTTAGGATGTAGACTTTTATTGTACCATACCGTTTGGGTCTAGATTTGTGTTTCCCAATCCCTCCATTGCCCTCGCCTCACTCACCACCCATCCTATTGTCTAGCCCATGAGATGCTTGCTGGGTATGTAAGGCACTTGTTAAACAGATTCTATTTGGCATCTGATTTCGTTTTATTTTTCTATTGTGTTTCTTATTTTTGTATATGTTAGTGTGTGAGGTGTGATACATGTATGTAGGTATAGCTATGATTTGCTGTCAATTTGCCATCACTTTATAGATCAAAATTCAACCTTGTCTTTCTTCTGCTTGAGAACATCCTACTAACCTCAAAAGTGATAAGGGCTGGACAAATGGCTCAGGAGTTAAGACACTTGCCTACAAACCCTGCAATCCTAATTTCCATCACCAATGAGCCTGTTAAACCTTAATATTGCATGATATTTGCTACAATTTTAATTTACATAAAAACCTATTGGGGCTGGAGAGATGGCTTCTCTTCCATCTTGCCTGAAAACCCTAGGGACCTGGGTTTGATTCCCCAGAACCCACATAAGCCAGATGCATAAGGTGGTGTAAATGTCTGTAGTTCACTTGCAGGTGTCCCACTCTTTGTGTCTGTCTTTCTTCTGTCTCTATCTGCCTGCACATTAATAAATAAAAATACACTTTCAAAACGTGATGAATAATGATAATGATGAAAAAATGTCACATCATTCACATATATCCTTAGTACACCATTCTCTACTATTTCTACTCATTACCATCAGCCAAGTGTGCAGCATTTCTCTAAAAAAAACTGAAGACAAA
This sequence comes from Jaculus jaculus, assembly GCF_020740685.1. NCBI lineage: Eukaryota > Metazoa > Chordata > Mammalia > Rodentia > Dipodidae > Jaculus > Jaculus jaculus. The sequence continues at coordinate 534,893 of NW_025423386.1, forward strand.
TATCTACTTAGGAAGTCTTATGTCTTTCCATTCTCTCCAATTTCAATGGTCTTCATAAAATCTGCATTCCTTTTTATTTTTATGTTTCTGTATTTATCAGAGAGGGAGGGAGGGAGGGAGAGAGAGAGAAAGAGAGAGAGAGAGAGAGAGAGAAACTGGGTGCCGCAAGGCCTCCAGCCAGTGTAAACAAACTCCAGACCCATGATCCACCTTCTGCATTTGGCTTACTTGGGTCCTGGGTAATTGAAGCTGTGTACTTTGGCTTTGCAGGCAAGCATCTTAACCACTAAGACTTCTCTCCAGCCCACATCTGCTTTTCTTTAGATGACTATGGAAAGATATCCTTTAGAGAGATGAAAGTTTAAATCTGCATAATTTACATTCATGGAAATGAAATTGTGACTACATATGCTGTATATGCTAGAGTTTTGCCGATTGAAACTACAGCCAATTTTGGCAATGAAACAAAATGACTACTCAGAATTCATCCATTTGCTTTGTAGCAGAGAAAAAGTACTTGAGCTTCACATACGTACCCACACACATATACTTTTACCTATAAAAAGAGATCATAAATTCTATTCATGTATTTTGAAAAAATGACACACTCAGAAACTATAGCAATCAAAACATGCCATGTCATAAACAAGGAAAATAAATAAGAAAATGGAAGAAACTTTTCAAATTTTTGGCTTTTTGAGGTAGGGTCTCACTGCAGTCCAGGCTGATGTGGAATTCACTATGTAGTCTTAGGTTGGCCTTGAACTTGCAGCAATCATAGTACCTCTGCCTCCCAAGTTATGGGGTGATAGCCGTGCTCCCTCATGCCTGGATAAGTAAACTTCTATTGAAATACACTTTCTAATTGGCAAGATTATGTGTGACTTTCCCAGAAGCTACCACTCTGGCAATGGTCCAGCAAGGGTGGAAGAAGATAAAGGTAAAATAGAAAATATTTATACAGGAGAAAAGAACGTAATGATAACATAATGGGAAGTGCAATGTGTCCATTTTTGACATTTGAAAGTTCCACAGTACTAGGGACACATGTGCAAGAAACACAACACACATTTAGTATTGGACCAGCTGTATTGCTGTATTAATTAAAATGTTTTCTTTTATGTATTTAGATAATATATTTTATAATAATTTATTGACTTTCAATATTAGTTTTATTAATAGTTTTGACATTGATGATAGACTTAGTTTTGTTAGGCAATAAAACATATATAGCATATATCACAATCACCCAATGCCCACAGCCCAGGACATATCTAATATAGAAAAATATTCAATGCATAAACATGGTATTGTTTACAAAATTTAAATAATAATGTTTTGGGGGCATCAGGGATCTCCCTGGCCAACAACTCACTGGAGATATCCCATCCCTGGCAATGAAAATTTTCTAACAATGATCTATGGCTCTTGAGTGTTCCATTGTCTGAAATTGAAGGATTCTGTATAATTTATTTGCATCCTCTTAGATTTTCATTAGCCCTCCCTCCGCCTTTCCTTTACTCAATCTCTTCCTCTGTCCTCACTTTGCTCCTTTGCACCCCCATTAATCTATTCTTCTACTTATACATATATATACAATACAAACATATTAAGTACCCTCCTCCCTTCCTTTCTTTTCCCTTTATAACTCCTTTTTAACTTACCGGTCTCTGCTACTGAGTTTTTTCCCTCTCACACAGAAGCCTGTAGCTAGAATCCACATTATAGGCCATAGCCGAGGCCCTTGGTTTCCCACCAGGAATTGATGGTAAGACTCTATTGCTGACAACTCCACATACTTGGGCTGCAAGGCCACTGAAAAATCCTGCTCGAACTGAGCTGATGACCTCCTCCATGTAGACCAGCTGACAGAAAGCTAGAAGAATCCATTCTGCATGCAGTTCAAAGGGAGAAAGAGAAACCACCAGTGAAGATACTTAACAGTGGACACTGCAGGCCTTATAATTGGCCAGCCATGCCAAATGAGCCAACGGGTGCAATAGTGGCACGTCTGTCATGGTGGAAACCAACTGCCCTCCAATTGGACTGGAGGCCCGCTCCATGAGGGAGGAATACATCCCTGATAGTGAAAACTTAAAACAGGGGTAGTCATGAGCCCTAAGGGTGTAACATCGACTGATGTCTGTCTGGAAAAATGTATATATTATGCTTATCAAAGTGCTCAGTAAGCACTTCTCTTAAAATTAATACTCTTATATAACACTACTGTTACTTTGGGTAGAGAATCTTCTCTTTTCAGATGGCAGTGACCTTGAGATGACTCGGAAGGTATAGTGCTGGAAAGAAGTGGCTGGAGTACTGAGTAACATCTCGATCACACCTTCCAAGGCTCAGGGACTAATGTGGAAGAGGTGGCGGAAAGAATGTAAGAGCCAAGGAAGGGTAGGACTCCTTACAACGTGCTCCTCCAGACACAACATGGCCTGGATATCCATGACCTCACAGTGCCTGACACTACCTACACAAGACCATCATAAGAGGAGGAAAAGATCATGACATCAAAATAAAAGAGACTGGTTGAGATGGGGAGGGGATATGATGGAGAATGGAATTTCAAAGGGGAAAGTGGGTGGGGGAGGGAGGGTATTACCATGGGATTTTTTTATAATCATGGAAAATGTTTACAAAAATTGAGAAAAAAAAAGTAAAAAAAATCAGATGGCTATAGCTGCCTAAATTAACATCAGAGTCCTCAATTCTGTTCCTTTGATCTACATGTCTGTCTTTATGACAGTGCCATGCTGTTTTTGTTACTATGGTTTTGTAATATAGCTTAAAATCAGGTATGGTGATACCACCAGCCTTATTTTTGTTGCTCAAAATAGTTTTAACTATTCAAGGTTTTTTCTGCTTTCAAATGAAATTTAGAATTTTTTTTTTTCTAATCCTGTGGAGAACACCATTGGAATTTAAATGGGGATTGCATCAAAAGCGTAGATTGCTTTTGGTAAGGTCGACATTTTTACAATATTGATTCTTCCAATCCAAGAATATGAGATGTCTTTCCTTTTCCTTGTGTCTTCTGCAATTTCTCACTTAAGTATTTTAAAATTTTCATTCTAGAGCTCCTTCACCTCCTTAGAGCATGGGAGAGATTTCCTGATTTCATTCTTCACATGTTTTTGTTAGTATCTAGGAAAGCTACTGATTTCTGTGTATGTATTTTGTATCCAGCTACATTGCTGACATTGATTATCAGCTCTAAGAGTTTGCTGGCAGAGTTTTTAGGGTCTTTTAGGTATGGCTATAGTTAAGACTTCCAGTTCTATATATTTTTTTAATTCTTTTTTTTTAAATTTAATTTATTAGTTTTCTTTTCAGTAAGTACAGGCAGTTTGGTACCATTATTTAGGCTCATCTGGGATCTACCCCCTCCCATTAGACCCTCCTTGTTAATGAAAATGGGTCTTGCATTGTGGAGTTAGCCCCCAGTTATTGGTCTGATAAATGTCTCTGCAAATCATGACCCAACATGTGACTCTGACATTCTTTCCGCCCCTCTTCCACAAAATTTCCCTGAGCCATGCTGGGTTCATTTTTGGTCTGCTTCAGTGCTGAGGTGTTGGGGGCCTCTGGGGCTCTGGCTCTCTGATTTGGTAGGAGTTGATTTTCCTCTGTGTTGGTCTCCTTCCCCCTTTGTGCTGGTATCCGGTCCACAGGAAAACAGCACCCTTGCTTGTTTCGCCAGTTGTTCTTAGTTTCAGTTGGGCCCCTTTTGAGGCTACCATACTGTCTATCAAAAAAGTAAGTGTTATCTCAATTTTCCGGGTGCTAACTTACTCTCCGTTGGAGAATCTGCTTCTCTTTTCTAGATAGATGCAGATCCTAAGAAGAGAGCTGCCCAGTGTCTTGCTGAAGCCCAGGCAGTCCAGGAATTCATTATGTGCTCTCAGGCTTGCATCAAACTCACGCTATACTCCCACATGTCCAGTGCTGGGAATAAAGACCTGCAACACCACACCCAGCTCCAAGGTAAAAGATTTTATGTTAATGTTTAATCTGAAATACAAAGTGGACTTCAGTAATGTAAATTCTTTCTGAAGTCTGGAAAATTATTGCATATGCAACGATTTCTATGTATAGAACACTTATTCCTCTTGTGTATGGAAATTGACTTTGTGTTTTGAATGTTTAGCATTCAGTTGTCATAACTTATCTTTATTTCAAAACCAATGAATACCTTTGTATTTCTGTATCCATCTTCCTTCACCACTGCTCATCTAGTTCCACAATGGTTCTTTTAAGAATTTGGGCTGGAGATATGGCTTAGGGGTTAAGCCCTTACCTATGAAGCCTAAGGACCCCGGTTCAAGGCTCGATTCCCCAGGACCCACGTTAGCCAGATGCACAAGGGGGCGCATGTGTCTGGAGTTCGTTTGCAGTAGCTGGAGGCCCTGGCGCGCCCATTCTCCCTCTCTCTGCCTCTTTCTCTCTCTGTCACTCTCAAATAAATAAATAAAAACAAACAAAAAATATTTTAAGAATTTTCACACACACACACACACACACACACACTCACACACACACAAAAGAGAGAGAGAGAGAGAGAGAGAAAGCATAAAAACAAAACAATACAATAAAAGCACCAAAATTAACTGGGCATGGTGGCATATGTCTTTAATCTCAGCACTCCAGAGGCAGAGGTAGAAAGATCATCTTGAGTTCAAAGTAAACTAAGAATACATAGTGAATTCCAGAACACCTGTGACTAGAGTGAGCCCTACATAAAACTGTCACAGTTTATATCTTGGAAATCAATAAAATTATCCTGTAAATGTGTTCCCTTCCATGTTGTATTTTGGCTAAGTTTTCTATAACTTTCCATGCCATACTTTGGCCTTTTCACTTAAAAATGTTATGGTGGAATGGATAACCACTCTTATAAATAGGTTTTACTTTTCTTGAATTTCTTTTTTTTCATTTCATAAACCATTTTTAATATTTAAAAAAGGATGTCCATAGCTAATAAAATAAATAAAAATTGTATGCATATCTTAAAACATGAGTAGCTAAGTTTAAACAAAATTTTGCCAAAGATTTACTTATATCACCATAAGCTACAAATAATCCTAAACATCCCTTGGACTTAACCATAGTTTCAAGGGATATGACTGTAATTTTCATGGATTTGAAACTATATTATCACCCACAAGATTTGATGTTTATATTTTGATAAAAATAATGTGCCATGGTTCCAATAGAAATTGATAAGAAAAGTTAGAGGAATGGGTGACACATATAACTGGACTTGTTTTTAAGTTCTCAGGGAATTATGGCACAGTGTCCATAGCCTCACCAGTTAATCAGCATAGTAGAGCTTCGTCTGTTAAGGATTTATGTACATGAGGTTGAATTTTATGATGGTTGTAAGGAAATTTCATCACTTTTAAGTTGAGGTCAGCAAGATTTTTCTTGTGTGGATGAAAAAAATGTGGCGTTGTGGCTGGAACAAAATTGTAAAATTTCCACTGAAACACAAAAATCTCTATGAAAAATTGAGTTGCTGTCCAGTCTTGAAAGAACCATGAGGAATTAGCTCATGCTACATTTCATTCCCTGCCAGCGCCCAGTTAGAGTGTCATGAATAAATTGTAAATGACCCAGAGATGCACAGCTGCAGATGATGTTAATGATTTTTATTCACTTTTTGAAGTTGCAAAGAAAAATATGTTACCTTTCATGAACACAACTTCACAAAATCTGGAAGACACGATGGCTTTGCTTTGGATTTTTCTAAAATCTAGCAGATAAAATATCATACTCTCTTGTCTTAACTCAGTCTATGTAGACCATGCCTTTGATCTCAGTAACTCTTGCCTCACACTCTCAGTTCATGCGACACCAGGCATATGCCCTACCATACTATATGCACTTGCTTGGAAAAGTCATGAATTATTTATCAGCTAAAATTCTATAGTGTCATAATGTCAGGGTATAATTATGGGTTATTTTCTTAGACATAGCAATCAGGGACATATACCTGAAGTTATTCACAATTTTTGTTAGCAGAATTATTTATATGTTGAGTTCTAGCAAATCCAGGGTAAAAAGGAAACATTCCATCTCCAACAGCCTCCTCCAACACCCAAAATAATCACCTGCTTCATTGTGAAGTTTATGAGAAAAGAAATGTCCCCTCACCATTGTATTCCACACACTTATTTAATAATGGCCTTCCATAAAATGAGTGAATCTCTTGATACATGCATGAGACTAAGGACAGAGTCTTTCTGCAAAAACATTAACTCTAGAAATAAGAAAATTTCAACAAATATTTTTTCTATTCATAGAAATTTGAAAGATATCAGGAATCTGACCTCTTCTCTTCCCCACTTAAAAAATTCTATGACTTGTGAAGATGGTTCTGTGGATAAGTTTGTTTGTCATTCAAGTATGAGGAGCGTAACTGAGTTTGTTAGAATATAAAAATCCAGGTGTTTTAGCATAATTCTGAAGCCCCAGCAGTAGGGAAGCACAGAAAGCATGAACACAGACGTGCCTATGATTTCCCTGGGAGATTCAGTGACATCCAGGTTCAGCAAGAAATAACTCACCCTGAGGAATAGGATAATGACATTGACAGCAGGCTCACCTTTGCACATGCCACATGCAAATCAGTATTTCTACAAGTATTAATGTGCATGATACTCACATACACATGCAGAAAAACCACTCACAATATCAAGACCACACTGGAAAGAACAATTGTGTCCAGAATTTCAATTGTTTGAAAAATAAGTCAAAATTCAGAGACTATTTCCCTCTTTTGTATTAGGATTTAATGTAAAAGAATCTAGTTGCTGAGTATTCAAGTGAAAACTAATATATTAATGACTAGAAATCAATTTTTGGATAGTGTCTTTATTGAGTGATAACATACGAGAACTGGAAGAACTAGAGATGAAGGATGATGTAACTCTTTCTACCTGTATTTTCAGGATGTAGTGGATGATGTAACTAGGAAATTAGAAAAAACAAAATATTGTTAATAAGTTGAATGAGCAGTATGATTTTGTATGACTTTCATATTATTCAGTATGAGACATGCCACTATTTCATATAATAAATATTGTTCAACAAAATTTGATTTTTTAAAAAGTATTCTTCCTATTAAAATAAGGTAATACTTTGATAGATGGTATGTGTCCAGGTATTTATCCATCTCCTCCAAGTTATCCAATTTTGTGGAATAGATGTTTTAGAAATATTTCCTGATGATTCTTCCAATTTCACTTATGTCTGTTGTGATCTCTCCCTTTTCATTCTGAATTTTGTTAATTTGAAGCTTCTCCATCTTTTGCTTGATCAAATTGGCCAGGGGTTTGTCAATCTTGTTTATTTTTGAAAAGAACCAGCTCTTTGTTTTGTCAATTGTCTTAATTGTTTACTTGGTTTCCAATTCATTAACTTCTGCTCTGATTTTAATTCCTTCTTTCCTTCTGGAGCTCTTTGGGTTGGATTTTTCTTGTTTTTCCAGTTCCTTTATGTGGATGGTTAGGTTATTGATTTGGGATCTTTCTTTTTTAATGAAGGCATTGAGTGCTATGAATTTTCCTCTGAGGACTGCCTTCATTATGTCCCATAAGTTTTGGTATGATGTGTTCTCATTGTCATTCCATTGCAGACATTTTGCAATCTCATTTTTTTATTTCATACACTATCCATTTATTGTTTAAAAGTATGCTGTTCAGAATCCAGGTACCATTGGGATTCTTGGCGGGTCTTTTGTTGTCGATATCTAGCAATATAGCATTGTGAGCTGATATCATGCAGTGAATTATGTCAATCTTCCTAAATATGTGGAGGCTTCCATTGTGACCCAATATATGGTCTATTTTAGAGAATGTTCCATGGGCTGCTGAGAAGAATGTGTAGTCTGTGGATTTGCGATGGAAAGTTCTGTAGATGTCCATTAGGTCTAAGTGATCTATGCTTTTGTTGAGCTCTCTTACTTCCCTTTTGATTTTTTGTTTGGATGATCTTTCTATTACTGAAAATGGTGTATTGATGTCCATAGCTATGATGGTGTTGGTGGTTATTTCTGTTTTATTGTCAAGTAGGTTTTGTTTTATGAACTGTGGTGATCCTGTGTTTGGTGCATACAGATTTATGATTTTAATATCCTCTTGATGGGTTGTTCCCTTGGTAAGTAGGAAGTGGCCTTTGTCTTTTTTCATTATTTTTTGGTTTGATGTCTATTTTATTTGATATAAATATAGCTACACCTGCTTGTTTCTTATTCCCATTTACTTGGAATATTGTTTTCCACCTTTCACCCTGAGGAGGTGTCTTAATGGTGAGGTGTGTTTCTTGAAGGCTTCTGATTGAGGCTTATAATTTTTTGATCCATCCTGTTAGCTTGTGTCTCTTGATGGGTGAATTAAGTCCATTAATATTTAGGGTAATGACTGTGAGATTTGATTCGATCCCCACCATATTGTGATGGTAAATGTTGGTTGGTGTTTTCATGGACTTTGAAGGTTTTTGTGCCTACTTCGAGTTTGGTTATTGTGATCTGCTTCTTGTAGGCGAAACAAGCAAGGGTGCTGTTTTCCTGATGAACCGGATACCAACAGAAGGGGGAAGGAGATCAACACAGAGAAAAATCAACTCCTACCAAATCAGAGAGCCACAATTTATAATAGCCGGGAAATGGAACCAGCCTAGATGTCCCTCCACTGATGGGTGGATAATGAAGATGTGGCACAGTTATACAATGGAGTTCTATTCAGCGGTAAAGAAAAATGAAGTTATGAAATTTGCAGAAAAATAGATGGATCTGGAAAGGATTATACTAAGTGAGGTAACTCAGGCCCAGAAAGCCAAGCGCCACATGTTCTCTCTCATATGTGGATCCTAGCTACAGATGACTGGGCTTCTGCGTGAGAATGAAAATACTTAGTAGCAGAGGCCAGTAAGTTAAAAAGGAGATATAAAGGGAAGAGAAAGGAAGGGAGGAGGGTACTTAATAGATTGGTATTGTATGTATGTAACTTCAATGATTGAGATGGGGAGGTAATATGATAGAGAATGGAATTTCAAAGGGGAAAGTGTTGGGGGGGAGGGAGGGAATTACCATGAGATATTTTTTATAATCGTGGAAAATGTTAATAAAAATTGTGAGAAAAAACAAACAAATAAATAAAAGCAAAAAAGAAAGAGAGAGAGAGAGACAGAGAGACAGAGAGCCAGAGCTCCAGAAGCCTCCAACACCTCATCACTAAAGCAGACCAAAAGTGAACCTAACATGGCTCAGGGAAATTTTGCAGAAGAAGGTGCAGAAAGAGTGTCAGAGCCACATATTGCATCATGATATGCAAAGACATTTATCTTACCCATAAGTGTGGGCTAACTCCACAAGGCATGACCCATATACCTCAACAAGGAGGGGCGAAGGGGAGGGGGTAGGTCATGGATGAGCCTAATTTTGGTACCAAACTGACGGTATTTAATGAATACAAAATTATTTAATAAAAATATGAATAAAACAAATAAAAAAGGTAATATAAACAAAACCTAGGGAGGAAAGAATCTTACACTTTATGTTTTTTTTTTTCTCACAAATTGGGATATAAGGAAATGTGAAGTAGAGATAGATAATTAGATGGTAGATAGACAGATAGATAGATAAATAGATAGATAGATAATAGATAGGACACAGCAATATAATTCTACATGTAGAATCAATGTTGTTAAAATGCTACTTTCGTTTTACTGGCCTGTACATTACTGACTTTAATATTATGACCTGAATGTATACATTCAAAACACAGAAAAAAATTGCCTTCCAAAAGCTTAACCTTTTTATCTATTTATTTATTTATTTTATTATTTCATTTATTTATTTTTGTTTATTCTAGGTAATTTTTCACTCTATTCCCGGCTGACCTGGAATTCACTATGTAGTCTCAGGGTGTCCTCAAACTCATGATGATCCTCCTACCTCTGCCCCCTGAGTGCTGGGATTACACGCATTCACCACCATGCCAGGCTAGTTTCACCTATTTCTAAACTTTGATGGAATGTTCTGAGATGTTATATCTATCTGTTCTATGATTCCATTTTATCTAGATGCTTCTCACTGGTGAGAATGAAATATTAATGTCACTTTAAAAAAGTAATTCTCTTTCTGTTTACTAAAGATATCCATAGGGTAGGCAGAGAAATCATGTGTTGCAGACAATGAACTAAAGTGTGAGTTTACAGATGTCAAAATTTCAGTCTCATCGTTGACATGATGAGTGTGGCTGTCATTCCCAAATACACCTGCACCTGGAATCCAATGTATGAAGGAACATTTGTCTGTCTCCATTAAGAGCTAGGACTTCAGGCCATCATGAGATACAGACAGACCTCTCAGCAAGATGTGCTTCATTTCACCCACAATTTGCCCAACCCCTCAAAAAAAGTGAACCATGCTGACACAGACTCAAATGTTCAGAAATCTGTGAATAATTTACTATGAACTTCATAAGCGAATGCAAGGCATAGGGTAGTCAATTCTTTTTCATGTGTTCAGTAGTATGTTGCAAATTAACTGATGCATAATATTTCTTGTAATTTGTGTGTCGACAAGATGGAATGTGCCACTGATACAGACTCAAAACACTGAATTTAAAATATCTACTTCGAAGCAAATCTAGTGAGTATCAGATCCTTAAGGGTGACTATGGGAAACCAACTCTACAGTGCCTTCAGCCTCATGGCCACACTGTTTACTGCTTGTTGCTCTGAGCCAGTGTTGGACCGAAGCATCTTTCCACATGAGAGTTTTATTATTTCTAACTCTTCCAGGTGATCCACTTCAATTTTTGTGGACTAAACCAAGAGAGGTTACTGTTTATAATGCCACTAACAGTTGGATGCTTCATGAGCCATATCATAACTCTCCAAGAGTCTGGTTAAAATTACCTCAGTGGGGATTACAGAAGTAAATATAATGATTCAGATATGCTGGTATTGATATTCTTTTTAAAAAACATTTAATTTAATTTATTTATTTATTTGAGAGTGACATACAGAAGGGAGAGAGAGAGACAGACAGAGAGAGAGAGAAAAAAAAAGAGAGTGAGAGAGGCAGAGATATATAGAGAGAGAATGGGCATGCCAGGGTCTTCAGCCACTGCAAACAAACACCAGATGCATGCGCCCCCTTGTGCATCTGGTTAATGTGGGTCCTGGGGAATCAAGGCTCGAACCACAGTCCTTAGGCTTTACAGGAAAGTGCTTAACCAGTAAGCCATTTCTCCAGCCCCCCACTTGACATTCTTAAAACATTGTGTGTAAAGGATTAAGCAACTTCAAACATACAAAATATAAAAAGTTATTTAGCTCTCATTTTCATATGTATGGACTTCTTTTGTCAACAAAAAATTCTGCTAATTATTACAAATTGTACTTGCAAAAAGATCTGAAAAAAAAATGTATTATATTTTGCCTATGCATTTTGAGAAAGCCCTTATCTCACAAGGTTCTCATTGTGGCATTATTCAATCATTGCATGGCCAAAAGGCACAGACATTTACTTTCAGATGCAGTAAGCATATTAGAGCCCTTTGACATCAACTATGACCTTGAAAATTTTAGTTTACAGTGAACATTTAAGTAATACATAATTTAGATAGTGATATTTTTGTGTTCCTACTCTACCATTGTGAAAAAAAAAAACTAATAACATAAAACCTAAGACTGTTTTCTTTCACAGTTGCAAAAGCATAAATCAAGTCCTCATAATGCAAACTCATACAGTGACCCCAAGATTTATTATTTATATCACATTCTTAGGTTGCCCTATGGGATGGGATGTGATCAACACATGACAGTTTATGTTCTCCCTGCTTTCAAGTTGTTGCATGTATTTGATTAGAATTTGTGGGAAATCCATGGACTGATGAAATGACTGCAATTTTAATGAAAATTGGCAATGTATCCATAGGTACTTTGATGATTAATATAAGATTTTAGAATCTATAGTAAACATTGCTCTACAACATTCTAACTGCTAACTTCTCAATTTTTCATTCTAAAATGAATGAATGAATCAATCAATAATTTAATTTTTTGGAGAAGGAATTTGAAACAGAGTCTTACTCTTACCAAGGGTGATGTGGAATTCACTATTTAATTTCAGGATGGCCTTTAACTCATTATGATCCTCCTATCCTATCTCTGCTTCCTGAGTGTTGGGATTAAGGCATGCATTACCAATGCCCTCCTAATAAATAAATATTTTAAAATAGACCGAAGAGATGGATCAGAGGTTAAGGATTGTGCCTGCAAACCACATCGGCCAAAGTTTAATCACTCAGTGCCCACTTAAAGCAAGATTCAGAGTGTATGGGGAACATCTGAAGCTCATTTGCAATGGTTGGAAGCTCTGGCTTGACCATTCTCAATCTCCCCCCCCCCCCCACCCCCGTCTCTCTCTTCTATAAAGTGTACAAATAAAAATATTTTAAGTATCCATTATCCAGCCATAGTTTTCAAGTTTAGGTCAATAGTTAATGCAGTTCCAATATAGGCTTTTTAAGGCACAGAAACAAAATGGCTAAATATTTTCTTTTTCTGTTTATATCTCCTATGATTTTATCAAAGCTTAATCTGTATTTAAATTTTTTAAATATTGATATAGGAAGCATATGTTCTACCCAGACAATTAGTAAATGACAAATGTAGTTAATATGTTCCAGTAAGGTCATCCCAACTTTTATTTATATCACTGCTGTCCTTAGGCACTCAGCAGTTAAGGACTTCAAAAAAAAATTGTTTGCTAAAGAGAGAGAAAGAGAATATGGGCACTCCAGTACCTCTGGTCACTCCAAACAAATGCCAGATGCATGCCCCAGTTTCTACACTTGTCTGATGAGGGTACTGGGGAATAGAACCTGAGTACTTAGGTCTCAAATGCAAGGGTCTTAACCTCTAAGGCATCTCTTCAGGCCAGTAGTTAAGAGTTTAAATGACCTTAGTTTTAATGTGATGCAACCAAATTCATGCTCATGTACCTGCACCTAACAGCTTGGACTTACCATTACCTCAATACATACATGAGTACAATTATTCAGCTTTATATCTTTTGTAAGTAGGGCATTTGGGATGTGTTGAATTAGAGACACGGTTTTTATTTAAGATTATGTGGTTGAAAATAGTATGAGAAAAATAAGATTCTCTTCACTTCAGTAGAACATTTACTAAAATCAGAATGATACAGATTAGATTAACATGGCCCCTGTTCAAGAATGGCAAACAGATTCCTGCTGTATTCCATATTTTATTTTATTTGCTTTTATTCATTTGAGAAAGAGGGGGGAGAGAGAAAAGGAGAGCAGGGAGAGAGAGAGAAAAAGGGAGAATTAGCATTCCAGGGCCTGCAGCCACTGCAAACAAACCCCAGATACATGTGACAGCTTGTGCATTTGGCTTATGTGGGTCCTAGAAAATTAAATCACGGTCTGTTGGCTTTGAAGGCAAATGTCTTAACCACTAAGCTGTCTCTCCTATCCATGTGTTCCGCAATTTAAATAAAGAAAAAATAAACAATCAAATAAGTAAAAGATATGGTACTGTCATCTAATCTTGAAACCGTATTTCTTCTCAGTTCCAAAGGTGAATTACTTCTCAGTGTATTTTGTCTCAACCAATTTTTTGATGTTAAAATTCAACTATTTTTATAATGAATATGACCATCAACGTGTGTTTGTTGTATTACGTACGTATTCAATTTAATTCTCTTTTGGAGAAAATACCATATCGTTGGTACTTTGGGGATGCTTGTGTAGGCATTGTTATCATGATCTAACATGGTATAGGAATGTGTTCACATGTGTCTTAAAACCTTACCATAACTTGTGCCAGGCACAGTGGCACATGCCTTTAATCCCAGCATTCTACAGGCAGAGGTAGGAAGACTGATGTGAGTTCAAGGCACCCTGAGACTACATCCCGAATTCAAGGTATACCTGGGAACAAATAAGACCATAACTTGAAAAACAAACAAAACAAAAAAATAATAATAACACAAAACCTTACCATAACTTTATAAGACATATGTAATTCTCTGTTTTGTTGGTTTGCTTTTCTGTATTTTTGTATCAGTACCTCTGTAACTCTGAATTATGTGAATCATGCTCTCCAGCCCACTTTTGAAACAAAATTATAGCAATTCTTCTACAGACATCCATATAAAGATTGAAGGATCTCACCCCCAAGTAAGACTTGCAATACTCCTCATACACATACACACACACACACACACACACACCATGCATATAACAATATCCAAAAACTGATTCTCACACTGAAGATCAGGTATATGTGAGGTCATGACAAATCATTGCATGATGGAGTCATTGAGTATTGCCACCTAACACAGGAAAGGATGTTGGACTGGGGCTATTTCCACAAGAAAAAAAAAAAAAAAAACAGTGGAATCATTTATGTTTTCTGATGTTAACTTCACATCTCTTCTATAATGGAACTAAAATTTATTGTGTCAAAATAAATGTGAAGTTTTTGGCTTTTGGTTTTCTTTTGTTTGTTGTTGAAAATAGAGACAAAGAGGAAAATACGGACATCAATATCAATAGAAATGACTTGGGAAGAAATAGTGATTCAGAAAGCAGGCAGATTTAGGAGGAGGGAGAACAAAGGTCTTAATATCAAGTAATATTTTTGCATAGGTATGGTAATTGTCTGTAAAACTTTTACAAAATCTATAGTAGAACTCATGGACTATGTGAACACTTTAGGTGATTTCCTCTTTCATTTATTTTGTTACACAAAGAGTAGAGAATAGATTCCACAACATAGATTGAAATAAAATAAAAACAGTGTTGTTAATACACTCAGATCCAATCATCACAAAATTCTAAATATGCTTTACAGAATTCCTTTCTTTTAGAAGTGCAAATATTAGAGAAGAAATTACTTTCATGTCATTTTTCCAAAATCTAGAAAATGATATAATTATGTATGAATGTATGAATTGATCTCCAATTAAGTTTCCCTTGCTGGGTTACATTATCAACATGAGGGAATAATGAACAGAAGGAATAATGTGCCACTGTGGAAATAAAGCTTGATCAACCTATAGTTCATTAATTAGGATGGGATTTGTCCTTAGAAAGGATCCTAATAGCTATATTTTCTGAATTATCTTCCATGAAATGCAGCAAATTGCCATACTATCAGTGAAGAGACACAGACAGAATATAACAAGATTATTAATGAGAAGAAAATTCCAATTCAAAATATCCTGGATGTCACCAAGACAGGTGAATCACTCTTGTACTACCATAGGAAAATACCATAGGAAAAGCTTAAAGTTTAAAGAATCTCTGTCATCCTCTGTAGCTATTTCTCATTCAGAATACTTATGATTAAAAATATTTCATTTATGAAGTGAATGTCATACCACTTTACCCTCTCTTTGTTGTATTTTACAGACACATGTTCAAAATGGAGATATTGACTGTGTAAGTTAAACCATGACTCTCGCACCTCTTCAAATGCTCAAGTTAAATGACGCTTGAAATCCATTCATTCACTAAAACAAAAATTATTAATACAAAAGCATGAAATAAATGGTGTTTTAGTGCAATATTTATAATTCATGTAACATGAAGTTAGTCCAGGTTATATAGTGATTTTATTTAAATGAAGAAAGAATTAATGAATTTAATAGCAAATGAAATCTGAAATCTGATTATTAACCATTTTAATTCTCTTTTGAATGCTGACATCACATTAACAGTATACTTACAATATATCAATGAGTCTCATCATTGCCATGTGTGGCCTAGAGTTACATATAATTACTGTGAGTTTGGAGCATCACTATAAACACAGAATCTCACACTTCTATCATGACAAGAAGAGTCATCTGAAGTAGTAGATCCTGTAAAATATGCCAGCATAAATGTACTTGATAACCCAAAGACAGTGCCCATTGGTTTTAGTTTGTATTCATTCACGTTGTCTTTGTTCCAGCAACACCCATATGAATTTCTTTATACCCTGGCACTGATCATGTTCACCATATCACCTCACAGGCATGTAAATGACTATCACTTATAATTCTCTAGGTTAAAAGAAGATACACAATGGTTACAACAACTAGGTCTCTGTGGAACCAGAGTCAAAAACCACAGACTTGTAATCATCTTTCATTACTGATTGTTCTCTCATCTTTATGAGTATTTTTGATTCTTCACCCAGTCTGACCTGTCCATGTTTTTCCCATTACTGTTTTTAGTATTACCAACTCCCACTGTTATTAAATGAATTGATCTCATATACCTGTCGATGCATTCTGAATAAAATAATGTATTACTGAAACTTAGATGAACTGGCCCCATCTCATAGTACTTATCACACCTTGGAAACATTTTTGTTTGCCTTTTGTTTTAGAAAAGCCCATTTGGCAGTGGGGAAGTAAGCGGTAAGATCCAGTCAGTTTTGAAGTAGAAAAATATGCAGAATTTTGAATAAATATTATTGTCTGTGCTTTGTCACATTTATATTTGAAAATCAGGAAGTATATGGATTATATGACAAAGAGGTTAAAACATAGCATGTTACTGAATTCAGACAACTGAACTGAGATCTGGGTATGGTTGTCCACACCTCTAATCCCAGTTCTTGTGTGGTGGATGTAGGAGGATTGCCATTAGTTCATGGAAATTGTCATTCGTCATGAGTCTACTTTATTAACTGATAACATAACCTACATTATGAGATTCAAAGTTGATTTTTTAATCCTCTCTGCACCTGCCCTGTTGGCAAGTACTAGCTCCCAGCACTAGATACACTTCATCATTTTATATATGCTGTCTGCATATATTCACTGCTATTTTCTTCTAAGTTCTAAGTTGGCACATCAGCCCAAATCACTGCCACCCAGAACTCAAACTTGACTCTAACACCTCTCTTCTTTCCCAAGACAGGATAAGTTTTGTACTCCCTGTCTTACAATAGTAAACTCTTTTGTTCATCAGCATTTATAAAACTTCATAAGTGTCCTTTCTTTAAATCCCTTAAGGAATTCTTTTCACTTAAGCTTTCTTCCTATGTCTTTCACTGGAAACATGCCTTAAAGAGAGATGATCTTCCCTTTCAGCTGTGTGCCCCTCAAGTCTGAGTTGACACTGTGAGGTCACTAAATTACAATCTCTTGTTGTCTGAGACAATATTGTGTTCCAGTAACTAAAAGCTTCTCTTATTTTCTACATTTGTCCCACTACTGTTCTACACATGAACAGATATCCTTGGTATAGTCAGGATTGTGAGAATGACTTGGAGACTGTTTGCATAATGCTATACAATACAGAATTGACCTGAGTTGTTAATTTGCAAGTTAGCACTAGCAACATGACTGAATTATAAGTGACAACACACAAGAACAAATTATACATGGGACAGAGAATACACTGAACACTCTTCCTGACCCACTCTATACACATGGGGACGTGTCAGCAGAGTTCCTATTTAGTGAAATATCTATAATTATAATAACATGTGTGGACCTGGTCTTACTTTAATATTTGTCACAAACAAATATCAGCTAATTTGCAATGGACATAGATGATTGACTTTGTGCTGTTAGTAATGAAATTATGCTTTGCTTGCATAAGAAAAACAGCCTTAAACTTGGAGAGCAACTTTAGAAAGACTCAGTGAATGGAGTGACATATCCATTGGGACATGCCTTTTGCTTCACCATCTGTTACATGACAGTGGATTCCAGGGTAAGGACGAATGTTTTGTCCATTGAATCTCAATGTTATCTTGATGTGAACAAATCAAGTTTCCACTTCATCTTGTGGCTCAATTAGCATCATTTCATTAGTGGAATGTAGCCAGGCCAAACAGCCCAGCAGTGTCTGACTCTAGGACAGAGAAAACTTGTGTAAACCCTTGACAGGAACAATGAGTTCATTCCATGTCACACAAACAGAGATTCCTTGGGACTGTGCATTGTGATTTTGGATATGACAGAAAAAGTGGAGCAAAGAATCAGGTGTTAGGCAAAGAAACCCTTTCACCCTGAAACATGTGCACTTCAAAATTGCTCTGCATAACAACAAAAGAACACAAGGGGAAGAATTTCCTGTTTCATCTGCTCCAAAGGATGGAAATGGAAATCTCCATGTTGAGATTCTGAGTCTGACATAGGTCACTAACATTAAGATTTTCTGTTACATCACTTGTCTGGAAAAAAAAAAAAAAAACAGTGGGATATGGCTCAATCTCAGGATAATCTTGGGGAAAAATATGTACTCTCTCCCTGTCCTTACAGTATTGGTTTTGTATTCAAACTATTTCTGGGATGGAGAAATGGTTTAGCGGTTAAGCACTTGCCTGTGAAGCCTAAGGACTCAGGTTCAAGGCTCGATTCCCCAGGACCCACGTTAGCCAGATGCACAAGGAGGCGCATGCGTCTGGAGTTCGTTTGCAGTGGCTGGAGGCCCTGGCGTGCCCTCTCTCTGTCTGCCTCTTTCGCTCTCAATAAAATAAATAAATAAAAAGTTAACAAAAAACAATATTTTCAAAGCTTTTATAATACATCATGAATGGGGTGTAGATCAGAGTGAAACTTGGGTCTGTGTTGGTCCTTTGGGTCAGGGGTCAGAAGTTAGTACTGGATGAGAACATAGTGGTTGATATTGCAGTCTGTGGTTCTAAAGGAGAATGGGTTTCTGTGGTTGTAGTGGTGTGTGATACAGAGGTTCTCGTCCTGGGCCAGAGACACAGTAATAGTTGTCTTTTTCAGCTGGAGTGACACCAGGTTGGGGTAGGTGTCCTTACCCTGTAGAATCTTCAATATGTCCCTGCACTGCATTCCATTCAGTCTGTTGCTCTCCAGAAACATTTGCAGTGGCAGTATCTCCTCCAGCCTCAGGTATTGCCAAGATCTTAGAAACTGAGCATATGATACCCCAGCATCCGTAGAAGATGCCAGAGCTAGAAGAGCTCATGATTCATTGTGGGTCCATTTACCATGAAATCCATAATTTCCTTCTCCAGCATGCAATAATACTCCTCACAGAACCACAGAACTCACTGCAGTCCCTAGAACCCCTTCATATCTGTAACCGCTCCATAAATTCAGTACATTTCTTCCAAACACAGCTGCAGCATAGAGCTTGATACATCCACCAGGCCCCAGTGTGACTGCATGTTCCATTCTTGTCAGCTGTTCTTTTTGCCATCCCTCCATGACACTAGTAGCAACCACCGGACTCTGGCCTATAGTCCCCATACAATGCCCCTTGGCAGAGGACTCCAGGACACCAAGCTTCTGCTCCCAGGTCCATGTACTGACTTAGACACTGGTGTCCCAGCAGACATTCTTTTTAATCACTAGCTCCCTTTAGTGCAGACCATTAACGTGGCAGGGTTTGATGTCTTTTGTGGTGCATGTCCATCCATGTTTGTGATCTGTGATAAGGATATCAGATTACTCTTTGAGCAAAGGCATGAATGTGCAAACTAAGATTTGAAAGTCTCAGTTAATGAAGTTATGTAGTAATTGGAGAGAGCAGGGTTGGAGAGATTGCTTAGCAGTTAGGGCCCGTGCCTGTGAAGTCTATGTACCCACTTTCTGTTCTCAAATCCCCATGTAAGTGAGATGCACATGTGGCACATGCTTCTGGAATTAGTTTGAGGTGGCTAGAGGCGCTGCTGTGCCCTTTCTTTCTCTCTATATGCTTCTTTTTCTCTATTTCTCTCAGAAATAAATAAATAGAAAATATTTACAAGTGTTCAGCAATTGAAGAGACCAGTTTCTAATACATTCTTCATCATGTAATTCAGGACAGAAGAGTGAGAAGTGTTGCTGTCATTGACATTTTAAGAGGACTTATTTTGCCCATCAAGGTAAGGGTTCAGCTCATTTTGTTCTTTATTTCTTACTTATTCAATTAGGGAAATAAAGCCAACTGGGTCAGACCCAACAATATCTCTCAGCCACAGAAAATCAAACACTCACCATGACCAATGGGATCCTTCCGCATCTCAGAGTTGGGATATAACTGTGTCTTCCTCCCAGATTCTCTGCAGAAAGAGAGTCACTCTGAGCTGCTGCAGGGAGGCAAGATGAGAGGCAGGATGATGAAGATTGTGTTGCTGGCTGTGGCTATCTCCATGTGGTTAGTGTGGAGAACATGCCCTTGAAGGTACCATGTGTCACATGAATTTTCAGAGTGGATTTCATCATGTTTCTGTGTCTCTCTCTCTCTTTTATACAGTCACAATTATGATTCTTCATGTGCATTTCTTCACATTTTGGGGTTTGTTTAATTTTGGTTTTTTTCCAAGGCAGGGTCTCACTCTAGCCCAGACTGAACTGGAATCAACTATGTAGTCTCAGTGTGGCCTCAAATTCATTGTGATTGTTCTACCTCTGCCTCCCAAGTGCTGGGATTAAAGGCGTGAAACACCACACCTGGCTCACATTTTGTTTTTTAAACAATCGGACCTTTATAGTCCTAACAATGTCTTTATTAAATTCTTCTAGTCTGCAGGGGTTAAGATGAACTTTTCTGTGTGACATGTATTTTATTTCCTTCATTCTTATTGTAATTAACCATATGTGGAATCTCAACAAATGGTTATGAAAAATATTCCACTACCTAAGAATATACAAAAAATCATTTTCCTAAATATCCCTTGAAAACGGTGGTACATTACCCTTGTTAAAACTTTAATTTTATTTTATTTTAGAGCGACAGACACAGAGAAAGAGGGAAGGAGGGAGGAAAAGAGAGAGAGAGAGAGAGAGAGAGAGAAAATAGGCATGCCAGGGCTTCCAGCCACTGCAAATGAACTCCAGATGCGTGCGCCCCCTTGTGCATCTGGCTAATGTGGGTCCTGGGGAATCAAGCCACGAACTGGGTCCTTAGACTTCATACGCAAGCATTTAACTGCTAAGCCATCTCTCCACCCCTACATTACCTTTTATTCCGGTACAGGACCACATTACTTTTGGGGAATTATCAAGTGTGGGGAATATATAGGTTGTGTTTAACGCACTGCTATCTTTATTTTTTTTTCTATAAGAGAGAGAGAGAGAATAATAAAAAAGATAATTGGAGCAACAGGGCCTTCCAACCACTGCAATAAGACTCCAGACTTGTGTGCCACCCAGTGTGCATGAGTGGCCTTGAGCACTTGCCTCACCTTCATATGTCTGGCTTATGTCAGATCTAAGGAGTAAAACATGTATCCTTAGGCTTCTCAGGCAACTGCCTTAACCACTATGGCATCTTTCCAGCCCTTATCTTTCATTTTGATTTCCCATTAAAAAAAAAAATTCAATTTTAACTCTATCTTCATCCACCATTGCTGGACCTTTGCCACAGTGGTGCCTTTTTGGAAAGTGCAGCACAATCTCTTGGCAAACAGATAATGTACATCAAACTATGATGTCTCTCATGCTTTGATTTATTTGTGTTACTTTTAATGTTCCATAACTTACTCATGAAGCCTTCTTGATGTTTTCACCCTGAAAAGAATTTCAGAAAATCTCATAGTATCAGATCACATCTAACATTGGCTGTTCTCAGGTTTTATATATGTGTCTAACAATGTTATGCATTTCCTAAAATGTGTTTAGGGATACAGTAATGAAATATCTAATGGATTTTGATACAACAAAAATAAATAACTTACTGAGTTTCTGTTGTACATGACCAAAGTTTGATATCATTCCAAGATGTGGATCTATATTATAAGCACTGGGTCCAACCACAGTTTTAGCTTTATGAACATAATGTATATAAATTTGAAATTTTATATTTCACAAGGATCTCATTCTCTATTTATCATAAGTAAAAGCAGATGCCAGGATGAAAACAGACATGTGGGGAATATCCAGAAACTTGAATGTTCTAAGAGGACATGTGCTGTTAGTTTTCAGGGAAATACCACACACTTTACCTGGCAGCAAAAAAGGGAAAGCTCATAGAAGAGAATGGGATGCTGAGGATATACGTACGTGACATCACATTTTATGATATTTGTGAGAGGATGTTCATCACTTTTTATCTGAGGTAAGGAAGTCTTTTCTCAAGTAGAAGAAACAAAAGTTTGAAATGTGACCTCTCAAATAGTGTCAAATTGACAGTGAATCAAATACATTTGCTTCCATGTATATACACTTCACACACTCACATATACAACAATACCAGAAAGGAAAACAAGGTGAGATCAGTTACAAAATATATCTATTTTTTATTTTTGAAGAAAGAGTGAGAAGAATTCAGAGAGATAGAGGGAGAATGGTCATTCCATGGTCGTTCAACCTCTGTGAATGAACTCTAGATGTTTTCTGTCCCTTGTGTATGTGTTACATTGCACACTGTGCATCACTTTTGTGTCTAACTACGCGTGGGTCATGAAGATTTGAAGAAGCATTCTTATACTTTGCAGGCAAGTTCCCTAATTGCTAAGCCATCTCTCCAGCCACAACATGATATTTTTATGGACAAAGTTTTTGTTCCTATTAGGGATTAAGATATCTAATTACCTTTACTCCAGTTTGGTGTAGAACAGGAGATTTATGAAGACAGAATTTCAATTCCAATCGATAATGAACACAAAATATTGTCAATAAAAATATTTTGGGGACTGGAGAGATGATTGAGCATTTAGGGCAATTACCTGTGAAGCCTACAGACACATGTTAAACTCCCCAGATCCCACATAAGCCAGATGCACAAAGGTTAAGCAAGAGCAAAGTTGTACATGCCCACTCATGGATTGCAGTGGTTGCAGAACTGGTGTACCAATTCTCCTTCTTTCCCTCTGTCTCGCTCTCTGTAAAAGAAAAATATTCTCAAGAAAATATTTTTAAATGTTTGATTATATGGGAACATATAAAAAATGAGGTTGTTCTGGAGTGTAAAGAAAAAATTGTATCATTCATTCATTCATATGAGCTCTCGGGAGCTTAGAGGAAACTAATAGAACATCAGAGAAAACAATTTTTAATTTTTATTTCACAATGTGATAATATGAAAATGGGTCAGGTTATCAGTGTCAGTCCTCCTTCTGTGCTTATTTAATTTAAGAGTTTCCCTGAATCTGCTCTTGACATTTCAATTTCTGTTCCCATTGAAACAGTATAATGCAAACCCATCTAGAACAAAACAGGATCATATTGAGAAAACTGTATGGTTAGTAAACCAATAAAATTATAACAGTGAGTATATTGAAGAAATTGAGGTCCAGTATTCTCATTTGAGGTGTGTTGTCCTTCCAAAATGTACCTGCATCTGTATATGCAAGTATAAAAAGAGTTTTTGGTGGTCTAATTTCTGAGGTGGGAAATCCAGGCTGTCATGGGTTAGAGATGTCTATCTCAGCCGCATGCATTCCAGGGACCACTCGGCATGTCAGAGCATCAAAATCAAACACACAAAAGAGGGACATTACTGAAATCTGGGAATATGCTACACTGAAGGTTCAACTATGTCATGTCATCTGGTCAGTGAGCTCCATCAAATAAAACATGTGTGAATAATGAAGCTAGATAAGATTGATGACAGTGAAATGTATTTTTCTTTCAGAATCACCAAAAATATGTGATATAATAATGATCTCATATTGGATTTATCTAATTTTCATACAGAACGAATGGGGAATGTCAGAAGTACAGGACTGAGGCAGCAAAATTCAAACATATAAATAATCTTGTTTTCTGTATCTGATGTTCTAGGAAAGGGATATGAATGTTACTCTACAGTGCATTCAAGTGCACCATCATGATATTGAAGGTGCTATATCTCTGAGCATGTTACTGACAGAAGCAACTTACAAGTTGAGACAGTTAATTTGTATTTTTCTTCCAGATCAGTTATTAGGAATGGAGGAACCAGAAATTGTTCCTAATAACAAACCCACTGGCTATTGGCTCTTTAGGGACACAAATCTTACCTATCCAAAAGTATGGTACATTTTCACTGGTGGTTATGAAGACAGAGGTGGGTACCCCAATCATGAAGTGTGACTGTGCCACCTAAGCACCTCATCTCACATCTTGAACGAATTCCCAAAGCACTGCCACCAGGGATGTGCAACATGTTTTCAAGCATGAGGGACCTCACACATTCAAAACATTACAGTGACTTCACCTCTCCTTTTAACAAGATTGGCTCCATGAAGTCTACAGCAGGTTCTGCTAATTGTTACCAGTGAAATTGGAAAGGCTCTCAAATTTTGATTAACCTATTTTCCAACATTTTGGAGGAATTTGTAGAGCAAGAAGATTTATCAGTGTCAGATTATATCATTATTGGTGGTTCAAAACTATTTACAGAACACTACATTCCGTTTATATTTGATATAGTAAACATTTTAAAGTGACCTAAAATCTTCACTGCACTTATACATATAAGTTATATTAACTACTATCAAACTTTTCTTTGAGTAATACACAATTTGAAAAGACAAATTGGTGTTTTGTTCTGCTTACTTGTGGGGTGGAGAAAAATGAGGTAGTCTACTTACAAAGGAAATAAAATATTGATTTGTCTCCCTGTCTCCAAGAGTTAAGATCATCCCAGAAAATATCCCATGACCTTGGTCCTTTGTTGTCACATGATCAAGACTCCATCTCTTATGCAGAGTTCAGCTGTCTGCACAGTGGTCACATATCAATATGAAGAAAAAGAAGTGACTTTATTCACATAATCACGTTGGAGGGAATATCCATCATGACTCAAACACTTAACAATTATCCCAGAAAGTGGCCAATTAGGTCCTGGATGGAAACCATGCTCTGAGAGCATCACTTCAAAATGCATGAGAAATAACCTTAAGCATCAAAATTCAGAGTGATGGAGAGAAAATTTCAATATCATATATAGTCAACTATTAAACAATACAGATTCCTAGATTTGAAATTGAATGGAATAGTTAACACAGCTCCATTATTAGTGCTGTAGGTCATAATTTCCAGAATATATGCCTTGTAGTTAGTAAAAATCTAACCTTCAAAGAGTGGTTTTAAAATTTCAATACATAACATCCCTCTTCTAACTAGAAAACTACTGTAGGAAAAATGTTCATAGTATTGATCAACTCTATGTTGCTAATATTCTTGCCAGTACCTTTCCTTAAAAACATCAAAAATAAAATTTAAGGTGATTTTAATTTGAATGTGACACATCAATGTGTGTGTTCATATGCCTACACATAAAAACTATTTGAAAATTAAGCAAATACATCTGTACAAGAAAATATTATCTGTCCTGACTGGAGAGGTACATTAACAGTCCATGTCC